>NW_028270150.1:9324888-9651555 GCF_037043375.1 Chiloscyllium plagiosum | reverse complement strand
ATCCAGGGCAAAGCTCTGTGTACAGGGTTTCAAATCGTCCCACAGTAGTGCTAGGGAGAGAGTTCTCAGACTTTGACCCAGTGACAATGAAGGAAAGATGATGGAATCCTATGTAAACATAGAGTGCAGGAGAATCTGCAAATACTGGCACCTGTTTGATCTGCTGGGTGATAAAGGTCATGAGTTGATGGAGCATTGCCAATTGGTGAATTGCTGCATTGTATCTTGTAGGTATTTGTATGTCCAAGTACGTCCATCTGTTAGAGTCTGTGTCAGGTGTGGATATGATGTGGAGGTGCCGGTGTTGGAGCGGGTGAGCAAAGTCAGAACTCACACGACATCAGGTTATATTCCAACAGGTTTATTTGAACCAGACGAAAGGAGCAGTGCTCCGAAAGCTTGTGATTTCAAATAAACCTGTTGGACTATAACCTGGTGTTGTGTGACTTCTGAGGTATGGGTATAAGTGGTGCTGAAGTGCATTACTGAATTTTTGACTCTGTGTATCCGTGCATCGGAGGGCCAGTGTGCATGATCACATTGGAAAGCAGGCCACTGTTGGTTCGTGTGTTCAGTAACACACTAGTTTAATCAGGGAACTCAGTGGGGGTGCCTGTATTGGAGGGACAGATTCTGAGACAATGTCATTTGGTTCCACCACATGAAGCTAAAGTACCAAGCAAGCCCTGCCAGTGTTGTGCAGGTGATTAATTCCAAAGGCTTTCTGCAGTGACTCCCTGTTCCACCCAGGTGTAATCCAATGAAGACTTCAATTCATTATCCAGCACAAAATCCCCCTGACACCCCCTCCCAATCTCTTTAATCTGCTATTATGTAAAGCAACACTGGAGCTGAACAAACTGCATTAACTGAGGCAGAACTTATGAAATGAGGCTTGATTCCTCCTGGATATTTCCCTTGTGTTTTTGGATTTGTTTTTCTAGCTGATATGAAGTGATCTCTTGGGCTCATTAAGCTTGCACATTATCAGTGGAGGCTCAGTATTATTTTATTCCAATCCCACTTTAAAATGTCAGGCATGAATGCAGGGGGTCCGGAATTATCTGGAACACAAAAATGACTTTAGTGTTTCAATGCAAGCTCCTTTTTTTTTTAACTAAATATCTCTGTCTGAACATTAACCTCTCTTCTTCCTCTTTGGAAAATGGAGTATCACCTTCCCCAAGTATAGATATATTTAATCAATCCACTCAGGCAGATAGTGAGACATCTGGGGCAAGTTGAACTTAGGACTTCTGTTCCAGAGGTGGGGATACTGCTGCAAAAACCCCACCTCTCTCTCCATCGCAGCAGTGTATTTAACTTAGTTACTGCTTTGGTGAGGGAAGGGATAGAGAAGTGGAGATGGGCGTATTTATCAAATCCTGAGACCATGGAGTGGACCAGTCAAGTTGGGTGTTACATTTACCCACAGGTGGGCTTTTGAGCCTTTGGATTACTTTCAGATTTGGTGTGCGAGGGCTTAGACCAGTTGGTATGCTCCTTGCTCCACTTAGCTTCCCAACCAGTCACAGAGGTGGCCGAGAGATATAACTTTTATTGAAAAGAAACCAAGTGAAAACGAGGGCCTTCACCATAAGCCTTTATTAAAGGTAAAAAGTCATGGTCCAGAATGTTGGGCATTACCATGTTGAGTTGCTAAGGTACAGTCAAAGTTGACAGGTTGAGGCTGAAAATTAATTCCACAGATTCATGACTCTTTGCGAGAAGTAATTCTTCCTCATCTCTGTTTTAAATCTGCCTCTCCCCAGCCTTATCCTAAAGCCATGACCTCTTGCTCTAGATTGCCTCACATGAGGAAACATCCTCTCTATGTCTACTTTGTCAATCACTTTTAGACCTCAATTAGATCTCCTCTCATTTTTCTAAACTCGAGCGAGGAAAGGCCTAAACTGCTCAATTTCTCTTTGTAAAACAAGCCCTTTGTCTCTTGAATTAATCTCGTGAGCCTTCTGTTTAATACCAATAACTTATCAAACACCTTTTGGAATCCAAATATATTACATCTACTGGTTCCCCGTTATCCCATCATCCATGTAATTGTGACCCATTGGTATTCCATATTTACTGCTTCAGTTCCCCACTCAAAATATCCAATCTGATTTGTTATACAGAGTAAACAAACCTTGTTTACTCCAAGGTGGCAATGAGCTTGGAGTTCAAAAGCCTGTAAATTTATTGAGGAAGAGTTGCCTGAAATGGGGCAACAGGCTTTCCAGTGTTACAGTCTTCAAGAAACAAACTTTGAATCATAACAATAAAGTGGGAAGGAAGGGAAAAGTGAGAGAAAGTTCAAGGAAAGGATGATAACGCTGAAAGAGGAAGAGGGTCCGGTGAGAGTCCATTAGCTGTGAACAGAGAAGCAGCTCGAGCTCTGTTGAAGAGTCATCTAGATTCGAAACAATGGCTTGCTCCCTCTCCATGGATGCTGCCTGTCCCGCTGTGATCTCCAGCATTTTTTTTTCAGAAGTACCTCAAGTCCTTGCTAAATATTGAGTTGAACTTCCTGACTGTCACTATTATGCTAATCAGGGAATCAGAACATCTGGTTAAGTGGTTTACATGAGCAGGAGATTGTCAGAGGCTGGAGTTGAGGAGGTGTAGTCTTTGGAAGGAATGGATTAGAAAGAGGAGATTTGTGAAGCATTTTGACTCCATAACCCAGTGAGGGTCTCAGGGGTGTGGGGATTGTCATTCTGGGATTGCAGCTCAGGGGAAAAGCAAGGAAAAAAAATTCAGAACAACACAGAATACAGTAAGGATCAATAAAGAGGACAGGGTAACATACTTTTAAGTACTTTGAGGATGTTGAATCAAGTTTTTTGAACGGGATTGGTTGCTGAAATCTTCAGAAGAATGTGGTAAGGTTTATTTTAGAGGGCTTTTGAAGATTGCACAGGCTTTAAAAAAAAGCTTAACAAGTCACTCTTTAACCACTCATCAAGTTTATATAGCCCAACAACCAGAACAAACACAGCTGGATACCTTCACATCATCTTAGAACTCTGCATATTTCAGAGCAATTACTGTCGAGCATCTCGATTCTGATTTATGAGCTGGGGGCAGCTCAGATCGTTCTGAGGATTTAACAAAAACCATATGCCAACGGGGTGGCATGGTGGAAAGTAGCAGCCATCCTTATTGAGACTGGAATTTCAGAATGTACCGCAGTGACAAGGAAAACCTCGTTTTCAGCTTCTGCAGTCGGGAATCACGACTCATTTGAAAAATTGACCTCTGGCTTCATCACCATGCCGGGTTCCATAGTTCTACCATTGGTGGCTTTGCCTTCAGCTGCCTGGTCCCGAACCTCTGGAAGCCTTATCTATCTTCATCCCCAAATTCTCTCAGCTTCTTGATGTCTTGACTCCTTCAAGATGCTCCTTCTTTGGTTAAGTTATTCTAATATCTTATTCGGTGCTGAGGGTCAAATTTTGTTTGGATATTTTAGGATATTTCATTGGCTGAAAAGTGCTATCTCTACACAAGCCACGTCTTTTAGGATGCAAAAACGCTTTTGGTTTTGGGGAACCTCTGGCCTAGTAGTAATGCTGGACTATTAATCCAGAGACCCAGTTGATGTTCTGGGGAGCTGGGTTCAAATCCCACATGGGAATTTTAATTCAATAAAAAAAATCTGGAATTGAGAGTCTTATGGTGACCATGAAACCATTGCTAGGCAGAAGTGAGGACTGCAGATGCTGGAAATCAGAGTCTAGATTAGAGTGGTGTTGGAAAAGCACAGCAGGTCAGGCAGCATCCGAGGAGCAGGAAAAATTGGCGTTTCGGTCAAAAGCCCTTCTGCTGTTTGCCAGGAAAAACCCATCTGGTTCATTAACGTCCTTTAGTGAAGGAAATCTACCATTGCTACCTAGTCTGGCGTACATGTGAGTCAAGACACACAGCAATGTAGTTGACTCTTAACTGCCAACTGGGCAATTAGGGATGGGCAATAAATGCTGGCCCAGCCAGTTATTTGCATGTCCTGTGAATGAATTAAAAAAAAACATACAGTGGGATGTGGCCATACAGGTCCACCAATTCCTGAAAGTGGCAACACAGGTGGATAAGCTGGTCAAGAAGGCATACAGCACACACTTGCCTTCATTGGCTGGAGTTTAGAGTTGATAAGTTATATTACAGCTGTATAAAACTTTAATTAGATCACATTTGGAATATTGTGTGCAGCTCTGGTTGCCATACTACCAGAAGTTCGTGGATGCTTTGGAGAGAGTGCAGAGAAGTTTTACCAGGATGTTGCCTGGTCTGGAAGGCTTTAGTTATGAGGAGAGGTTGGATAAACTCAGATTGTTTTCACTGGAAAGACGGAGGCTGAGGGATGACCTCAAAGAGAGTGACCTGATAGAGGTTACAAATTGAGGCATAGATTAGATAGTTGTCAGAGGCTATTTCCCAGGGTGGAAAAGTCACTACAACAGGGCACAGGTTTAAGGTGAGAGAGGGAAAGTTTAGGAGGAAACTGTGGGGAACATTTTTCACACAGAGGCCTGTGGCTCGTAGAACACACCGCCAGGGGGGTGATGGAAGCATGCACGTTAGCATCGTTTAAGGCATATCTTGAGAGACACATGAATGGTTTCTAATGACATCACCTCACATTTATCCGGACTGATTTCTATTTGCCACTGATCAGTCCATCCAACCAGCCCACCTATCTCCTCTTGTTACCTGAGGCTATCCTCAGTATTAACTAACACACCAAGTTTGTGTTGTCTGTGAATATGTTGCAATGATGTCAATAAAACATCAAGCAAACTCTTCCAGTGAGAATTCTCTTTGTGGATTTCAAACCATATTTAATAAGTGTTCCTGGAGAGTACATTTACACCACTCTTAAAGAAATAACTCGGTTGTACACCGTCTATGTGGTAAACATCCTGAATGGCAGGCAAACCTTTAAATTGACATGCTCTCTGTGTGTGCCCATCCTATACCAGATCATCCTGGCCCCTTTGCAATTTTTCCAGCAACGAGCAAGTTGTTGTTGGCGCAGCTGCCCAAGACCCCCTTGCTGCTACTGGGGTAACCAGCATTGGGCGTGACAATGCCAAGCACCTAGCCAGGTAGATTGTATTGTGAGGACTGGTGGCAGGAGTGGAGTTTGGGCAATTCCCATAGGGAGACCCTTCAGGTCTTACCTCTCTACTGGATCTCCCATCCCCAGTCTGGCTAACCCAACATCCTCTACAACCCCCGCCAATACACACAACACACACACCCGGGTTCACTCTGTAATTCAAAGTTTGGGAGAAGATTTGTAGCTTGGGTGCTCGTTGTTGTGGTTCTGTTCGCCGAGCTGGGAATTTGTGTTGCAGATGTTTCGTCCCCTGTCTAGGTGACATCCTCAGTTCTTGGGAGCCTCCTGTGAAGCGCTTCTGTGATCTTTCCTCCGGCATTTATAGTGGTTTGTCTCTGCCGCTTTCGGTTGTCAGTTCCAGCTGTCCGTTGCAGTGGTCGGTATATTGGGTCCAGGTCGATGTGTTTATTGATTGAATCTATGGATGAATGCCATGCCTCTAGGAATTCCCTGGCTGTTCTCTGTTTAGGACAACACTACTATTATAGGCCAAGCCAAACAGAGAACAGCCAGGGAATTCCTAGAGGCATGGCATTCATCCACAGATTCAATCATTAAACACATCGACCTGGACCCAATATACCGGCCACTGTAGCGGACAGCTGGAACTGACAACCAGAAGCGGCAGATTCAAACCACTACAAATGCCAGAGGAAAGATCACAGAAGCGCTTAACAGGAGGCTCCCAAGCACTGAGGATGTCACCTAGACAGGGGATGAAACGTCTGCAACACAAATTCCCAGCTTCACTCTGTAATATCTATATTGGTTCAGGCAGAATAAGCCCTTCCTGAAGAAGGGCTTATGCCCGAAATGTCGATTCTCCTGTTCCTTGGATGCTGCCTGACCTGCTGCGCTTTTCCAGCAACACATTTTCAGCTCAGGCAGAATTAAACCCATCAGATTTTAATCCAAATCATAGGTTCATAGTTCCTTGAAAGTGAAATCTCAGGTAAATAGAATAGTGAAGGAGAAGGTTGATCTACTTGCCTTTATTGATCAGAGCATTGAGTAAAGGATTTGGGAGGTCATGTTGCAGCTGTACAGGACATTGGTAAGGCCACTTTGTAATATTGTGTGCAATTCTCATCTCCCTCCTGTAGGAAGGATGTTGTGAAACCTGAAAGGGTTCACAAAAGATTTACAAGGATGTTGTCAGGGTTGGAGGGTTTAAGCTATGGGGAGAGTCTGAATAGGCTAGGACTGTTTTCCCTAGAGGGTTAAAGGCTGAGGGGTGACCTTATACAGGTTTATAAAATCATGAGGGGCACAGATAAGGTAAATAGACAAGGTCTTTTCCCTGGCTGGGGAGTCCAAAACTGGAGGGCATAGGTTTAGGCTGAGAAGGGAAAGATATAAAAGAGACCTAAGGAGCAACTTTTTCACACAGAGGGTGGTGCGTGTATGGAATGAGCTACCAGAGGAAGTGGTGGAGGCTGTAAATTGCAACATTTAAGAGGCATCAAGATGGGTTTATGAATAGGAAGGGAGGGATTTGAGCCAAATGCTGGCAAATGGGATTAGATTAATTTAGAACAGTAGGTCGGCATGGATGAGTTGGATGGAAGGGTCTGTTTCCATCCTGTACATTTCTATGACTCTATCTCACATTTGTGTTGTATATCGATACCGTATGAGTATTACTACACAATAGGTTTGAAGTACAAGCTCTGATGGACAAACTCACACTGACACACACATGCAGTCAACACACTAACACGCACGCGCGTGCACACACACACTCTCCCACATACACTCTCACTCACAAACACGTACTCACATGCTCCCTCACACACACACTCACACGTGCGCACTCACACTCACACACACGTGTGCGTGCACACACACACATTTGATTTGATGTGGGACTTCAAACCTGTTGTGTAGTAATACTGTTACAGTATCTATATAGAACATGAATATGAAATGTGGATTAAAATATGATGGGATTAATCCTGCCTGAACCAATTTAGACATGACAAGAGTGAACTCAAGCTGTACACTGGTGTTTGGTACACTGCAGAGTGACTCTGGCCTTTGGGCATGCGCTACCATCCAGGAACCTGGCTCATCTGTGTGTTAATCTTCTTAAGTGGACATCACTCTTAAAGCAATGGTACTGAGGTTTAGTGAACAGCTGAATAGCTATGATATACTTGCAGACAATACCACCTGAGTAGAGACAGGACACCCCTAACTTTCACCAGGTGGGATGGGGTTGGGGATGTTGTAGGGATAGCACCCCTTAAAATGAAACTGCAGTGAAGGTAATTCCACCAGTGACTCCACAGCAGATGAATGTGTGTGAAGTCTTGAAGAAAATGCACCTCAATCCTCCCACTCTCTCTCTCTTTCTCTTTCTCTCTCTCTCTCTCTCTCTCTCTTCCTCTCTCTCCCTATTGGCGTCCTGTCACTTTTTCACAATTGCTTCAAAGAATTTTCGGCATAACCTTGTAGATTTTTCTTTTACATGCGATTTAGACTCACCAAGTCTTGTCAAATCATTTCCACTGACAGCTAGGGATGCCGGGAGCTTTGTAATTAAAGCACAAAACTCAGCAAAACTCAGAGTGCGCTGTCAGCCGCATGGTTTTCTCATAATGTCCTTTTGCTGATTTGAAATCAGTACCGTGTACTCTGGCCAGAAACCCCCTCATGTACAGAATTCAAACAAAAACATTTGATTTTCTCTTACATCAACGGTGGCTCACTGGTTAGCACTGCTGCCTCACAGCACCAGGCACCTGGATTCGATTCCCACTTTGTGTGACTGTCTGTGTGGAGTTTGCACATTCTCCCCGTGTCTGCGTGGGTTTACTCTGGGTGCTCCGGTTTCCTCCCACAATCCAAAGATGCGCAGGTCAGATGAATTGGCCATGCTAACTTGACCCATAGTGTTAGGTACGTTAGTCAAGGGTAAATATAGGATAGGGGAATGGGTCTGGGTGGGTTACTCTTCAGAGGGTCAGTTGGGCCGAAGGGTCTGTTTCCATATTGTAGGGAATCTAATCTAAACTGTGCGAAGTTACAACAACGTGTATTTGTGTAGCGCCTGTTATCAGAGGAGGCTCTCCCACAGCATGACGTTAATTGGAAAAGCAAACCTAACGGGATGACAGAACAGGTAGCCAATAGCTTAACACAAGAGGTGAGCTTTAAGGAAGGGGTGGCTTAAAGCAGGAGCAGAGAGCAGGAGAGGTTTTCAGAGGGAATGCTTGACTTTGGGACTGTGGCAATGAAAGACGGGGCCACCAATGTGGAATAATTAAAATAGTGATGCACAAATGCACAAGAGACCAGAATTAGAGGAGTACAGAGACCTAATGGAGCTGGAGGAGGTTGCAGAGAAATGAAAGGGCAAAGCAACAGAGTGATTTATACATGAGTGTGAGAACTTTAAAATGGAGACATTGCCAGACCCTGATCTGTTGAGGGTCAGCAGTGTGTATTTGCTACAGTGTCACTGTCAGGCTAAAGCTTATTACAGCTTTCAGTGAACACGCACTCCTGAGAAATAACACCAACATTTCAGGTCTGCGACTCTTTCTCTACACACTGGTGCTGCTTCAACTGCTCTGTTTCCAGAAATTTCTGTTCATATTACTGACATCCAGCATTAGCATTGCTTTGCATTTATGTTTTTAATATAAATGGGAAATTGTAAATCAAACATTAATAAATGATGGTGTCAGTGAAAGCTGAGAGGAGATATTTATTCGTTGATGCTTGTGATGATGAAATTTATCCTGCCTCAGGATAATACCTTCACCAAAGCTTTCACCCAATTCTTCCCCATTGAGATTCATACAGGCCCACAGAATTATCACACCCTTTTATTCCTTCCTTGTCATTAGGTCAAAATCCTGGAATTATCTCCCAATTGGCATTGTGGGTCAACCTACAGCACATAGGCTGCAGCGGTTCAAGAAGGCAGCTCATCCCCACCTTCTGAAGGGGCAACTAGGGAGACTGGCCCAGCCAGAAATGCCCATATCCCATGAATGAAGGAAAAAAGATCCTGTAAATCTTACTATGAGCATGAATCAAGATTATGAATAAATCAAGTTG
The DNA here is from genome assembly GCF_037043375.1 of Chiloscyllium plagiosum. Classification (NCBI taxonomy): domain Eukaryota; kingdom Metazoa; phylum Chordata; class Chondrichthyes; order Orectolobiformes; family Hemiscylliidae; genus Chiloscyllium; species Chiloscyllium plagiosum. The sequence continues at coordinate 9,642,368 of NW_028270150.1, read as the reverse complement.
ATGATTTGTGCAAGTTATATCCTTTGGGGAGGGCAATCTGTTGGCCTCATTCCTGATGAAGGGCTTATGCCCAAAGCGTTGACTCTCCTGCTCCTCGGATGCTGTCTGACCTGCTGTGCTTTTCCAGCCCCACACACTCTTGAACTCTGATCTCCAGCATCTCCAGTCCTCAGTTTCTCCCAAACTGCTCTCCTTACCTGGTCTAGCCTACATGTAACTCCAGACCCACAGCAATGTGATTGATTCTTAACTGCCCTCTGGGCAATAAATCATAGAATTCCTACAGTATGAAACAGGCCATTTGGCCCATCGAGTTCACACCGACGCGCTGAAGAGCATCCCACCCAGTCCCGCCCCCATATTTCTGATGGCTAATCCACCTAACCTGCACATCTTTGCATTGTGGGAGGAAACTGAAGCACCCTCACACAGATATGAGGAGAATGTGTAACTCCACACAGACAGTTGCCTGAGGGTGGAATCGAACCTGGGTTCTTTGTGCTGCGAGGCAGTAGTACTAACCACTAAGCTACTGTTCTGCTCCAGCCAGCAAAGCCCACGAGAAAAAATAAATCCCCAACTCCTAGCTCCTCCAGAATTTGACATTACCCTTGAGAATTCCATCTTTATTCAGAAGGCAGTCAGTTAGCTTGGTTGGTTGGACAGCTGGTTTGCAATGCATGATAATGCTAACAGCTTGGGTTTAGTTCCCATATGCGCTGAGGTTACCGTAAAGGTCCTGCTTTGTCGACCTCTGCCCTTGCCTGAGGTGTGATCACCCTCAGATTAAACCACCACCAGTTGTCTGTTTCTGATGAGAAAGTAGCCCTTTGGTCTGTATCCCTGTAGCCCTAACCATCTTGGGCTATTGTGATTTTACCTTTTAATAGTCAGGTGTTTGGGGTTGCATGAAGATTTCCTTAGTCTGATGCATTTAATCACAATCCTGTGAAGGGTCAGAGGAGCATACGGTGGACCTGAAGCAAACATAAATGTGTGTGTGTGTGTGCACGCGCTAATGTCTTATAATAATACAGTTCCCATTTCTTTAGAATTGATGTTTGATGATTAGACTATCCACTCGTTGGCATATAGTAAAAGAGAAAATGCAATACAGAATGCATTATGAATTGCGGTAATGTTTTTTTTTGCACCATTATTCTATAATTTACTGCCCTCCAACACTGTGCTTTTTGTCATCACAACTGACCCCAATCCTTTTCGAACATCTGTCCCAAATGTGCTTTATTTCCCGGTGAAATGAAATGTGAACTAAATGACCACAATTTGCAGAGAGCACATTAGTTTGGTGAAGGATGGAGAGTCAAGTCCATTTTGCGTCTGCTGTGAGCTGCCGTCAATCTATTTGACGGACCTGATGTTTTATTTCATTTTGCCTTTGTTTGTCGCCTGCTCCCTTCTACATTGCAGTGATTTTGATTAGTCTTTCTTCCCTGCACCCACTCCCCCCTCATGCCCACCCGACCCCTGTGCTTTATGTGATTTGCGCATCTCCAATCGTTCAGTCAGCCTGCAGAAAGTTGCCGTAGTCTCAAGCAATTCTCTCCATTCTTTGGTGGTATACCCTGCTAACTCACCCCCCCCCGCTGACCCCAATGACCTTTGAATTTGCATTGAACTCAATCATGTTGAACCACTTCAGTTCTTGATGTGCAATTAGTTTCTTCAGAGTATCGGGACAGCTGTCATGACTCACTCAACCCCGGATATTTGGCAAAGAGCTGAGTGACTGGACGAGGCCACTCATCCACCTGAATCTGTTCTGCAATGCTATGGCTGACCTGTAGCTCTATGCCACCCACCTACCTTGGCTCCTTTGATAACCATACCTCACAAAACATCGATCAGTTCCATTGATTTCGTCTTCCTAAGCGAGGCAATGGCCTAGTGTTATCACTGGGACCTACAATCCAGAGATTCAATTGATGCTCCCAGGATCCAGGGTTCAAATCACACCAGGGGGCTGCTGCTGGAATTTGAGTTTAATTAAATGTGTGATAATTGTCACAGGAGGAAGAGTGCGCCTGGTTCACTCATGTCCCTGAGGGAAGGAAATGCCTGTCTGGCCTAATGTGACACTAGACCACAGCAATGTGGTTGACTAGGGATGGGCAATAAATGCGGGTTTAGCTGACAGCACCCACATCCCATGAGTGAATGAAAGAAAAGTTGTTTTAAATGTCTCAATGAGATCACCCTGAATCTCATCAAGAGTTGAATACAGTTATTTCTTCCATAACGCGCCAGTTCCCTTCCTGTGTAATCCCATGCAATACAAAAATCATGCTATACAAATAACACTTAAACTGTTGGCAATCTAATCATGTTATAGCCAACACACGTTTTACAAGTTCGGGTTTTAGAATCAGCGTTCCCAATCACCAATCGTGTTATAGCCAATTTGCATTCACAAAAGACTTGTTACGGCAGAACTGACTGTACACTATTTTTGTTCCTTTTTCTTCTTTGAATAATGTCATGAGAGCTCTTAACATCCATCCTGACAACAAGGTATGGATGTCAGTTTAATTCCACTGCTAACCGAGCTGATGATAATGCAACACTTCTGTCAGTTCAGAATGTGAGACAAAAATTATAGTTGGGCTAAAGCCTGCAAGTTTTCTCACCTACTATTTGGTAGTGCACCCTCAAGCTGAGATGCAACGTGGCTGTTAAAAGCTGACTCAATCAGTGGGATCTCTGTGATCAGTTGTCAAAGTCTGATCCTTCCCTTCTTCCCTGTCCGATTCCACCCTCTGACAATTTTGATTTCACTGGAATTGATCTCTGTATAAAGTGATTGGTCAGGTGATGGTGTTAATTTCTCATTGAGTGGTTAGTTTAAAATGACCTCCCCCCTTCCTCATAGAAATTCTTGATTCTTGGACAACCTAAATTTGGGCTTTGTGATGGCAATCAGAGGCTCTTGACTGGAATTCTGATCCCATTTCCTTCTCAACACAAGTCTATTTCTTGCTTGGATACAAATTAGACTGCAGGTAGTGCAGATCTCAACTCTTCGATACCTAAATACTCTTTATGCTGCCTTGCCTGCCTTGCAAGTTCTTCATGGTCCTCAGCAGTTTGGAGTCTCTCTATGTTCTTGCCCCGCCCTACCTGCGTCTATATTCCCTGGTTAGAGACAAGAAAACCCTGCAGATGTTAGCATAAAAAGTGGACAAACAGGAGGCTGGAAGAACACAGCAAGCCAGGAAGTGGAGAAGTCAACATATTGGGTGGGGGTAGGGGGAGCTCCAGATAAAGTGCGGGTGGTGGAGAAGGGAATGTAGCAGAGTGGTGAGGTAGTGATAGTATATGTTCCCTGGAGCTTAGAAGAATGAGAGATGATTTCATTCAGATATGCAGAGTTCTGACAGGGAACAACATGGTAGATATAATAAGATTGAGTGAATATTTAAATAGAAACAATTCCAGAAATGCATGAAATGAATTGACATGAAATGAAACTGTTCCGAGAGTCAGTGTGTACATGATGGACCAAATGGCCTCCTCCTACACTGTAACAATTCTATAATTCCATGACGCTATTTATAGGGGATCAAGAGACAGATGGGACAATCTTAAGATAATGGGCATGTCATCTCGAATTGAGATGAGGAGAAATTCCTTCACTCAGAGAGTGGTAAATCTTTGGAATTGGCTGTTACAGGGAGAGCTTTGGAAGCTCAATCATTGAAGTTGTTCAAGACTGGGATTGATCAATTTCTGTATCTTGAAAATGTCACACAGCGAACATAATCTTTCCTCTAAAATAATTTGTCATTTAGGAATTAGCCTGAAGTTTCATTACACTTCCTGTATGGCAAGTGGAAGTTTCCTTTGATAATGAGACCAAAACTGGTCGCACTACTCTAGGTGAGATCTCACCAAGGCTCCACGTAGTTGCGGTAAGACATTTTTATACACCAAGAACAGGCATACTAGAGGTTTGCTGGAAGCAGCTGCAAGGATAGGGAGGGGCAAGAACATGGAGAGACTCCAAACCGCTGAAGACTATGAAGAATTTGTAAGGCAAGTAAGGCAGTGCAAAGAGCTTTTAGATATGAAGGAGTTACATTCTACACTTCTGGCTGGCCAGCACTACACAACCTACTGTCTGATTTGTATCCAAGCAAGAAGTGGACTTGTGTTCAGGAAAACAGTCAAAATTAGAGTGGTGCTGGAAAAGCACAGCAGGTCAGGCAGCATCTGAGGAGCAGGAAAATCGATGTTTCAGGCAAAAGCCCTTCATCAGGAAAATAGTGTTGAAGCCGAATGTCATCCATGATCTTGATAAATGGGGCAGCAGGTTTGAAGGGCAGAATTGCCTGCTACTGCTCCTACTTCCTATGTTTTTACCCGGTTTAATGCTGGGGTGACAGAACAATCATGGGGATGGAAATTGGCTTTGTAAAGAAGGAGAGAAAGGCAAGAGAGAGAAGAGCTTCAGGGAGGAAATCCCAGAGCCAAGGTAAATTGTCCAGGGTAGAGTGGGGAGGACATCGGGGGCCACATGAAAGAGGTTAGAATTCGACGAGGACATAGATAGCTCTGCTCATTTTCCCTGGGCCCAGTTTAAATTTCTGCGAAATATTTTGACACCTTAAAATGTACAGCTTATTCCTGTTACTTGAATACAGAGGACATAAAGCATATGGATTAGGTAGAAAGTCAAGGAGAATTTCATTGACTGAATTAAGAATAAGAACGTGGTTGAAGAAAATAGTTCTGAAATATGGATCCAAGCTGCTACGCTATCTTTTCATTGTGTTTTTCTAGCGCAGGCCAGTGCAAAATTGTGTTTTATATTTAATCTGGGCTTTTGTTTCAGTAAAAGGCCATATCCTATGCTCACTCTTGTAATCCTATCAGTTCCTGTGATGAACAGTGTTTTTTTTTAACCTTTCATGGGATGTGGGTATTGCTGGCTTGGCCGGTATTTATTGCCCGTCCATAATTGCCCAGAGGGCAGTTAAGAGTCAACCACATTGCTGTAGTCTGGAGTCACATGGAGGCCAGTACTTTCTATCCCTAAAGGACATTTGTGAACCAGATAGGTACTTCCCTGGCAATGGCATCACGCTCATCATTCGACTCTGCATTCTAGATTTTGTGATTTTGAGCTGAGATTTCATGGTGGGATTCAAACCGAGGTCCCCAAAGCATTACTTGGGTCTCTGAATTAATAATCTAGCAATTATGCCACTTGGCCAGTACGCCCCCCACCCCACTGTGCATGTGACACCAGAGATCAAGGAGAGGTTGGAGCTATCCATTGAAGAAGAGAGACAGGGAATATGCTTCAGGGGAATCGTAATGATTTTGTTTTCTTTAGAGTTAGATAATCTCCTCAGGTCTGTCGTATTGCACTTGCAAATGGCCATAAGACATAGGAGCAGAAGTAGGCCATTCAGCCCATCGAGTCTGTTCTGCCATTGAAATAGATCATAGCTGACCCGAGGAATACAATGGCTGTAAGAAGAGATCAGAGGCTAGCAATACTATGGCAAGTATCTCACCTCCTGACTCCCCAAAGCCTGTCCACCATCTACAAGTCTCAAGTCAGGAATGTGAATGAATACGCTCCACTTGACTGGATAGCTGCAGCTCCAACAACACTCAAGAAGTTTGACACCATCCAGGACAAAGCAGACTGCTTGATTGACACCACATCCACAGACAACCACTCCCTCCACCACCGACGCTCAGTAGCAGCAGTGTGTACTGTCTACAAAATACACTGCAGAAATTCACCAAACACCTCAGACAGCACCTTCCAAACCCACGACCACTTCCATCCAGAAGGACAAGGGCAGCAGATACATGGGAAGACTACCCCCTGCAAGTCCTCCTCCAAGCCACTCACCGTGCCAACTTGGAAATATATCACCATTTCTTCACTGTCGCTGGGTCAAAAACCTGGAATTCCCTCCCTCAGGGCATCGTGGGTCAACCCACAGCAGGTGGACTGGAGTGGTTCAAGAAGGCAGCTCCCACTGCGTGTTCAAGGGGCAACTTAGGACGGGCAATAAATGATGGCCCATCCAGTGACACCCATGTCCCATGAGTGAATATAAATGGAAAAAAGAATCATCAATTCCACCTTCCTGCTTTTTACCTATAAGCCTGATTATTTGACGAGGACCAGTATATCCCACCTCCTGGTTGTTGTTAATGCACACAGGTCAAAAATCATGGAATACCATCACGTGTAGAATTGGGAGCCAATTGCGCACAGCTATGTCCTCTAAAAAAGCTACTAATGACTATTTTAGCAAAGGGAAGAAAATTGGCCCTGGAGGCTAGTCAGAAATCCATTTCTATTTTGTTTGCTACTGGAATAAAGGAATATTGGAATATCTGAGGGGTCTTAACAGGGTAGGTGAGTGAGGATGTTTCCTCTTGTGGATTAAGATTACAGACCACATTTTAAAAATAAGAGGCCTCTCATTTAAGGTTGACATAAGAACGAATGCATTTTCTCAGGGTGATTATTAGTGTTTGGGATTCTCCTTCCCAGAGAGTACTGGAGGAGATGTTACTGAATGTAATTAAGACTGAGATTGATAGTTGTGATTGACAAGGGGTAAGGGGTGGTCAAGCCCAATGGGCACAGGCAGGGAAGTGTTGCTGAAGCCACAATGGATTAGCCATGACCTTATTGAATGGTAGACTGCGCTCAAGGGGCCGAGTGGCCTATTCTGCTCCACTTTCTGTGACCTTGCTTCTCTTCGGTTGTGGTTTTTGCTGAGCAAAGAATTTTGGATCCGTAACAGACCAATCAAGAAGAACTACTTGCTGAACTTGAATGCTAAATGCTATCATGCATTTTAACCTCACACCATGCCCTGGTGTGCATTAGATAATTACTAATCGGTCTTCTTCAAATGTCAAGCTCCCTGAGTATCTTGCAAATATTCACACAGTCCAGTGAGCCACTTCCAGAAATTTTTCCCAGACTGTTCTAACTCAATCCACACTGCTGTTATTTATATTCGATGATGTTTAGTTCTATGAAATCTTTGTAAGGTTGCTGCAGGTCCTCGGGCCCTTACACAACAGCTTCAAAGCAGTACAAGGATCATTGACTCCCTGCAGTGTGAAAACAGGCCGTTTGGTCCAACAAGTCCATACTGACCCTCTGAAGAGTATCCCACCCAAACCCATTCCCCAACCCTATTACTCTACATTTACCCCTAACTAACACATCCCTGAACACTATGGCAATTTAGCATGGCCAATTCACACTAACCTGCACATCTTTGTACTGTGGGAGAAAACCGGAGCACCCAGAGGAAATCTGCGCAGACAAGGAGAGAATGTGCAAACTCCACACAGTCAGGTGCCCGAGGCTGGGATCAAACCTGGGTCCCTGGCGCTGTGAGGCAGCTGTACCCACCACTGAGCCACCGTGCTCAGATAGTAGTGTCGTGCTAATGTCACTTACTACTGAACGGTAATCAAGAGGAACCCTCCAGGCAATGCTATGGGAACATTAGTTTGAATTGCACCATGGGCAGCTGATGGAATAAAGGCTGGAATTGAAAACTGGCATCAGCTTAGGTCAAAACAAAACAATAAAGAAACAGAAAATAACTGTGGGCTGGCTTGCACGCAGCTGAGAGGACCAATATGACCTGAGTTCACTGCTCACTCAAAAGCCAGTATCTCTGACAGTGCAGCACTCTGTCAGCTTGAATAACATCCTCTGATCCAGTTCTTCAGCATGTAATCTTCAAAGCTCAAAGAGGAAAATACTATCCCCGAACCTCTGTCAGCACCCAACCATTCCCCTCGATCTGGGAAAGTTAAAACTGTTTATGGATCATTGATATGATCCATTGCCTTGAGCAATGATGGAATAGGAGTTGTGCGATGAAGTGTTTCCATAAGGGATATACAGCTTTTGTCCCAACTCCCCACACTCAACTCCAATGCAGTCTGACATTTACAGTTCTCTCTCTAGTTATGAATCTGCAGGGGTTTATCATAATGGCTGCCTCCTGCTGTGGTTGGCTCTGTAGTTTATTTATAATGAGGGTTGACTTGGCGATATTTATTTACAATCGTTTGATTGTGTGCAGTCTCCAAACATGTGCATTTGGCATAAATAATTTCGTCATTGCTTAAATTGCAAAAATGCATTTATCTCTCCTCAGATCAGGAAATCTTTCCACCCTTTCTTAAAATATATACATTTTTTTTTCAGAGCAAAGATAACGTACAATATCCCCACGGAAACAGCTCAGAGAGGCCATTCAGCCCATTACACACAGTATTGCCCCTGAATATGACAGTTAGTGTTTTAAAAATTTGACAGAGCAGAAATCCTGTTTAATGGGTTGCAAAATTGAGAATGAGGGACGTAATCTTAAAATCAGAGCCATCCCATGTCGGAGAGAAATCAGAAAGCAGTTTCTCATGAATGTTGGGGGAGTGGAAATCTGAACCTCTCTACCCCAACAGGCAGTGGAGGCTGAGGGGTGGTTTCATATTGGAGTTTGATAGATTAAAGTCAGCTGGTATGAAAGGATATGGAGAAAAAGGTGTTGACTTTCAGATCGGCTTCTATTAAGTCACATAGGAGCTGTTTTGTTTCCTCTTGCTCCTATATGCATGACAGCACTTTGGTAAAGTTGTCCAAATTATCTGTCTGTCTCCTCTTCCTTCCCCACCCCATCTTTCTCTTTCTGTCTCCATCTTCCCTCATTGTTCCCTCGATCCTTCTCGTTATCTCTTCCCCCCTGCCCCTCACTTTCCTCTCTCACACCCATCTTAAAAAGGTGCAGTTGCCTCAAGCCTGCAGCCACTTACTTGTGTGACAATCCCAGAAAAAAAAGAACAAAAGGCAGTGTGACTAAATCAGCCATCTACCTTTTTGAGATACAGTGCAGTTTATAAAAGAAAGACTTGCATTCATATAGCGCCTTTCATAACTTCAAGCCACTCCTCAGAACTTTGCAGCCAATTAGTCACTTTTCCAAGTGCAGCCACTGTTTGTAATGCAGGAAACTGAGCAGCCAAATTGTGCACAGTAAGCTCCCACAAGCAGTCTGAGTTTAGGCCTTTGTTGAGGGATAAATATTGTGGAAGACTGGCTGGAAACCTTAACATCAGACCTATGGGATATTTTAGATACATCCGAGAGGGCAGCTGGGATTTTGGGACCCCCGATTCCCTTAGTCGAGACGTTGGGAGTATTTGAAGGTCCGAAAGCTTCTACATAAGACTGCTGAGTGCGTGTAATTACAGACCAGGGAAGGGAAGGTTCCGGATGGAGAGGCACCGCGGTGTCAGGCAAAATATACATCTTTTGTTGATAGTGTACGGAAAAGATTTACAACCCTTTTTGAAAAGTGATGCTGCATAATGAGAAACCTTCCAGTGGAAAGCCACATCAAATGGATAATTGTTGAACCTGGGACTGGGTGAATCACTGTTGCTGCGTTGAAGGGAACTGTGCAACAAGAATAAATCATTAATTGAATAAAATTGAAGGAATATCACTTGTCCTGTCACCCTGAAAAGTTCCAATTTGCATTTGTCTTTATGGTCTTGCCGAGGTTATTGTTTATAAATTGAGGAATTGCTTTCTCTTGCGTGCATTATAGAGCCCAGCAGATTTCTTCAGTATAAACTGAGAGTTTCTCTTCCTCCTCATCATGTTGCTCTGTGAGCCTGTCAGTTTTTGAATTGGTGAGCTAGGGCATAATCATGGAATCACGGAATTATCACAATGCAGACGGAGGGTATTCGGTCAGTGTTGTCTGCACCAGTTCCGTCAACTGTCACTTCTTATGTTATCCATCCTCTTGAAGAAATGTGTGTGTGTGTGTATGTGTATGTGTGTTTGTGTATGTATCTGTGTGTGAATGTGTCTGACTCTGTGTGTGTGTGTGTGTATATATATATATATACATGCACCTGTTTGTGTGTGTATCTGTGTGTGTGAATGTGTCTGACTCTATGTGTGTGTGTGTATATATATATATATATATATACATGCACCTGTTTGTGTGTGTATCTGTGTGTGTGAATATGTCTGACTCTGTGTGTGTGTATATATACATGCACCTGTTTGTGTGTGTATGTGTATATATATATACATGCACCTGTTTGTGTGTGTATCTGTGTGTGTGTGTATATATATACATGCAACTGTTTGTGTGTGTATCTGTGTGTGTGAATGTGTCTGACTCTGTGTATGTGTGTATATATATATACATATATATACATGCATTTGTGTGTGTATCTGTGTGTGAATATGTCTGACTCTGTGTATGTGTGTGTATATATATATATATATATACATGCACCTATTTGTGTGTGTATCTGTGTGTGTGAATATGTCTGACTCTATGTGTGTGTATATATATATATATATATATATATACATGCATCTGTTTGTGTGTGTATCTGTCTGTGAATAGTCTGACTATGTGTATGTGTATGTGTGTGTGTATATATATATACATGCACCTGTTGTGTGTGTATCTATGTTGTGTATCTGTGTGTGTGAATGTGTCTGACTATGTGTATGTGTACATACATATACCTGTTTGTGTGTGTATCTGTGTGTGAATATGTCTGACTCTGTGTGTGTACATATATACATGCACCAGTTTGTGTGTGTATTTGTGTGTGAATATGTCTGACTCTGCGTATGTGTATGTGTCTGTGTATATATACATGCACCTGTTTGTGTGTGTATCTGTGTGTGTGAATATGTCTGACTCTGTGTATGTGTATGTGTGTGTATATATATACATGCACCTGTTTGTGTGTGTATCTGTGTGTGTGAATATGTCTGACTCTGTGTGTGTGTGTATATATATATATATATATACATGCACCTATTTGTGTGTGTATCTGTGTGTGTGAATATGTCTGACTCTATGTGTGTGTATATATATATATATATATATATACATGCATCTGTTTGTGTGTGTATCTGTGTGTGTGAATATGTCTGACTCTGTGTGTGTGTGTGTATATGCATGCACCTGTTTGTGGGTGTATCTGTGTGTGTGAATATGTCTGACTCTGTGTATGTGTATGTGTCTGTGTATATATACATGCACCTGTTTGTGTGTGTATCTGTGTGTGTGAATATGTCTGACTCTGTGTGTGTGTGTATATATATATATATATATACATGCACCTATTTGTGTGTGTATCTGTGTTTTGTATCTGTGTGTGTGAATGTGTCTGACTGTGTGTGCACGTGCACCTGTTTGTGTGTCTGTGTGTGTGTTTTTAACACAGCATGGGGGTCTCAGTGGTATGGCCTCTCAGGGGAGGTGAGATACTGGAACAAGTTTGGAATGGAGTAAGCGGGATAGGGGATAAGGGCAGGGAGGAAACCGTGGTGAAGTACAGAGCCTGACACAGACCTCAACTGAGAGACCAGTTCCTGTACTGTGGCATCCCGACATATAATTCTGTACAAGATTGAAAAACCTAACAGCAGAGAGAAGGTGAATCAGTGATACAGGTGATACCTCAGGGAGGTTTGTCACATTAAAGGTGCTACATAAATGCAGACTGCTGTGGTTGTGGTGGGGTGTTGCCAATTCCAGCTGATACATTGAAGATGGGTTTGAGAGATTCTGTGTTGAGAGGCTGTTTCCCCTGATTTCGAACTCAGGGTCACTAGGATAAGGAAACGACCATATCTTTGCTCAGAGGCAGCGTGGTAGCTCAGTGGTTAGCACTGCTGCTTTACAATGCTAGCAGTCTGGGTTCGATTCCAGCCTTGAGTAGCTGTCTGAGTGGAATTTACACTTTCTCCCCATTTCTGCATGGGTTTCCTCCCACAGTCTAAAGACGTGCAGGTTATGTGGATTGGCCATGCTGTAGTATCCAGGGATATGCAAGTCAGATGCCTTAGTCAGGGTAAGGGGCTAGATCTGGATGGGATGCTCTTTGGAGCATCAGTGTGAGGACAGTGGGCTGAATAACCTCTTTCCACATTATAAGGATTCTATGACTAAGCGGTTTTGGAACTCACCATTCCAGAGGATTTTGGATGGTCCATTGTTGAACATATCCAAAGAGAAGATGAATAAACAGTCCTTTGTCTGATTGAAAAAGATGTGGCGAGTGGATTTCTGCTCTGGAGTTTTCACTTTTTATTTCAATTTACTTCAATAACTTATATGCAAAGGCCAAAGATATGGCAACTAAATTCACAGACAACACCAAGTTAGGTAAGATGGTATTTTGTGAAGAAGACATAAGGAAGCTTCAGACTGAATTGAAGTGTTTGAGTGAGTGGGCAGAAAAATCAGGCAGATAGTGCAGAATGTGGGAAAATATGAAGTTATTCATTTCATAAGAGGAATGAATGAAAAGCCAAGCATGTCTGACTTACGAATGCTCACGAAGTGCTTACGAACAAGATCCGATATCAATATTGATTTAAGGATCTGACATACGAATATTTGATTGTACATTAGATTAGATTAGATTACATTACAGTATGGAAACAGGCCCTTCGGCCCAACAAGTCCACACCGACTCGCCGAAGCGCAACCCACCCATACCCCTACATTTACCCCTATACCTAACACTACGGGCAATTTAGCATGGCCAATTCACCTGACCCTGCACATCTTTGGACTGTGGGAGGAAACCGGAGCACCCGGAGGAAACCCATGCAGACACGGGGAGAACATGCAAACTCCACACAGTCAGTCGCCTGAGTCGGGAATTGAACCCAGGTCTCTGGCGCTGCGAGGCAGCAGTGCTAACCACTGTGCCACCGTGCCGCCCGTGAATGGATGGATCTTTTATATTGTACTGTGTTGTGTTCTGACTTGAGTACAAAGGACACTTATGAGTATACTAAGGACTGGCATCTTTTATAACCCAGGGACTGCCTGTATTATTTGAATGGAGAAGGACTGTGGAATTCTGAGTGCGGAGGGATCCGGGTGTTTGGTGCATGAGTCTCAAAACATTATTACTGAATCATACAGTACAAAATTGGCCTATTGAGTATGTACTGTCAATACTACTTACACTGGTGCCTCTCTCCCGCACTGGGCCCATAGCCTTGGATGTTATGAAACCTCAAGTGCTTATCCATTTACTTTTTAAAGGTTGTGAGGCTTCTTGCCTCAACTACCCTTCCAGGCAGTGCGTTCCACACCCCTACTGCCCTCTGAGTGGGAAAACATTTCACCAAATCACCTCTAAGCCTTCCAACTTTCACTTTAAATGACGCTCCCTTTCTTTTATTTCACTCCTGTTTATCTTTTTCTTATTTTTATTTTCTTTTTCACACTTCTGCCGAGCTGCGGTTGTGCTTATTTTTTCCCCAGCACCCGTGTTGTGTGTGTGCAGGTGTGAGACACAGCGAAAGACGCAAGGTGTACAAATCTTCATTCAGTTTCCACCACCAGGAAGAAAGGAAACACCCAAGTGGCCAGGGACAAGCAGTGCCCTTCACATCAAAGGGCAGTGCTGTGTGATCAAACAGTGAAGGGGAGGTCAGGGATTAAATCAAAATAAAATTGGAGGGCGAAATAATGCACTCCACTACCTGCGGCATGACGCCCCTTTGTTATTGACCCTTTGACTAAGAGAAACAGCTGTTTTCTATTCATCCTGTCCATGACCTTCATAACCTTATACACCTCCAACAGGCCACCCCTCAACTCCAAAGAAAGCAACCCAAGGTTATCCAGCCTCTGTTCATAGTTGAAATGCTCCATCCCAGGAACATGCTGGTGAATCTTCTCTGCACCCCCTCCAGTGTAATCACCTGTTTGCAATGTCCAGGTATGGCGTATAATCAAGAAGGCTCATGGGATGCTGTCCTTTATTGTGAGACATAAGTGTCAAGATGTTATGCTTAAATTCAGAGCGTTGGCAAGGCCACAGCTTGAATACGCTGTGCAGTTTCGTCTCCTTACTTTAGGAAAGGATGTAAATGCGTTGGAGATGTTTCAGAGACGGTTTACGAGGTTGATACCTGAGATGATTGGTTTGTCTTGTGAGGAAAGGTAGGGCAGACTGGGCTTGTTTCTACTATTGGGGTTGGGAAAATGAAGGTATGACTTGATTGAAGTGTATAAGGTCCTCAACGGTCTCAACCAGGTGGAGAAGGGGAAAAGATGTTTCTTCTGGTGGAGAAGTCCTATATGAGGGAGCACTACTTTAAAATTATCCTTTGAATAGAGATGAGAAGTACTTGCTTTTGACAGAGAGTGTGCAAGTTTTGGAATTTAGCACCAGAGAAGGAGGAAGATCAGAGTCTAGATTAGAGTGGTGCTGGAAAAGCACAGCAGGTCAGGCAGCATCCGAGGAGCAGGAAATGAGGCCTCCTTCCTGATGAAGGGCTTTTGCCTGAAACATCGATTTTCCTGCTCTTTGGATGCTGCCTGACCTGCTGTGCTTTTCCAGCACCACTCTAAACTATACCAGAGAAGGAGGAGGCAGAGAAATTCAATAGTTTTAAGACCGAAGTGGATAGATTCTTATTAAGCTGGGGAATCAAAGATTACTTGAAGGCTGATAGATAGGAATGCAGAATTCGAAACGCAAGCACATTAACTACGATCAGACTGAATGGCAGGTCAGGCGTGATAGACCAAATAGCCATGTTCAGCTCCTGTTTGTACATTTGTATCCACAATGCTGAGATCAATGTAGCATCAAGGAATCGATATAGAATAAAATGATATAGAATCCCTACAGTGTGGAAACAAAACCACACTGACCCTCTCCTTCTGCTCTACATTTACCCCAGACTAATACACCTAATCTACGCATCCCTGAACACTATTGGCAATTTTAACAGGGCCAGTTCACCTAACCTGTACATCTTTGGATTGTGGGAGGAAACTGGAGCACCCAGTGGAAACCCACGCAGACACGGGGAGAATGTGCAAACTCCACATAGACAGTTGCCCAAAGTGGGAATTGAACCGGGTCCCTGGCGCTGTGAGACAGCTAGATCAGGTGAAAATGATGCTGTGGTGGAAGTTCAGCTGTTATCATATTGAATGGTGTCTCAGGCAAGAGTTGCAGATTGGCTGATTCATGAGCCTATTTCATATCGTCTCGTGTTGGAGCAAGAGAACATCACGGAGCTGAGCACTGCCACAGTTTTGAGATTACAAGAAAGCGTAGGTTACAGTAGAAGATGGCGACAATTTTTGTTATTAAATCCAAACACCCATTCAATTTCAACAGATCACTTGCAACTTCTCCCCGTATCCCTCGATCCCAACCACACACTTTCTCCTTATTTCCCTCAATCCCATCCACTCAGTTTCTCCCCATATCCCTCAATTCCACCCAAC
Organism: Chiloscyllium plagiosum; assembly: GCF_037043375.1. Taxonomy (NCBI): domain Eukaryota; kingdom Metazoa; phylum Chordata; class Chondrichthyes; order Orectolobiformes; family Hemiscylliidae; genus Chiloscyllium; species Chiloscyllium plagiosum. The sequence goes on along the minus strand of NW_028270150.1, from coordinate 9,627,036 downwards.
ATTTGCTTCAATCACAATTTTTACCATAAATGTAAATAATATTCTGTTGGCCCTATTATAACTGTCCTCCCTCATGGACATTTTCTAAACAACATGCTCAGCAATATAATGACACACCTTTAGAACAGGTGGGGCTTCAACCCAGGCCCTCTGGCTCAGAGGTGGGGATACTACCATTGCACCATAAGTATCCTCACCCTTCCCTCATAACATATCCCTGACATTCCTTCATCGTCCCCTTTTTGTTGACCTGGTGCTCTTTTGATTGAAGCAACATCGATGAAAGTTGTGCTTAGTACGGGTCAGTGGCATAAAGATTGCTTTGTGGATAATTCTGAAGCACTTGAGGCACCAGGAGGATGCAGAAAGTGATGGGCTAATGCTGTATAAAACTTTCTTAGTCTCGTAATGTTTCTTTCATTGTCGGTGAATTGATCAACCCACTCTGTGCTTGATCTAACTTTCTTCTTGTGATTTGGACAAAGCACTGGACCAGTAGTTGATTCCGTTCTGCACAAGCGCTCGAGTCATATTCACACCATTTACACTCCTCTATGTTAAAGATGTTTTAATGGTTCTCTTTACCCCGTGTGGTGCTGATGACAAATTTAGCAATTAATTTAAAAGAAAATAGAACTGCTAGCCTCTGTTCACCTTTTTCAGATCTCGGTCATGTTCTTGCCTAATGAAGCATGGCAGGAGGACAAAACCAATTATTAGTAATTGCAACCTCTGGAGCAGCAAAAAACTCATTATTCAGTGTAGTTTAATGTTACTTTATGCAATGGACTAGATTTGCTCCCTCCGGCACATATACTCACGCAAACTAATTCCAGCTGCTACTGCCTAGCTCACGATCTCTTTCTCTGCGATTGTCCAACAATGGAGAAAGACCTTGCATTTATGTGGCACCTCTAATGGCCTCTCGGGCACCGTCAAAGTGATTTGCAGCTGGTGAAAGTTTTTGGACAGTAATGTGGGACAGCTAGCAGCCAGTTTCTGCACAGCAAAGTTTCACAAGCCGCCAGTGTTTTCGGTTTTGTTTTGTTCATTCAAGGGATGTGGGCATCGCTGGCTATGCCAACCTTTATTGTCCATCCCTAATTACCCAGAAGGCAGTTAAGAGTCAACCCCATTGCTGTGGGTTTGGAGTCATATGCAGGCCAGATCAGGTAAGCAAGGCAGTTTCCTTGAAGGACATTAGTGAACCAGATGGGTTTTTCTTTCTAGCAAGCAACAATGGATTAATGGTCATAATTAGTCTCATAATTCCAGATATTTATTAAATTCAAATTCCACCATCTGCCGTGGTGGGATTCGAACTTGGGTCCCCAGTGCATTAGCTGGGTCACATCCACTCAGGGTGCATTGGGGGCTTCATTTTAAGCCCTCACCTGAAAGGTGGCCCCTCTGAGAGTGCCACACTCCTTCAGTACCCAGGTTTGTCTGCCTAGGTTTGGTGCTCACGTCTTCACATTAGTCCTAGAAACCATGACCTTCTGACTCGGAGGGAGAACTGGAGCAAGACTGTGATCCAAACAGGATGGCAGCCATTTTTCCCAAACCATCAAGAAACATTGGGAGAAAGTGAGGACTGCTGATGCTGGAGATCAGTCGAAAAGTGTGACGTTGGAAAAACGCAGCTGGACAGGCAGCATCCGAGGAGCAGGAGAGTCGAGGTTTCGAGCATAAGCTCTTCATCAGGAATGCTGAAGAGCTGATGAAGAGTTTATGCCTGAAACGTCGAGTCTCCTGCTCCTCGGCTGCTGCCTGACCAGCTGTGCTTTTCTAGCACCACACTCTTCAACACTGATCTCCAGCATCTGCAATCCTCACTTTTTCCTCCCTTGGACTGGGGTGGACAAACTTAAAAATAAAGAAGCATCCCCAGGGAGCAAATTACTGCAGATCCTGGAATCTGTACTGAAATTCTAGAGACTATAGTGGGCCACACTGACCCTCTGAAGAGCATTCCACCCAGAGCCACCCTATCCCTGTAACCCTGCATTTCCCATGGCTAACCCACCTAGCCTGCACATCCCTGGACACTATGGGCAATTTAGCTGGTCTGATGAAGAATCATGTAGACTCGAACGTTAGCTTGCTGTCTCTCCACGGATGCTGCCTGAGAAACATTCCCGGACTTTAATTGGACCAACATTGGCAGCTGTGCTTTCAAATGCCTCAGCATCAATCTCTGGATCTCCCTCCCTTGCTACCCCTCTCCTGATCTCGATGCCATTTGCTGCTCCTTAAAACCTCCCTGTTTGACCAAGGTTTTACTCATCTGACCTTATACCTCCTTACATGGCTCATATTTATAATGTGTTGGTGTAAAACACTTTGGGGCATGTTGAGAGTGCTAAAGAAGTTAAAATAAAATAAAGAATTGTGGATGCTGAAGTGAAAGGCTAAAGTGATCTGGGATCATCTCCATGGAGAGAAAATTCAGAGTGCCAGCCCAATGTCACTCCTTCCCACAGAAGAGGAGTCTCAAAGCATTAACTCACAGCACCAGGGACCCAGATTTGGGTGACTCTCCTTTTGAAGTTTGTATGTTCTCCCTGTGTCTATGTGGGTTTACTCTGACTGCTCCAATTTCCTCCCACAGTCCAAAGATATGCAGGTTAGGTGGAGTGGCCATGCTAAATTGCCTGTAGTATCAAGGCTGGGTGGATTAGCCATGGGCAATGCCGAGTTACAGAGATAGGGTAGGAGGATGAGATGCCCTTTGGAGGTTTGGTGTGGACTCGATGGGCCAAATGGCCTGCTTCCATGCTGTAGGAATTCTATTCCATTCTGAATGCTGATAATCATGGAATACCTACAGTGTGGAAACAGGCCATTCAGCCCATTGAATCCACACTGACCCTCCAAGAGGCATTCCATCGGACCCACCCCTCTCCTATCCCTGTAACCCAGCATTTCCCATGGCTAACCCACCTAGCCTGCAGAACCCTGGACACTATGGGCAATTTAGCATGGTCAATCCACTTGACCTGCACGTCTTTGGACTGTGGGTGGATTCCAGAGCACCCGGAGAAAACCCGCACAGACACGAGAAGAACATGCAAACTCCATATAGGCAGTTGCCTGAGGGTGGAATCGAACCTGGGTCCCCTGGTGCGGTGAGGCAGCAGTGCTAACCACTGACCCACCATACCACACTGTTACGATCGAGAAATGTGTGCGTCAATGTTTTCCAGGAACTGAGCCCAAGAGCAGAGCAGGTAAATGGCAGGAATGTCTCACCTGTGTTGGTAGTAAGGAGTAAAACAACAGCTCAAGGTGCAGAGAGTAGACCACTCAACCCCTCGAGACTGCTCCAACATTTGACATTTAATACAATCATGGCTGATTTCATCTTGGCCTCAACTCCACTTACTGCTCTTCAGTGCATTACTAATTAGCAATCTGTCTATCTCCTCCTTAAATTTACTCAATGTCTCACCGCACTCTGGGGGAGTGAATCCCACAAATTGAACACCCTTTGCGAGAAGTAATTCCTCCTCATCTCTGTTCCAAATCCGTCATCCCCTGTTCTAAAACTACGCCCTCACGTTCTGGACTACCCCACATGAGGAAACAAGCTCTCGACAAAAAAAAAACTGAAGAAAACATTGACGCAGGCAATCCAAAATAAAATCAGAAATTGCTGGAGAAACTCAGCAGGCCTGGCAACATCTGTGGAAAGAGAAGCAGAGATAATGTTTTCGCTCCAGCGATCCTTCTTCAGAAAAATCCTCTTATTCTTCTAAACTCCAGAGAGCAGACAGTTGATTTTGCTTACACATGTGTGCCTTCAATGTGAATTGGCTATCACATGATTGAAGAATTTAGAGCATTATTTGTAGATCGCGAACTTTCCTCAGTCTATACTGGTTATAAGGCGATTCTGGTCTCATGGCTTTAAATGGTCCTGCTATGATGTGATTTTCTTATAACGTGGGATCACACAGGAATGGAACTGTCGCATCATATCAGAACAGGCTGTAGGCCTAAACTGCTCAATCTCTCTTCATAGGACAAATTTGTGGGCGGCACGGTGGCACAGTGGTTAGCACTGCTGCCTCGCAGCGCCAGAGACCCGGGTTCAATTCCCGACTCAGGCGACTGACTGTGTGGAGTTTGCACGTTCTCCCCGTGTCTGCGTGGGTTTCCTCCGGGGGCTCCGGTTTCCTCCCACAGTCCAAAGATGTGCAAGTCAGGTGAATTGGCCATGTTAAATTGCCCGTAGTGTTAGGTAAAGGGGTAAATGTAGGGGTATGGGTGGGTTACGCTTCGGCGGGTCGGTGTGGACTTGTTGGGCCGAAGGGCCTGTTTCCACACTGTAAGTAATCTAATCTAAATCCGTCCTCTCTGGAATCAATCTAACGAACCTCCTCTGAACTGCCTCCAATACAACTACATCCCTCCTCAAGGCATGAAATATATTTGGACAGTGTACAGTCAGACCTCTATTGGCACGGTCCCATGATGTACAACTGCTCCAAGCCTGCAGTCAGGATAGCCATCTCGCTGGTATGCTATGATGTGGAAAGGGGAAGCAACTCTCACGTCAGGGACATGGGCTGTGTTGCTGTTCTGAAGAAGAAATGTTAACTCTTTATCTCGTTCCATAGGTGCTACCAGACCTGCTGAGTTGCTCCAGCACTTCCTATATTTATTTTAGATTTATTGCACCTGCAGTATTTGGCTTTTAGTTGGTATTCTATGTTTGGTGCTTAGTTACATCATATTGTAGCACTGGATTTTAACCATGAAATTCCATAGGGATTCTTTTCCTCAACCCCCTGCCCCAACTCCCTACCTTCACCAGTGCAGTGAAAATCACTTGGCATTTCCCAGGTTTTGTTGGGATACTGGGGAATCCCCACGGGACACAGGGATCCTAACCTACAACATGCCTGACCTCGGAATGTCTATGTCTGAAATGGGAGATGTCCCATATTCCTGAACAAACCTATCTTCCTTACCCTGAGCAGACACAAAATTTGCCAACAGACGAAAAACAAACTGGGAAACACTTTTAAGGAACTGGAAGTAAATTCATGCAGAGTAGGTTGTGGCAGGGTCCGATCAGCACAGACGTGCTGCCAAGTGAGTTTCTTGGAGGTATGGCGAGAGTGTGATGCTGGAAAAGCACAGCCGGTCAGGCAGCATCCATGGAGCAGGAAAATCAAGGTTTCAGGATTCCATCAGAGATTTCCCTGCACTTATACACACATCATTTACTGTATCCGTTGCTCCTGATGTGGTCTCCTCTGCACAGGGGAGACAGGAAGCAGAGTTGTGGAATGCTTCAGAGAACATATCCGGGACATATGCACAAAACAACTCCACCAGCCTGGGGCTGAACGCTTTAGCTCCCACTCCCACTCCTCGAAGCACATGCAGGTCCTGGGTCTCCTCCACCACCAGATCCTTCCCACCCACCGCCTGGAGGAAGAGCGTCTCATCTTCTGCCTTGGGACCCTCCAACCACATGGGATCAATGTGGATTACAACAGTTTCCTCACTTACCCTCCCCCCATCTTATCCCAAATCCAACCCTCCAACTCAGCACCACCCTCTTGACCTGTCCTACCTGTCCATCCTCCTTCCCACCAATCCGCTCCACTCTCCTCTCTGACCTGCCACCTTTACCCCCACCTTCATCTCCCCATTCTCAGCTGCCTTCCCCTCAGCCCCACCCCTCTCCCATTTATCCCTTGGCCCACCAGCCTCATTCCTGATGAAGGGTCTTGCCCGAAACGTCGACTCTCCTGCTCCTCAGATGCAGACTGACCGGCTGTGCTTTTCCAGCACCACACTCTCCAGCATCTGCAGTCGTCACTTTCTCCTTTCTTGGGTGTATGCCAATGGTCAGTAAGCAGTCTGTATTAGAGTATAGCTCAACTGCATTTGGCCAGAGTTTGATTATAGCAGGCTAAGTAAAACAGGTTGAAGTTAGATGATGCTGAGCTGTGGTTATCTTGTGCCATGAGTGTAATAAAGCTGCCTGTACCAAACTGTATTATTCATGCATCTTTCAGTACGTGCTCTTCATTTATGTATCATGACCCTGTATTATTCATTTCTGAAAGAGTATGTGCCATTAGTCATTGATGTATCAGTGCAAGCAATTATTCATTTCTGTATCAGCACGTATTATTCTTTTATAGTTCTCCATGAGTTATAATTTATTTAAGAATCAGTACTCAAAATTATTCATTTCCATTATACATATTTGTACTGTATTTTATCAGCAGTCACAGAACAAGGGGAAACCATTCAACAAATGTTGGACTGACCTCCATGTCTGGTTGGCTGTCTTACAGCAAATCCAGGAGCATGGTAAATGAGCTGTTTGTGAGGGGTTCTGATGAAGAGTCACCGGACTTGAAACGTAAACTCCAATTCCTTCCCACACACTGGCGAGTTTCACCAGCAATTGCTGAAGATAGGGAGAAACCTCTTCCCAGTAATGAAGGGACCAAGAGTAGAGACTTAAAATAATTGATTAAGTTAACACAAGTGAGATGAGAAAAAAAAGAACTTCTTTATACAACAAGTGTTTGGGGGTTTGGCATGGATTGCCAATGTGTACGGTAGATGATTCGCTACTGTGGTGTGGGCTTTGTCCCCATTTGGGTATTTGTAGTTGATGTGGCAATGCTTATGAAAGATCCCACTACATAAGGACTAGAAGTGGGTAACGTGGTATTGAAAGATTCAGCAGATGTTTATTAGAGCTGCACACATGCATACATCACAGCCACAGTCACTTCAGCACCTGGGCCAATAATACGCTATTCAGTTACAATCAGTAACAAGCTTTTATCAGCAAGTCAGGCTTCAAGGGGTCAAAGATAAGATAGAGTTTGAAACCTTCATGCAATGATACAGGGGTGATAGAACAAAAAAGTGTCTTAAAGGTTGACTGCATCCTAGTTCATAATGCCCCAGATGAATGGACCCAAATGGTTATGCTCCCAGGTGAGGACCAACAAATCGCCTCTCCTTGTTGATTCATCCTCTCTCTCAGTGGGTCATAACAAGGTTAATTTCAAGAGGGGCCCTTCAGTCATGGAAGGGAACTTTCCCAATCCAAATATATTGGTTGCCAACCACTTTTTGTTGAGTTAAAGTTGAATTTATTATCTACTAACAGCAAGAAAAAATAGTAAGAGTTAAAAAGATAGATCAATCAGTCTCTGGGTTCTGTGAAGAGTTCATATAGTACGTCCTGACCGTTACTTTGGACGGTACTGCTAACATTGACATTGATAGTGGAGCAACTGAATTTAAGACTCTTGGCTCAGCAGATTAACGGGCAGATTTTTGCTTTGTTTCTTTTGGTATCTTCGCTGGCTTACCTGGCTTTCAGACTGAGGGAGAGAGAGTCTTTCTTTACCAACAGTTCAGGGATGTTTAATGGCTGGCCTCAACCTGTGACATTCTCACAAGCACACTAGTCCACACAAGCATATCAGCACAGAAATGCACTCAGATATGGGATTGCAGGTTTTTAATCATCTTATGTATATATTCCTGGAAGAGTAAGACACAAATATGCCTGCATTTTGGAACATAATGCACAGACGAGGGATTTCTATTGATACAGGTTGTCAGACCTGCCTCAAACTAGAGGGCATACATTTAAGGTGAGGGGAGAAAGATTTAAAAGGGGCTTAAGGGGCAAGTTTTTCACACAGAGGGTAGTGCGTGTATGGAATGAGCTGCCAGAGGAAGTGGTGGAGGCTGGTACAACTACAACATTTAAAAGGCATCGGGCTGGGTTAATGAATAGGAAGGGTCAAATATGGGCCAAATTCTGGTAAATGGGACTGGATCAGGTTAGGATATCTGGTCGGCATGGACATGTTGGACTGAAGGGTCTGTTTCCATGCTGTACATCTCTATGAAACGATGATCTTGTTACCACTGAAGCCACACGGTAGCATAGTCCAGGTCTGAACCACATTTTTCCCTTTCTCACGCTGCTGTTTGAAGTTCCCTTGGCACCTTTTCAATTATGACACTCCATGGAACCTCTCTGGACTTTGCCAGACAGTCACTGAATTTACATATGAAGTTATTTTTTAGTTGTATGTCCACTTTATCAAAGAAACCCATTGTAATTAAAGGTTTGTCTGTAAAAAAATCTGAGGTCATGATTCATTGTCCAGTGGAGGCATGGTTCAATTTAAATATTCAAAAGAGAATTAGCCTGTTACTTGAAAAAGAAGAATGTGCAGGGGCTACAAGGAGAAGAAAATGGTACCAAGTGAAACACTCGTTCAGAGAACAAACATAGACACAATGTGCCAAATCACATTCTTCAGTGCTATCATGATTCTGTAATGATTAGATTCAGATTAGATTCCCATCAGTGTGGAAACAGGCCCTTTGGCCCAACAAGTCCACACCGACCCTCCGAAGAGTAACCCACCCCCCTCTGAGTAATGCACATAACACTATGGACAATTTAGCACGGCCAATTCACCTGACCTGCACATCTTTGGACTGTGGAGGAAACCAGAGAACCTGGAGGAAACCCACGCAGACACGGGGAGTATGTGCAAACTCCACACAGGCAGTCGCCTGAGGCTGGAATCGAACCTGGGACCCTGGCTCTGTGATATTTCAGCCCCTTTAGATTAAGGCTAATATTTTGCCCATCTTCTTTCTATTCTTGTCTTTGAGTTTGACTCTCAAATCCTCCACAGCTCTTACCCCTCATCATTGAGGAAGGATGCTGCTCTTTCTTTATGTCCAAAGTAGATATGCAAACGCCTTGAAGGTGCAGTGCTAAGGCATCTCCAACTGGGAAGACTGGGGGCTGTTCACTACCTGAGAGGATGTTAATGCCTTGGAAACAGTTCAGCGAAGATTTACTCAATCTCTACCTGGAATAAGTGGATTGCCTTATGAGGAAAGGCTACCAAGGGTGGACAAAGTTAAAAATCACACAACACCAGGTTATAGTCCAACAGGTTTATTTGGAAGCACTAGCTTTCGGAGCACTGCTCCTTCATCAGGACAGCTATCTGATGAAGGAGTGGTACTTGAAAGCTAGTACTTCCAAATAAACCTGTTGGACTATAACCTGGTGTTGTGTGATTTTTAACTGTCCACCCCAGTCCAACACTGGCACCTCCACAACATGGTTACCCAGGGTGCGCCCTTATCCTCTGGAGTTCAGAAGAGTCAAAGGTGACTCAACTGAAACATAAAAGATCCTGAAGGGTCTTGACTGAGTGGATGTTGAAAGGATGTTTCCTCTTGTAGGAGAATCTAAATCTAGGGGTCACTTTAAAAGTAAAGAGTTACCTATTTGAGACAGAGGTAAGAAATAATTCCCTTTCAGAGGGTTGTTGGTCTTTAGAATTCCCTTCCTCATAATGCAGTGGATGCAGAATCCTTAAATAGTTTTAAGAGCAGAGGTAAATAGATTCTTGATTCCCAAAGGGATAAAAGATTGTCAGGGATGTGTAGGAATGTAGAGTCGAGGTTAAATTCACACCAGCCATGCTTTTATTGATTTAGCACAGCAGACTCGAAAGGCTAAGTGGCCTCCTTTTGTCCCTTGTGTTTTTTTAGATTACATTACAGTGTAGAAACAGGCCCTTTGGCCCAACAAGTCCACACCGACCCACCGAAGCGTAACCCACCCAGACCCCTACATTTACCCCTTACCTAACACTACGGGCAATTTAGCATGGCCAATTCACCTAACCTGCACATCTTTGGACTGTGGGAGGAAACCGGAGCACCCGGAGGAAACCCACGCAGACACGGGGAGAATGTGCAAACTCCACACAGTGTTGGGATGTACTCTCCATTATTAGAGCGCACCCAAACCTCAGTTGCCTGCATCCTACATCCCATTTACCCCCATCATCCACTTATGAACCCAATATGGCAACACCTTGATGCTGAACTTTTCCTCCTTATTTCCAAGTCCCTCATCATCCCTTCCCCACACTCTCCCTATGACCTCCCTGCTGCCCTACAACCATCCTCCTCATCACCTCATCACCTCCCCGCACTGTAACCTCCTATCCTATGACCATCCTCCTCATCACCTCCATTATTGTGCCTCTCCGTAATCTCCCCCTGCCCTACAACCACCCTCCTCATCGCCTCTCCTCCCCTGTGTCTCTGTTACCGACTCTGGCCCTATAACCATTCTAATTATCACTTTCCATTCCCTCCCCTCTCTCTGTAACCTCCTCCTGCCTTACACTATCTGCTCCATTCTGCATCGCTATCAGCTCGACATTGGTGCCTTCAGACACCACAGCTCTAAGCTCTTGAAATCTCTCCCTACCTCTCTCCACCTCACAGTCACTCTGGAAGGCCAGCACATTATAAGAAAGCAAGTTATTGTTCTTATAACCATCCAACAGCAAAGAATTGTTGAAGAGAAGCCCTTCTGCACATCAAGAAATGTTTTAAAAACATAAATTTTAGAAAACTTTGGGTCAAATGCGCCTCCAATCTGCATGTCAACAATATAAACAGGAAAGGGAATTTGATACAGTGTCTTGGCACTGGTGCGTGTCAGCGCTAATTACAGCCAAATTTATCACAAGGAGCTGTTAATCAAAAGAGGGTTTTGTTTTGCTGCTCCATTACCTGGCTGCTCTCGTGCCTGACCTATTGTGCACACAAGCAGTAAAAAGGGTATGTGAAAACATTGGGCTTATGGCATACCAACTGCCGTCAGCTAGAATTTTAAAAAGAAGTTATAAGTTACGGCCTGTTAGAGCTCTGGTTGAGTCACACCAGCTCAAGTAACAGTCACTGCAGATCTGCAAAAGGCATTTTCACCGTTGCAATGAACAAATTTGTTTTGTGGTTGTGGGTGTTGCTGAAGCAGGCAGTTACTGTCAATTCCGAGGGCTAGTTGTTTCTGGGTCCGAGAATGATGACTGCTCAGGGTCATGTGTTTCTGTTGTGGGTCTTCATGTGAGTGACTGATTCTCGGCTCAGACCTTTGTACCTATGGAGCAGGACATCCCATGCTGTAGTGGGACCTGCATTGCGCAATTGCTGTTCTCCTCTATCTATTTCTGCTCTCACTTTGCCTCATCATTGAGGCATTTCACCCAAACCATGACTTGATGGATACATCGCCTCTGTGCTGAAAAATTGGCAGCAGCCCTCAGCTACCCCTTTAAAAGGCGAAAATGAGTATTGCAGATGCTGGAGATTAGAGTCAAGATGAGAGTGGTGCTGGAAAAGCAACATCCGAGGAGCAGGAAAATCTATATTTCCTGATGAAGGGCCTTTGCCCGAAATGACAATTTTCCTGCTCCTCAGATCCTGTGCTTTTCCAGCAGCATCTAATCTTGACTCTATCCTTCAAAAGGGGCTAACACTTTGTTGTTGCAGAGATATGGTAAATATACAAGATCTTTTCCCTGGGGGAGTGGATTGCAGAACTAGAGGGCATAGTTTTAGGGTGCGAGGGGAAAGATATAAAAGGGATTGAAGGGGCAATTCTTTCACACAGAGGGTGGTGCGTGTATGGAATGAGCTGCCAGAGGAAGTGGTGGATGCTGGTATAATTACAACATTTAAAAGGCATGTGGATGGGTATATGAATACGAAGGGTTTGGAGGGATATGGGCCAAGTGCTGGCAGGTGGGACTAGATTGGGTTGGGATATCTGGTCAGCATTGCTGAATTGGACTGAAAGGTCTGCTTCTATGCTGTACATCTCTATGACTCAATGACTCTAACTATATTGGAATAGAATATAAGAAAAAGGTGCTGGAGTAGGCCATTTGGCCCCTCCAGCCTGCTCTGCCATTCAATAAGATCATGGCTGATGTTTTCATGGCCTCAGCTCCACTTACCCACCCTCTCACCATAATCCTTAATTCCTTTACTGTTCAAAGAACTATCTATCTTTGCCTTAAAATAGTTCAACAAGGGAGCCTCAACAGCTTCACTGGGCAGGGAATTTCACAGATTCACAACCCTTTGGGTGAAGAAGTTCCTCCTCAAGGCGAAAGTGAGGTCTGCAGATGCTGGAGATCAGAGTCAAGAGTGTGTTGCTGGAAAAGCGCAGCAGATCAGGCAGCATCTGAGGAGCAGGAGAATCGACGTTTCGGGCAAAAGCCCTTCATCAGGAGTGAGGCTGGGAGCCTTGGGGGTGGAGAGATAAATGGAAGGGGGTGGGGCTTGGGAGAAAACAGGCGGATGGAGGTGTTTGTAAAAGTGATAGGTCGGAGAGGAGGGTGGAGCGGATAGATAAGAAGGAAGGTTGACAGGTGGGACAAGTCATGAGGATGATGCTGAACTGGAAGGTTGGAACTGGGGGAGGGGGGGAGAGGAAATGAGGAAACAGGTGAAGTCCACATTGATGCCCTGGGGTTGAAGTGTTCCGAGGCCGAAAATGAGGCATTCTTTCTCCAGGTGTCGGGTGATAAGGGAGTGGAGATGGAGGAGGCCCAAGACCTGCATGTCTTTGGCAGAGTGGGAGGGGGAGTTAAAGTGTTAGGCCATGGGACGGTGGGGTTGGTTGGTGCGGGTGGCCCAGAGATGTTCTCTGAAGCGCTCTGTGAGTAGGCGTTCTGTCTCCCCAATGTAGAGGAGACTGCATCGAGAGTGACGGATACAGTGACATGTGTGGAAGTGCAGGTGAAACTTTGATGGATGTGGAAGGCTCCTTTGGGGCCTTGGATGGAGGTGAGGGGGGAGGTGTGGGCGCAGGTTTTGCAATTCCTGTGGTGGCAGGGGAAGGTGTCGGGAGGGGAGGGTGAGTTGTTAGGGGGTGTGGACCTGATGTGGTAGTTACGGAGGGAATGGTCTTTATGGAAAGCGGATCACTCAGTCCTAAATCTGCTCCCCCTTATTTTGAGGTTCTGCCCCCTAGTTCTAGTTTCATCCACCAGTGGAAATAACCCCTCGGCTTCTATCTTATCTATTCCCTTCATAATTTTGTATGTTTTCCCCCTCACCCTTCTAAATTCCAATGAGTATAGTCCCAGTGTTCTCAATCCTTCTTCATAAAGCAACCTAGTGCCCCCTCCAATGCCAGAACATCCTTTTTCAAGTAAATATAATACAAGGGTAATAGAAACGTACTGCAGATGCTGGAAATCTGTAATAAAAACAGAAAGCGCTGGGAAAACATCTGAAAAAAGAGTTAGTGTTACGAGCCTAACATGAATGTTCACAGCACTGAAAGGTGCTAACTCTGTTTCTCTCTCCATAGATGCTTCAAGATTTGTTGGGTTTCTCCTGCACGTTCTGTTCAGCTTTACGAAGCCCTGGTTAGAACACACCTGGAGCCACACCTTAGGAAGGCTCTCCTGGCTTTGGTGGGGGAGCAAATGGATACCCAGTCTCCACAGGTTAAACTGTGAGGAGGGAGTGAACAAGTGAAGGTTGTATTCCCTGGAATTTAGGAGGTTTTGGGTGATTTTAGAGTTATCAAGGGAAATAGAGAAGATAATTTGGGAGGGAGCTTTATCTGCTGACTGGGGAATGGAGAATGAGGGGGTTTTCTACAAAGTGTGAGGGCAGAGCATTCAGGAGGGAGAACACAAAACATTTCTCCATGCTCAGGATTGTCACAGTTTCAAACGCTTTTCCGAAAATAACTGCGATGAAGAGCTTTTTTTCTTGTGAACCAAAGGTGTTACAGGAAAAGGGACAGGGAAGGATTTTTGGAGTTAGGCTAAACCTCATCCATGATTATATTGGATGGCTGAATTGGATCAAGGGGCTGAATCAGGGTCTGAGACAGAGCAGGGCTGGGAGGGAGGGTGATGATGGTTTCCTGTATGGATTGTTCAGGATTGTTCTTCTGACTTAGCTACTTCTCCAATTCACTTTTGAGAACCACGATTGAATCTGCCTGCACTGCTTTCTCACTGCACTCCATTACGTAACGACTTGCTGCTAACAAAACATTGTCCTCATGTTGCCATTCCTTCTTTCTCTAGTTGTGATGAATGACCTCTCGCAAGCTAATAGCTGAGCCTGTTTTATGTAAAAAAAAATAGTCAATACTGCATTTTAAAGTGAAGAATTGTTAGTGTGTTAAGAGGAGTTGATTTTATGTGGTGTTAAGTTTAAAGGACTTACATTCTTTAACCTCTAGTTGTTCTCTAGGCAGAGTCACTGGACAACACCCTGCGGACTGGGGATTTTAATCAATGGTTGCTGTGTGGTTGACGATTAAGAGAAAGTGAGGACTGCAGATGCTGGAGATCAGAGCTGAAAATGTGTTGCTGGAAAAGCACAGCAGGTCAGGCAGCATCCAAGGAGCAGGAGAATCGACGTTTTGGGCATGAGCCCTTCTTCAGGAGCCCTTCAGGCTCATGCCCGAAACGTCGATTCTCCTGCTCCTTGGATGCTGCCTGACCTGCTGCGCTTTTCCAGCAACACATTTTTCAGCCATGGTTGACAATTAAACCCAGCTGAGGAATTAAAGTCTGTATGATAGAGAATGGATTTAATTGCTACTTCAAAGCACAGTGTGAGGAGTTGTTTAAGAAAAGTCTGTAACTGCACTAAGTCCTGTTAAAAACAAAGTGTCACTTGGCCAGGGCGTCATCTGTGTTTGCACGGCTCATGAATTCTGGGTTTGCATGTCATTCGTGAAGCGGCTATGTTTCTCATTTACCGAGGCAGAGTCCAGTTCCTTTATTATTCCACTCATGCTCCCTAATGGTAATCTAATTCGAGTTTGGAAGATGAGAATGAGGGCATTGCTGAAATTAATGTTGGTAGATTGTCAGCATATATGATGGGCACATTGCAAGTTAGGAGCAGGGCAGGCCATTTGACCCATTGAGTCTGCAGTGCCATTCAGATTAATAGAGTTGCTATGGTTCTAGAGGACCATAGGACTGCTGTCTCATTGGAGAGAGTTGACGGGTGGCTGTTTAGTCTGTTGCTCACTTTCGGTCACGTTCAACTGTTCCAAAGTTCCATGCACGGTGATTGCCATTGGCACACACCAATTGACTTCTGAATCAGCAAGAGAGAGAGAGAGAGAGAGCAGCCATATGGTCCAGTGAGACTGTGGCAACACGACTTTGGCTTTAATTGTCCTAACCGATCCAATCTGTCTTCAGACTTCAGTCCTGCTGTCTCAGGAATCAGTCTGGTATACCTCATTGCACTTTCTCCATCGACAGAACATCCCTCCTCAGATAAAGAGACCCAAAAACCACACTCAATATTCCAGGTGTAGCCTCACCTGTTTGATTGCTGAAAAATATCCCTGATCCTGTTCACTGTCAAATCCTCTCACAATGAAGGCTAGCACATCCTCTCCTTTCTTCACTGCCTGCTGTCCCTGCATGCTTACACTCAGGAACTGGTGTTGAAGGACATCCAGGTCTCACTGCACCTCCCCCTTTTCCAATCTATTGCCATTCAAATATTAAGCCGCCTTCCTGTTTTTGTTAATATAGTGGATAAGTATATTTATCAACACTGATGAGAAGTAAAGGCATTGAGGGGTATCAGTTCAGCTGAGATGCTATTGGCAGATGTTTTGAATACAGAGAACTTTGGTGAAGGTAAAGCAGGGAGTAGAACATGTGCTTAATAGGAAGTCATTAAAATATGAATGCAGATGGATAAGGATGTAAAAGGAAATGCCAATAGCATAATGGATTTTATAACAAGAGGAACAAAAAAATACAGTAAATACAAAATGATTAACTTGTGCAAAACATCAAGTAGAGTCTGATGTCGCATGTAGCCTTGAGGTCCCCTTGATAGAATCAGCATTAAAATCATAGAGAATGTACAGTGTAGAATTAAACCTAATTCATAGCACAGAAACTGGCCATTCGGTCTGACTCATTTATGCTGCACATGATCGCTCTCCCAGCTTTATTTGTCTCACCTGATCAGCATATTTTTCTTTCCTTTCTCCCTAATATATTTATCTAACATCCTTTTATCATATCCATAGTGTCCACCTCAAGTACTTCCACGGGTTTTGAGTCCCAAATTCTCAACATTTCTGGGAATGGATTTTTTCCCCTCAATTGTCTGTTGGATTTATCAATGATTGTTTTATGTTGTTGATCCCCTAACTTGCAATGGGCCCAGTGGCCTAATTCTGCTCCTATATATAATGGCCGTTAGTCCAGCATCTGCAAAGCACAAGTCAGGAGGGTGATGAAATACTCCCCACTTGCCTGGATGGGTGCAACTCCAACAACACTCAAGAAGTTTGAAATCGCCCAGGACAAAGCAGCCTGTTCCATCCATGACATTCAACATCCACTCCCTTCACCAATGATTCTCGGTAGCAGCAGTGTGTACCATTTATAACAATAATTTGTTAAGTCTCCTTGGACAGCACTCTCTTAAACCTGCGACCTCTACCATCTGGAAGCACAAGGGCTGCAGGCGCATGGGGAACACCACCACCCAAATGAATCAATCAATGTGAGTTTTAGATTAGATTACTTACAGTGTGGAAACAGGCCCTTCGGCCCAACAAGTCCACACCGACCCGCCGAAGCGCAACCCACCCATACCCCTACATTTACCCCTTTAACCTAACACTACGGGCAATTTAGCATGGCCAATTCACCTTACCTGCACATCTTTGGACTGTGGGAGGAAACCGGAGCACCCGGAGGAAACCCACGCAGACACGGGGAGAACGTGCAAACTCCACACAGTCAGTCGCCTGAGGCGGGAATTGAACCCAGGTCTCTGGCGCTGTGAGGCAGTAGTGCTAACCACTGTGCAACTGTGCCGCCCACAAATACTCCCATTCAAAGATGAGCAAGGGAGCTCTCTCTATTGTCTGGGTTAATATCCATCACTTCACCCACATGGCTAGAGCACTTTGGCTGATGCCTTGCCTCATTATTGTTTCTGGGAGCTGCCTGTGTGCAGACTGGCTGCTGTATTTTTCAACATGACCAGAGTACATGTCAAATGCACTCCAGTAGCTGTGAAGAGTTTTTACATATCATGAAGTGGAGGGCACTATCACCATCTAAAACTTCTGTCTTTGATTCTCCATCTTCAGAAAGAACAGATTCCTGCACCAAAAAGCCCACCTTGTTCAAAGGAACTAATACTTACAAATATGTACAGACAAGGAGCAACAGAACCTTTTCCACGTTTGTTCAATTAAATCTGAGGCCATATAGAATGTTGAAGATAAATGTTACACAAATGGAGAGGTGCTCTCGGGCATTTGTTGGGCCCAAGAAATTGTACTCAATTGTAAAAGATTTCTGCAGTTCTTGCAGATTTTCAGTGCTTGATACGGTGCTCCAAACACACTATCACAGGTTTTCAGGATGGGGAAATTTCACCTGCTGTACACGTTCTATTTTTAAAAGCCTAATGCACCAAGCAGCATCTGATATAATTATACGTTAGAGTTACAGCATTGTCATATAGATGTTTTCTAAAGCAAATACTCTGAGATCAGGAAAAGGATCTTGTTAATTGTCCCTCTTTACTGGAATTCAAGTTCTCGCTCCACAGAATCCTACCTTATCCAACATTCTCTGTCTCGAATAAGACCATACGAGTGAGTTGTAGAAATCAAGCTCTCCCTATTCACTCCTACTTCCAACCCCAGAAACTGGAAGGCCATGCAGTATTATCGGGTCATACATACAGCATTAATTTTGTTTTGCTTTCGTGGGGTGTATGTGCTGCAAGACAAGGGCAGTATTTGTCACTTAACCATAACTGCCCTTGAATTCAGGGCTTGCTTAGCCTACTAGGAACATAAGAGCGAGCAGCAGGTGTAGGCCATTCAGCCCCTTGAGCCTTCTCTGCCGTTCAATATGATCACGGCTGATCTCATCTCAGTGTTGAGACTGTGGTGCTGGAAAAGCACTGCAGGTCAGTTTTATGGCTGACTAGCCTTACAATCCTTTCCAGAAGAGATTGCTCAGAAGACAATATCACAAATATAGCATACTAAATTGAAATTGAAATCTGGTTTTGAGGAGGCAATGAAGCACTCTATCCTTGGTGTTGGCTACCAGTCCTGGAAGATCTGAAGTGTGCAAGTAGACATGGCATACTCTCTCTCCATGGACACTGTGTACAGGCATAACATAGGGAGCAAGCTAGCAGCTGGGTACAATCACCAGTGTGTAGCCTTGATCAGATAATGACCAGCTTGACCAGGGAAACTAGTTTTCATTGTTTTCGAACCATTCGGATGTGTTATGACACACCTCTGGAGCAAGTGGGACTGCATTGCTTTGGATGAGAGTAGTTAATCCAACCTAAACTAAGTCAGAAGTCACACAGCACCAAGTTATAGTCCAATAGGTTTATTTAAAATTACAAGCTTTCGGAGCGCTGCTTCTTCATCAGGAGAAGTGATGTTTAATAAATTTGTTGGACTATAACCTAGAGTCGTGTGACTTAGGTGGGATAGAGAGGGAGGTAAAAGGGGTGGAGGAGTTGCATTACTGGCCAGAGAGGATATCACAGCTGAAGGAGGGCACTATGGAGGACTCGAGCAGTGAGGTAATATCGACTGAGCTCAGAAATAGGAAGGTTGTGGTAACAATGTTGGGGCTGTACTACAGACCTCCCAACAGCGAGTGTGAGACAGAGGTACAAATATGTAAACAGATCATGGAAAGACGTAGGAGCAACAGTGTGGTGGTGATGGGAGATTTTAATTTTCCCAACATTGACTGGGGTTCACTGACGGTTAGAGGTCTAGATGGAGCAGAATTTATAAGGATTATCCAGAAGGGTTTTATAGAGCAGTATGTAAATAGTCCAACTCAGGAAGGAGCTATACTGGACCTGGCATTGGGAATGAGGCCAGGTAGTTGAAATTTCAGTAGGGGATTACTTTGGGAATAGTGATCACAATTCCATAAGTTTTGGACTACTCATGGACAAAGATGAGAGTAGTCCTAATTGGGGGAAGGCCAACTGTAGCAAAATTCAACAGCAGCTGCGGAATGTAGATTGGAAGCAGCTGTTTGAATGTAAATCCAAGTTTGATATGTGGGAGGCTTTTAAAGAGAGGTTGATTAGAGTACAGGAGAGACATGTCCCTGTGAAAATGAGGGATAGAAATGGCAAGATTAGGGAACCATGGATGACAGGTGAAATTGTGAGACGAGATAAGATGAAAAAGGAAGCATACATAAGTTCTAGGCGACTGAAGACAGATGAAGCTTTGGAAGAATATGGGGAATGTAGGACCAATCTGAAATGAGGAATTAAGAGAGCTAACATGGGTCATGATTTATCTTTAGCAAACAGGGTTAAGGAAAATTCCAAAGCCTTTTATTCATATTGAAGGAGCAAGAGGGTAACTGGAGAAAGGGTTGGTCCACTCAAGGACAAAAGAGGAAAGTTATGTGGGGAGTCAGAGAAAATGGGTAAGATTCCTAATGAGTACTTTGCATTGGTATTCACCGAGGAGACGGACATGATGGATGTTGAGATAAGGGATAGATCTTTGATTACTCTCGGTCAAGTTGACATAAGGAGGGAGGAAGTGTTGGGTATTCTAAAAGGCATTAAGGTAGACAAGTCCCCAGATCCAGATGTGATCTGTCCCACGTTACTGAGAAAAGCAAGAGAGGAAATAACAGATATTGCTGCAGCATCCTTGAACATGGGAGAGGTCCTGGAGGACTGGAGAATTGCTAGTGTTGTCCCCTTGTTCAAGAGGGTAGCAGGGCTAATCCAAGCAATTATAGATCCGTGAACTTGACTTCAGTGGTAGGGAAACTGCAGGAGAAGATACTGAGGGATAGGACCTATTTACATTTGGAAGAAAATGGGCTTATCATGATAGGCAGCATGGTTTTGTGCAGGGAAGGTCATACCTTACCAACTTAATAGAATTCTTTGAGGAATTGACAAAGCTGCTTGATGAGGGAAGGGCTGTAGATGTCATATACATGAACTTCAGTAAGGCTTTTGATAAGGTTCCCCATGGTAGGATGATGGAGAAAGTGAATTTGCATGGGGTCCAGGGTGTACTAGCTAGATGGATAGAGAACTGGCTGGGCAACAGGAAATAGAGAGTAGTAGTGGAAGGGAATTTCTCAAAATGGAGACCTGTGGCCAGTGGTGTTCCAAAGGAATCCGTGCTGGGACCATTGTTGTTTGTGATGTATGTAAATGAACAGGAAGAAGATAAAGGTGGTCTGATTAGCAAGTTTGCTGATGACACTAAGATTGGTGGAGTAGCAGATAGTGAAGGGGACTGACAGAGAATGCAGCAGAAGAAAGATAGATTGGAGAGTTGGGCGGAGAAATAGCAGATGGAGCTCAATCCGGGCAAGTGTGAGGTGATGCATTTTAGAAGATCCAATTTAAGAGCGAACTGTACAGTAAATGGAAAAGCCCTGTGGAAAATTGATGTACAGAGAGATCTGGGTGTTCAGGTCCATTGTTCCCTGAAGGTGGAAAAGCAGGTCATTGGAGTGGTCAAGAAGGCATATGGCATGCTTTCCTTCGTCGGACGGGGTACTGAGTATAAGAGTTGGCAAGTCATGTCACAGTTGTGTAAGACTTTGGTTCAGCTGCATTTGGAATACTGCATACAGTTCTGGTTGCCACATTTCCTAAAGGATGTGGATGCTTTGGCGAGGGTGCAGAGGAGATTCACTAGGAGGTTGCCTGGTATGGAGGGTGCTAGCTGTGAAGAGAGGTTGAGTCGATTTGGATTATTTTCATTTGAAGAACGGAGATTGAGGGGACCTGTTTGAAGTCTATAAAATCATGAGAGGCATAGACAGGATGGATAGCAAGAAGCTTTTCCCCAAACTGGAGGAGGGGTCACGAGTTTAAAGTGAGAGGGGAAAAGTTTAAGATAGGTATGCATGGAAAGTTCTTACACAGAGGGTGGTGGGTACCTGGAACATGCTGCCAGTAGAGGTGGTGGAGGCAGGCATGATAGCATTATTTAAATGTATCTAGACAGATACATGAATGGGCAGGGAGCAGAGGGATACAGATGCTTAGAAAATAGCCAACAGGTTTAGATAGAGGATTTGGATCAATGCTAGCTTGGAGGGCCGAAGGGCCTGTTCCTGTGCTGTAATTTTCTTGTTCTTTGTTCTTCGACTTCTGGTCAGACAGCATCCATGGAGAGAAAGCAAGCTACAGATGAAGAGCCGTCTCGATTCGAAACGTTAGCTTGCTCTCTCTCCATGGATGCTGTCTGACCCGCTGTGATCTCCAGCATTTGTTGCTCTCAGTACAGGTTCCAGCATCTGCAGTAATTTACTCCCACGTCGTGTGGCTTCTGACTTTGTCCACATCAGTCCAACACATCGACTGTCCAATTCAACACACCTCCACATCAAATTAAACTAAATTGAACTAAATCCAAAGGGCACTGAAATGAAAGGAAGCCCCAAAATGAGACTTTAATTGCTTTTCATGACAATAGGGTTTTGGGGAGAATCAGAAAGTGAACTTTGGGTTCCTCATGACTGTGTGTCAAACAACATTTGCCATCCCCCGCCATCTGCAACAACATTATAAGGAGGGCACACAATGGCGCAATAGAAACCTTCCTTCAAGCCCCTGGTGATCCTCCTTCCTGGTTTTGCTCACAGTGGTGTCTGAGAGATTAATGTTTCACCTGCAATAATCCTGGAGGAATTGGCAACTGTGAAGATTGGATTCAACCCTTGTGACACCTACTCACCCACTGAACTGAAAGGGTCTTCTGTCTGGTTTCAGCAGTTTCTTGCATGTCTCTATACTTTGTCAGAACAATTTGCATTATCTTGGATTTTTCAAGCACTCTGGGGAGAACGGAAAGAGTAATGCAGGAAATAAATGTGTAGTCTGCAGGAAAAAGTCCGATCAGAATCTGAGGACTGGGGAGATAAATCTGTAGCCAATTTAATACTTCGGAATGCTCATTCCTCTCCTTTTCTTTTCTAATGAGGCCTGAAGGGATTTGTCCTGCATTGTCTCTGTCAGTCTGCGTATTTTTGCAGCAGTGATAATTCAGATAATCAGACAGACTGGGAATAAATGAACAGGATTTGATACTCAGCTGGCGAGGATGAATATGGTTGTTAACTTCCAACCTGGATTGAACGCTCTGGATGCAAAATCCTTTAGGTTCCACCTCGAGCCACAAAACGGACACTGCAAGGTGTGTTTCACAAGCTGGGGGCATGAGGTGGCACTGCTTGAGAGTTTGGAAGAGAGTCACATGCAGGGGGTGGGGGTGATGGCCTAAAGATATTACTACTGGACTGTTTATCCAGATACCCAGGTAATGCTCCAGGTTTAAATCCTTTCACAGCAGATGGTGGAATTTGAGTTCAATAAAAATCTGGAACTACGAATCTAATGATGATGTGAAGGTTGCTAGGTTGGACAAGGTCAAAAATCACACCACACCAGGTTCTAGCTCTCACTAACACCTGATGAAGGAGCAGTGCTCTGAAAGCTAGCACTTTCAAATAAACCTGTTGGACTACAGCCTGGTGTGGTGTGATTTTTGACCTTGTCCAACCTAGCAACCTCCACATCATCATTAGATTCGTAGTTCCACACCAGGTTCTAGCTCTCACTAACACCTGATGAAGGAGCAGTGCTCTGAAAGCTAGCATTTTCAAATAAACCTGTTGGATTACAGCCTGGTGTGGTGTGATTTTTGACCGAGTTTAATGATGACCATGAAACAGTTGCCAATTGTTGGAAAAACCCGTCGGGTTTACCAATCCCCTTTAGGAGAGACAACTGGTCCGGCCTACGTGTGACTCCAGACCCACAGCAATGTAGTTGACTCTTAACTGCCCTCTGGGCAATTAGGGATGGGCAATAAATGCTGGCCCAGCCAGTGACACCCTCATCCCATGAATGAATTAAAACAAATGAGCACTTTGATAGGAATTGATCTGTGGGGTAAGGGCTGGGACTGTGCTTATTGGAATTGCTTCAGAAAGCAGGTGGTGCAATGATGAGGGGCTGAATGGTTTCTTCCTGTGTCATATGATTCTTTGGCACTGAAAGTGGACCTTGGACCTGATTTGGCTAATGCTCCCTTTGCATGAGGTTCCGGTTCCTGGCAGAACATTAGACTGCAAGTTGGTTATTACACTGGGGGTAGTGTGGAGATTTTAGGTGTACCATCTGTAGCTGCCAACTATCCTCCAAGAACTGCATTATTATTGGCAGTGTAACCGTACTGTTGATGGGAAACTGTTGGAGTCGGTGAGTTTGATGGACACCAGAGGTGACAGTGCAGAACTGGGAAGAGACGCTGAGTTGGGTGGTTTTCTGGCTATGAATAGGCTAGCAGTATTGAACGAGGTGAGGGTAGACCCATCAGCTGAGTGACAGTGGGGAAGCTCGCTGTATCGAATGCATAGTGCAGGCCAACAGACCTGTTCTGTGAGTAGAAACGGAGCTGGACCTTGTTGCACGGCAATCCAGTAGCATGCAGTCAGGGGCTGATGGAACGGAATAATAGGAGCCAGACATTCCTGGCTGGCTGTGGGGAGATTGAGGGAATGATGCTGTGTGTATGCATCACTGGGAGGAGAGAAATGGCAGGCAAACTGGGATCAATGGCCTTTGAAAATTCTGATTGCAATAATAATCAGCAGAAAGCAACACATCCAAACCTGAAAATGCTGCTCTTTTGAATTTCCATCTGCTGTACAATACACTTTATCTCTTATCTTGCAGTATTTCTAGTGAGGCAGACATTGAACTGTGTCTGCATCCCATCGTAGCCTGACGGTTCACAGCCAGCACAATTTAAAGAGTGAGATTCTGTGACAGAAAGAGTAACTTTTGTCAAAAAAAGTAAGGCTACAGCTGTGGAATACATCATGGTGTAGTGCCAGTAGCCAGCACAGGGTTAGATATAGAGTAAAGCTCCCTCTACATTGTCCCCCATCAAACACTCCCAAGATAGGGACAACACAGGGTTAGATACAGAATGAATCATAGATAATCTCAAATCCCTACAGTATGGAAACAGGCCATTCAACCCATCAGCTCCACACTGAACATCTGAAAAGCATCCCAACCAGACACAACTCCCCACTATCTTCCTGTCACCCTGCATTTCCCATAGTTAATCCATTTAGCTGCACAACTCTGGACACTACAGACAATTTAGCATGGCCAATTCACTCCAACCTGCACATCTTTGGACTGTGGGAGGAAACCAGAGCACCCAGAGGAAACAGGGAGAATGTGCAAACTCCACACTGACAGTTACCTGAGGCTGGAATTGAACCTGGGTCCCTGGTGCAGCAATGCTAACCACTCAGCCACCGTGCCATACCTCTAAAGTTCCCTCCACTATTTAAAACTGGAAACAAATGTCCCAACACTCTTTAAACCTGAAAGTGAAGCTTTGTCTACACTGTCCCCATGTTACATTCCCAGGACCCAGAGAACATGGGGTTAGGTGAGCTGTAGAGTAAAGTTTCCTTTATGTTTTTAAACAGAAAGTAAAGCTACCTTTACCCTTTTAAACTGAAATAAATGTTCCCTTGACACTGTCCCCATCAAATACTCCTGGGACTGGACTGACATTAATACAGTCCTCCATGCCACTGTATCATAGCTCATCTCTAGCCATGATGGAGGGATTGAAACATACTATCTGTGAATGAGGTGGAATATTTGATGGGTTTGACTTGTTTTTCCAGGATAAGTGAGTCTGAACCACCTGAATATTTCATGACTGCATGAAAACAAATCTTCTAACATTGCAGTGTTCAGATCAAAACAAAAGGAATATCAATGGGATTTAAAGAGTTGCTTTCCAGTTTGTCCATGTGAAGGATGAGGAAAGACTTGCCAACTATTTGTTAACCTAACTCCAGAGAATTCTGGGGGAATATCAACATAGCAAATAGGAGTAGGCCATTCAGCCCTTTGAGCCTGCTCTGCCATTCAGTATGATCATGACTGACTGTTCAGCTTAGTCCCCTGTTCCTGCTTTCTCACCAGACCTTTTGATCCCATGAGTCCTAAGAACTACATCTGTCTCCTTGAAAACATCCAATGTTTTGGCTTCAACCATTTTCTGTAGCAGAGAATTCTACAGGCACCCCACTCTCTGGGTAAGGAAATTTCTCCTCACCTCAGTCCTTAATGGTCTACCTTATATCCTTAGACTGTGATCCCTGGTTCTGGGTTTCCCGAAATTCTCGGATGAGGAGCATAGTCAGAGAATTAGGGCCGGAGCATTCAGGGAAGACGTTAGGAAGCACTCCTACACACAGAGAATGACAGAGGTTTGGAACTCTGCTTCACAAAGAGCAATGGATGCTGGATCAGTTGCTAAGTTTAAATCTGCGATAGATAAAGTTTTGTTAGCAAAAGAGTAAAGGGAGACCGAAGGCAGTTAAATGGAGTTGGGCCACAGATCCATGATCTCATTGAATGTAAGATTATGTAAACCTTATAGCAGTTTGTTACCTACCAAAAAAGCCTATTGTTACCGTCTGAAATTTTCATTTGATTCTATTTGGGGAAAAAGAGTTCCAGATTTTCTAAGTAACCAATTCATAGAATCCCGATGGTGCAGATAGAGGCCATTCGGTCTGTCAAGTTTGCACTGACTTTCCGAGGAGCATCCCGCTAATCTGCCAAGCCTGCATATCCCTGGACTTTATAGGGCAATTTAATATGGCCAATCCATCCTAACCAGCACATCTTTGGACTGTGGGAGGAAACCGGAGCACCCGGAGGAAACCCACGCAGACACAGGGAGAATGTGCAAACTCCACACAGATGGTCGCCCGAGGCTGGAATTGAACCGGGGTCCCGAGCCATTGTACTGCCCCAATTGTCTCTGTCTCGTAATGCCCATTGTGTTTTGTGGTTGTGACTATTGACCTGCCTCCCCTCTCATCACAGAAACAAAGAACATAGGAGCAGGAATAGGCTATTCGGCACCTTGAGCCTGCTTCCCCATTCAATATGATCATGGCTAATTGTCCCCTGTTCCTGCTTTCTCCCCCATACCCTTTGATCCCTTTATGAAATGTGAAACGCCTGAGGGAAAAGATGAACTTTCAGTATATTAATTTGTATTCATATTAAACACCTCAATTAGATCATCCCTTAGTCTCCAGTATTTGGGTAAATACAAAGCCTCATCTATTAAACTGTTCCCTTTAACCTTTTAAGTCCTGATTGCATTCCTGTGTTGTCTGTACTGTATTCCCCTCCAACCCCTACATTTCCTTCCTTTTTACAACTAGTTGTAGTTTTTAATCTTGTTTCGAATTTTATGGCATGCGTTGATAACCGTGTAAATCATGTGCAAGTTCCCTTATTTCTCTTCTCCACCGCCAGATCGAACAGTAAATATAAGGATATAGTTATACATATGTATGTGCACAGACATGAGTTCCTCAGCTGCAGTCCTACTGTTTTTGTCAGGCAATATGCCATAAATCTGTATTTATGACTAAGGTAAGATGCTATTTGCGATGAAAGACAGACATATATATATATATGAGAGAGAGAGAGGGTATTAACCAGTGGACACATCGAGATGTACATGTTAATACTTACAAGCATTTCAGCTCTCTCCTATATTATAACTGTGATTACAACCATGAATATAATCCATTCCAGACCACTTCAATATCATTAAGTATCAGTCTGGCAAAAGCTGAAAAAAAAACACACAAAAGTCAATGTCTTCCTTCTGAAAGATTATTTTCTTAATAAAGGTTAAATAGCCTCAGGGTTCAGGAACAAACGCAACTAACAGAGACTGAGCAACAAGGAGACTGCACACTCTATAATTCAATTGGTAGAAAATTAAACCATTTTATCTTCTGTTTACACTCCCGCTGTCACTTTTAATAATTTTTTTAAATGAAAGCTGAAGCTGAAACAGCTTTCAAAGTGACTCTTTCTAATGTCTTTGTTTGAATTCTCTGCTCATCATAGCAGAGAATTCTCATCTGGATGTCTCATCTTTCTGTGGAGTTTATTCTTTCATAGAAACACAGGAGCAGGAGGAGGCCATTCAGCCCTTCGAGGCTGCTCCACCATTCAATACAATCATGGGCTGATCATCCAACTTAGTCGCCTGTTCCTGCTTTCTGCCCATACCCTTTGATGCCTTTACCCATAATAATTAATTTTTTTCTTGAAACATTCAACATTTTGGCTTTCTGAAGAGGAGAATTCCCCAGGTTCCCCACTCTCTGGGTGAAGAAATTTCTCCTCATCTCAGTCCAAAATGGCTTTCCCCATATCCTTAAACTGTGACCCCTGGTCTGGATTCCCTGGTCATCCTTCCTATGTTTACCCCATCTAGTCCTGTTAGAATTTTATGTGTTTCAATGAGACTCCCCTCTCATTCTTCTAAACTCTAGTGAATGCCATCCTAACCGATCCAGTCTCCCTTCATACATCAGTCCTGCCGTCCCAGGAATCAATCTGGTAAACCTTTGTTGTGCTTCCTCTACAGCCAGATCATGCTGTATCAGATGAGAAGACTACAACTGTGCAAAATGTTCCCATTCATGGGAAATGGCTATTTGCTCTATTGCTGATTGTCCTTGAGAAGATTGTGATCAGCTGTCTTCTTGAAATGCTGCAGTCCATGTGCGGTTGACCCACAATGCCCTTAGGGAGGGAATTCCAGGATTTTGACCCAGCGACAGTGAAGGAACCTTTTAAGTCCAAGTCAGGATGGTGAGTGGCTTGGAGGGGAACCTGCACAGGGTAGTGTCCCCATGTATCTGCTGCCCTTGTCTTTCTGGGAAATCGAGAGAAATTACTTCCTCTGAGATTGTGTGCGGGGAGTTCCAGAACACGGGGACAGATCCATTAATTTGGATCAAGAGAGTTCAAGGGTGATGTCAAGAAGCAAATTGTTTTACAAATGGGCATGGAAATCTGGAACTCCCTCACCCTGAAAAGATGATAGAGGGTGGGGATCAATTAAAAATTTCAATTTTACCCAATCGATAGGTTTTTCCTCAGTGAAATGAATTAAGGGTTAAGTATATGGTTAGATGGATTTGTTTCCAGAACAACCATAATCTAAAGACTGACAGAAAGGCTCAGGGGACCTCCTGCTGTTCCTGTGTTCCTATTAACAGTTACTGGACTTCAAAGAATAATGCTTTGCACGTGAAATATTTTGACTTGAAACATTTTTCCACAGCATAATAGAACCCAATATAAACACAAGTCTCTCTTTATTCAAAGTTAAAAATCACACAACACCAGATTATAGTCCAACAGGTTTAATTGGAAGCACACTAGCTTTTGGAGCGACGTTCCTTCATCAGGTGATTGTGGAGGGCTCGATCGTAACACAGAATTTATAGCAAAAATTTAAAGTGTGATGTAACTGAAATTATACATTGAAAAATTGATTGTCTGTTAAGCCTTTCATCTGTTAGAATACAGTGATAGTTTCACTTCTTTCATGTGTAAATCACAAAACCTTTTTTTAAAGTTGCATTCTCGGGTTAGCTGTTAACGATGGTGATAGCTAAACAATATGTTGAAGGTGTTGGCCCCCTGTGTTCTCTGTCTATGCCATGATGTTTAGATTGATTCTAATCTAAAAAGTGAGATAACAGAGTTTTACATAAATTCATGCAGTTTTTGAGCTCAGAGTCAAACATCTCTTTATTCAAGTATTTTATACGCACAGTGTGGCCTGGTTAAGCAAAAGGCACTATAGAGAGATACTGTACTTAAAATATATGTTAATTAAATATAATTGCTGTTGTTACAAAATTAGCAAGAGCTTCACACCTAGAGAGCTGCTTGCCCTTAGCCGCTCTTGAGGGAAGCATGTCAAACACAGACGTGCCAACATCTTTCAAACTAAGTCCCCCTCTTCATTTTACCGGAAGCAAAAATGTTGTGAGTTGATCCTCCGTAACCCAAGGACATCAGAAAGACTTTGTGGCTAATGACATAGGTATGGAAAGTTGGACACTATTGTTGTGTTCGGGCTGCTTGAGAAGCTGCCTTAACAGCCAGATGAACTATTTTCTTTGCATTGCTAATTGAGGAATGAATACTGTGCTTGGGACACTGGAATAATGCTCTTTACTGTATATCCACCTGAGAGGGCAGATAGGAACCTTGCATTGATGTCTCTCCCATCAGCACTGGGAGTGTCATCCAGGAATTGGGTTCATTTTGGGCTTCAAACATGATCTTCACGTTCAGAGGATGAGAATCCTTCACCCAATGAGGCACAGCTGATATCACCAGTTGTCCACATGTCATATGTAGGCCAGGTCACGTAAGGACAGCAGATTTCCTGATTCAGTTATGACATAGTTAGGGTTTTCAAATGTTTTTGTGACTTAACTACAGATCAGTGAGCCTGACGTTGGTGGTGGGGAAGTTGCTGGAGAGGGAACTAAGAGATAGGATCTATTTATATTTAGAAAAGAATGAGCTTATCAGTAATAGGCAACATGGTTTTGTGCGGAGGAGATCGTGCCTTACCAACTTAATAGAGTTCTTTGAGGAAGTGACCAAGTTGTTAGATGAAGGAAAGACTGTTGATTTAATATACATGGACTTTAGTAAGATGTTTGATAAGGTTCCCCATTGTAGACTAATGGAGAAAGTGAAGTCACATGGTGTGCAGGGTGTTCTAGCTGGGTGGTTAAAGAACAGGTTGAGCAACAGGAGACAGAGAGTAGTAGTTGAAGGGCGTTTCTCGAAATGAAGAAAGGTGACCAGTGGTGTTCCACTGGGGTCAGTATTGGGGCCACTAGTGTTTGTGATATACATAAATGATCTGGAAGAGGGCACTGTTGGTATGATCAGCAAGTTTACAGATGACACAAAGATTGGTGAAGCAGCAGAAAGCATAAGGGACTGTCAGAGGATAGAGGAGGATATAGATAGACTGGAGAGTTGGGTGGAAAAGTGGCAGATGGCTTTCAATCCAGACAAATGTGAGGTGATGCATTTAGGCAAGTCTAATTCTAGAGCGAATTATACAATGAATGGAAGAGCCTTGGGAAAAGTTGATGGGCAGAGAGATCTGGGAGTGCAGGCCCATTGTACCCTGAAGGTTGCTGCACAGGTGGATAGAGTAGTCAAGAAGGCATATGGTATGCTTGCCTTCATTGGACGGAGTATTGTGTATAAGAGCTGGCAAGTCATGTTAACATTGTACAGGACATTGGTTCGGCCGCATTTAAAATACTGTGTACAGTTCTGGTCGCCACATTACCAAAAGGATGTGGACACTTTGGAGAGGGTGCAGAGAAGGTTTACAAGGATGTTGCCTGGTATGGAAGGTGCTCACTATGAAGAGAGGTTGAATAGATAGGTTTATTTTCACTAGGAAAAAGGAGATTGAGGGGGAACCTGACTGAGGTTTACAAAATCATGAAGGGTATAGACAGGGTGGATAGAGACAAGCTTTTTCCCAGGGTGAAGGATTCAATAACGAGAGGTCATGCTTTCAAGGTGAGAGGTAGAAAGTTTAAGGGGGATACATGCGGCAAGTACTTCACACAGAGGGTGGTGGGCGTTTGGAATGCGTTGCCAGCAGAGGTGGTAGAGGCAGGCACGGTAGATTCATTTAAGATGCATCTGGACAGATGTATATGTAGATGGGGAGCAGAGGGATACAAATGCTTAGGAATTGACCAACAGGTTTAGACAGTACATTTGGAAGGGCCTGCTCCTGGGCTGTAGATTTTCTTTGTTCCTTGTTCTTTGATCTTTAAATGTGACTTTTTTTGTTAAATAAATCAATGATGTGAAACTGTCGTGGTAGGAATACTCTGGATCATCAGTCCAACTTTGGTGGCACAGTTTCCCAAATTGTAAATCATGGCCACCCCCAGGGGAATCTTAGGATGCATCTTACTTCTTTCAGCTCTGACACAGCAGAGGAGTCTGTGAAGTTCAAAACGCATGAGGCCTCTGTAAATGGTCGTGTTTTTTTTCCAAATGTCACTGGGTGCTGCTCAATAGCCTGCTCCATGACGACCTACACTACAACCATAGCTTGTAAAATGAGGTCAGTTTTAATTCATTCTCATGGCCATCCCATTCGCCCTCCTCCCTCCCCACCCCCAGCCCCTTTGCTTCTTCAACCCACCTCACCACACCAGCCAGAGCCCACAGCCCATCCCCCACTCAGCATGTCAATCTAGCCCACCTCCAGTTTCATTCGGGGGTTACCCAAAACCTGAGGGATTGAAATGGAGACACATCCGGAGAACGTTTGTCAAGCATTACTTTATGGGAGTACTTAGGAGACAGTAAGGACTGCAGATGCTGGAAGCCAGAGTCAGTAGGCGTGAAGTTGGAAAAGCACAGCAGGTCAGATCGCATCCAAGGAGCAGGTAGGTCAACATTTCGGGCCCAAAGCCTTCATCCTGACCTGCTGTTCTTTTCCAGCTCCACATCTATTGACCTATGGGATTGCTTGTCCAGTAGCACAGTCTTTCTCCTACAATGTTAATACTTCAAGCATCTCCTACCTCAGTGCCCTAATGCCAACCCCATAACTGAGTGTCATGAGGACAAGTGTGAAAGGTAGACTCCTGCACACCTATTGCAGTCAAATGTCCTATCTCCTGGCAATGTTATATCAAGTCAGACACATCATATTTTCCTCATTGAAAGCAACCTCATTTGGACTCCGTTCAGTTCAAAGACTTTATTGGCTGCTGTAGTACGTTACAATGTAATGATTTACAAGATACCAATATAAAAGTCTGTGTTCATTCCAATATAAGTGTACATATAATTCTCTCGTCCTGACATCAGTTTCAGTCAACACAAATCACATTTGTTCATTTGATATCAAAGAACAAGGTAAATCCAATTTAACTGTTGGTTTCCTTGAAAATTTGAAGTCATTTGCTATCAAATCAGCCAGCATTTCCCTTTCCTCATGAATATGTTGGTCTCTCCTCAGCTCTTTCATACATTCTCCCACTATATCTATGCTTCCTTCGCTCTTTCCTGTACTTGCTATCGCTATGCCATTAGTTGAGCTATAAGTCACTTACTTAGTAGCTGATTGTGTCCTCCGGCAAGATTTCAGTTCAAACCCACTTCCCCGCCTGCAACCTAATCAGCTTCCAAAATTAGTTATTGATCCCAGGGCTTGTGGCAGGAGTGCGGAAGGTGCACGGGGGAGGGGAGGCATGCAATGGCTGGGTTACTGAGTGCCCAGTGCTCAGACTGTTTATGTAGATTCAATGCTAGTTAGTGTGAGGAGGCGATAGCAGTCTTTTTACATTCCCCTTCCCTCACTTTTCCTGTCAATGGAGGGATACCTGGAGATTATGGCACTGGAGTTTTCTAGGCCATGGTGATTATGACAGAGCTTGCACTGCCCTCTGCACTGATTCTGGTAGCAGACATTTGCTGACAATCACTTTGACACATGGACGATGTAAACAGTGGTAGCAGGCCGAAACCATCATGAGGGTGTGGGGGTGGGTAATGAAGGAGAATGTTCATCATCTTCATACTTCAACTACCAGCTATGGCTCAGTAAGTAACTGTCTTGCCTCTTAAGGACGAGCAAGGCCAGTATCCAATTCTGTCATTATTATACATTCAGAATGTAACAAATAGGAGCAGGAGTAAGCCACAGATCTTCATGAGCATACCCTGTTATTCACTAAGATCAAGGCTGCATTTAGTCCTGATCTCATCATCACTTTTCTGCATCTTCTCCCTCAACCTTGCCATCACCATTGTTGAAGAGTTTGTCAATCCCAGCTTTATAAATTGTGGTCTAAGCTGTGTGATTTATATATTATAATTTTTTTTGGATTTTCTATATTTCTGAAGGGCTTTAATGTTTAACATGGAGCTATTTCTGTAGCCATGTTTGTTTAATGAACAGTGTGAGAGGTATAGTTCATGGTGGCTAAAGGATATTCTTGACTTTGGGAGAGTTTACCAGTGAACAAAATAAACAGTGTTGTGTATGAGGCTTTCAGATAGAAGTTTCTGGAATTTTATTTTGGGCCTTAGAGGAAACACCCATAGCTTGGAAAAAAGCTGTTGGGTTTCATTTTGGAGGTTTTCCAGAAGTCTTGGCTGAAGCTGAACTGTTGCTTCTGTGAAAGAGAGGCAGTTTTAGGCTGTTAAGGTTTCTTCAGTGCAAGGAATTTAGTTCCAGACCACAAATGTTTAGTTAAAACCACGGGGGCTTATTTGAAGCTGAACAAGTATATTCAGTGCATTTTGAAAAGTTTTGTAGCTCAGGTTGAGGTTCTGGATGTAGGTGTGCTCGCTGAGTTGGAAAGTTCATTTCCAGACGTTTCGTCACCCTACGAGGTAATATCTTCAGTGGGCCTCTGGGTGAAGCACTGCGGATGATTCCTGCTTTCTATTTATATGTTTGGGTTTCTTTGGGTTGGTGATGTCATTTCCTGTGGTGATGTCATTTCCGGTTCTTTTTGTCACGGGGTGGTCGATGGGGTCTAACTCAATGTGTTTGTTGATAGAGTTCCAGTTGGAATGCCATGCTTCTAGGAATTCAAACCTACATCCAGAAGTCTATTCAGTTTCATGAAGTATCTGGGAAGAGACTGTCAGATTCTGAAGTTTAGGAATTGAAATTAGTTTAACTTAGATGTGATAGAGAAGGGAATTAACTCTGGTGTGAGAACTGTCAAGGAGTGTTTTGGGGATTAATGGGATTGTGATTTACCATGTGTTTTGAAATCTTTAAATTTGTAAGCAGTTTGGTTTATTTTATTTTATCTTCATTTATTTTACAGAATAAATTTGTTTTTATTACGAAACTTGAATCGCATGTTTGTGTTTCAGTGAAAGATCACCTTGCCAAAAAAATCTGATCTATCAAGCCAGGTTTCAGTGTGGGATCTGATTTATCCAGATCAGCTGCAACCATTACAATATATTCAAAGCCTCAGTGCACAGCTCTCTGGGGGTGGAGAATTCTGATACAACTATCGATGTCACATCCAAGTCACTCAGTTGGCGTCTTATCCCTGTAGTGTTGATAGTGGTAATGTCAGAGGTTAATGCCCTGAGACCATGAGTTCAAATCCCACCATGTCAACTGCAGGATTGTAATTCAGTTCATAAATCTGGAACATAAAGCAATTCTCAGCAATAGTGCCATGAGGAGTGTCATTGATTGTTATAAGCCTAACGGGTTCAGTAATGCCCTGTGGGGAAAGAAATCTTCCATCTTTACCTATTTTGGCCTACATGTGATTCCAGTCTAATGGCCTCGTAACCACTGTTACACAGAATTACTGCATCAGGAGGGCAAAAAAGGGACATGATGTAGCTTTGGCAAATAGAATAAAGGAGAATCCAAAGGGTTTTTACAAATACATTACAGACAAAAGGGTAACTAGGGAGAAAATAAGGCCTTTCAAAGATCAGCAAGGCAGCCTTTGTGTGGAGCCACAGAAAATGGGGGTGATACTAAATGAGTATTTTGCATCAGTATTTACTGTGAAAAAGGATATGCAAGATATAGGGAATAGATGGTGACACCTTGCAAAATGTCCAAATTACAGAGGAGGAAACGCTGGATGTCTTGAAATGCATAAAGGTGGATAAATCCCCAGGACCCGACCAGGTATACCATAGAATTCTGTGGGAAGCTAGAGAAGTGATTGCTGGGCCTCTTGCTGAGATACTTGTATCACTGATAGTCACAGGTGAGGCGCCGGAAGACTGGAGGTTGGCTAACATGGTGCCACTGTTTAAGAAGGGTGGTGAGGACAAGCCAGGGAACTATAGACCAGTGAGCCTGACCTCGGTGGTGGGCAAGTTGTTGGAGGGAATCCTGAGGGACTGGATTTACATGTATTTCGAAAAGCAAGGACTGATTAGGGATAGTCAATATGGCTTTGTGCGTGGGAAATCATGTCTCACAAACTTGATTGAGTTTTTTGAGGAAGTAACAAAGAGGATTGATGAGGGCAGATGTGATCTATATGGACTTCAGTAAGGCATTCGACAAGGTTCCCCATGGGAGAATGATTAGCAAGGTTAGATCTCATCTAGCCATTTAGATACAGAACTGGCTCAAAGGTCGAAGACAGAGGGTGGTGGTGGAGGGTTGTTTTTCAGACTGGAGGCCTGTGACCAGTGGAGTGCCACAAGGATCGGTGCTGGGTCCTCTCCTATTTGTCATTTACATAAATGATTTGGATGCGAGCATAAAAGGTACAGTTAGTAAGTTTGCAGATGACACCAAAATTGGAGGTGTAGTGGACAGCAAAGAGGGTTACCTCAGATTACAACAGGATCTTGACCAGATGGGCCAATGGGCAGAGAAGTGGCAGATGGAGTTTAATTCCGATAAATGTGAGGTGCTGCATTTTGAGAAAGCAAATCTTAGCAGGACGTATACACTTAAAGGTAAGGTCCTAGGGAGTGTTGCTGAACAAAGAGACCTTGGAGTGCAGGTTCATTGCTTATTGAAAGTGGTGTAGATAGTGAAGAAGGCGTTTAGTATGCTTTCCTTTATTGGTCAGAGTATTGAGTACAGGAGTTGGGAGATCATGTTGCAGCTGTACAGGACATTGGTTTGGCCACTGTTGGAATATTGTGTGTAATTCTGGTCTCCTTCCTATTGGAAAGATGTTGTGAAACTTGAAAGGGTTCAGAAAAGATTTACAAAGATGTTGCCAGGGTTGGAGGATTTGAGCTGTAGGGAGAGGCTGAACAGGCTGGGGCTGTTTTCCCTGGAGTGTCGGAGGCTGAGGGGTGACCATATAGAGGTTTACAAAGTTATGAGGAGCATGGATAGGGTAAATGGACAAAGTCTTTTCCCTGGGGTTGGGGAGTCCAGAACTAGAGGGCATAGGTTTAGGGTGAGGGGAAAGATATAAAAGAGACCTAAGGGGTAACATTTTCACACAGAGGGTGGTACGTGTGTGGAATGAGCTGCCAGAGGAAGTGGTGGAGGCTGGTACAATTACAACATTTAAGAGGCATTTGGATGGGTATCTGAATAGGAAGGGTTTGGAGGGAAATGGACCGGGTGCTGGCAGGTGATACTAGATTGGGTTGGGATATCTGGTCAGCATGGACGGGTTGGACCGAAGGGTCTGTTTCCATGCTGTACATCTCTATGACTCTATATGATTGGACGATGGAGCTTTAAGAAAGTGGCTTATCATCACTTCCTCAAGGACAGCTAGAAATGGGCAACAAATACAGTACTGGGCACAGCCCAGTGCCACTCACATCCCATAAGCAAATTAAAATAACTTGTCTTTTCCCATTTTCTTGGGCTGGTAGTGCAGCACTGACAGTAGAGGTATTCCTGAGAGGCTGTATTGCATGGTTTCCCTGTCTCCAGTAACCCCAATTACTCCAATGGCTATTTCTTTCAGCCATCCAATACTTCAATAGCTATTAAATCAAAAGGTATTTGATTATGTTGCAGTAAATGACTTCACCCAGCTCAAGGACTTGATGACTATCCTTCTGTGCCTAGCTCAGTGTCAACCATGCTGCAAAGTCACTGGGCCATGGTTCAGTCACCACTCCAAACAAAGTAAATAATTGTGGATGTGACTTACAGTGCAGTGCTGATGAAGTGCTACACTTCCCCAACGTGCTGCCTCTCCAATGAATGGCTCTAGTTCTGGTCACCCTGCTACAGGAAACATATTACTAAGCTGGAGAGGGTTCAGAAGAGACTTGCCAGGAAGTTGCCGGGTAAGGAAGGTTTGAGTTATAAAGAAAGGTTGGATAGGCTGGAACTTTTTTTGCTGCAGTGTAGGAGGTTGAGCGGCGACCTTAGAGAAGTTTATAAAACAATGAGGGCTATAGATAGAGTTAATGGTAATTGTCCTTTCCCTTGGATGGGGGATTTCAAGACCGGGGGCACATTTTTAAAGTGAGAGGAGGGAGACTTTAAAATGACTTGATGGGAGCCTGTTGTGCAGAAATTAGTTCCTATTTTTCCCACACTGGTGCAGTCACAACAAAGTAAGAGTGAAATGCTGCAGATGCTGGAAATTTTAAACAGATTCAAAAAAAATGTTGGAGAAACTCAGCAGATCTTGCAGCATCAGCGGAGGGAAAGCAGAGCTCACATTTTGAGTCCAGTATGACTTCTTCAGAGCACTGCAGTCCCTACACTTGAAAAGTACTGTTCATTATCTGTTCAGCACATTAGGACGTGAGGTTGTGAAAGGTGCTGTAGAAATGAAATTTGTTTTTTTTCTTGAACAAGGAATCTTAGTTGCAGTTTTATAACTTGCCAGAAACATCCTTCAGTGCCCTGCTTATTCTCTCTCCCTCATTCTAGTTCCATCACAGAATAAATAATATACATACCTTGTGTTTGAAATTTAGCGGATTTGAAATACAGCTATTCAATGACCTTTTATTGCTTAAAATAAACCATTGTCTTCAGACGCAGAGATTGCCAGTAAGAGTTACCACTTCAGTCTGTGGGCTTTGCTCATTACACCAAGAAAACATTGAAATATGATGGTGTGTGATTCGTCCCTTAACACAGAAGAGAAAGAAACAAGGGCACTTTAATTTATATAATGTCATTGCAAATTCAGAATATCTCAAAGCACCTTACAGGCAATAAAGTACGTTTGTATGTACCATTGCAAGACAGGAAATTTTGCAGCAAAATTTTACACAGCAAGAGTTCCTCACGAGTGATTTCATCATCATCATATCACTTGTTCTCAGTAATGTTGGCTGAATATTGGATAAATATTGGCCCAAGACAGAGGGAATGATATCCTTGCTCTTTTCAAAAACAGTGGCAGTTCACATGAGAGGACCAACTGGTTACAGTCTCATCCCAAAGATGCCAAACACTGCAGCACTCCCTCAGAACTGACCCTCCAACACTGCAGCACTCCCTCAGTACTGACTCTCCAACACTGCAGCACTCCCTCAGAACTGACTCTCCAACACTGCAGCACTCCCTCAGAACTGACTCTCCAACACTGCAGCACTCTCTCAGAACTGACTCTCCAACACTGCAGCACTCCCTCAGTACTGACTCTCCAACACTGCAGGACTCCCTCAGTACTGACTCTCCAACACTGCAGCACTCTCTCAGTACCGACTCTCCAACACTGCAGCACTCCCTCAGTACTGATTCTCCAACACTGCTGCACTCCCTCAGTACTGACTCTCCAACACTGCAGCACTCTCTCAGTACCGACTCTCCAACACTGCAGCACTCCCTCAGTACTGATTCTCCAACACTGCAGCACTCCCTCAGTACTGACTCTCCAACACTGCAGCACTCTCTCGGTACCGACCCTCCAACACTGCAGCACTCCCTCAGTACTGACCCTCCAACAGTGCAGCACTCCCTCAGTACTGACCCTCCAACAGTGCAGCACTCCCTCAGTACCGACCCTCCAACACTGCAGCACTCCCTCAGTACGGACCCTCCAACAGTGCAGCACTCCCTCAGTACCGACCCTCCAACAGTGCAGCACTGCCTCAGTACCGACCCTCCAACAGTGCAGCACTCCCTCAGTACTGACCCTCCAACAGTGCAGCACTCCCTCAGTACTGACCCTCCAAAGGTGCAGCACTCCCTCAGTACTGACCCTCCAACAGTGCAGCACTCCCTCAGTACCGACCCTCCAACAGTGCAGCACTCCCTCAGTACTGACCCTCCAACAGTGCAGCACTCCCTCAGTACTGACCCTCCAACAGTGCAGCACTCCCTCAGTACTGGCCTTATCGCAATGCAACACTCTTTCAGCACACCTGTTGCCTAATAGATATATTAATGGACTAGTAACACAAAAGCTTGGACTATGATGTGAGTTTAAACACCCACTCCAGCAGGTCAAGGTTTTTAATTGTAGTTTTAAAAAATATTAACTTTAGGTGTGTGTTATTTAGGAATATACTGAAATCTTTTCTCTGAAGGAAGTTTCTTTACTCTGGTGAGGCAGTGGTTAAACCATTGAAGTCCAGTTATCAGCAGAGGTGTGTAATTTACATCTCAGTTGAAAGTGGTACCTCATCTCTTAGACACCCAATAAAATGCAGAGTGTGTTTTGTGTCTGAAATTACTTATGTAAATAAGTAATATCGAGTGGAGTCGAGATTAAATAAAGTGCTCTGTGGAATAAAGGAGATAACAAATTCAAATCACTTGTGGTTCAGCAGAGATATGTTAAAGGATGAATAGACAGTCATTTCTTACATCTAAGCATTGTGGAAGCAGATGGATAATCACCTTCTGCAAGGCAGTCAAAGAGTGTTTTGGTGAAAAAATTAATATTGAAGCAAATCATGCAACATTAAGATGTTCAGAGTAAGAGCGAGGGAATCTTCATCTTTTGAAGAATTCTTTATCCTATCAAATAGCATTCGGTTTGTGTTCAAGCGTGGGAGACAGCAGTCACCACCAGGCACTCTGATGCAATTAATGTAGTTGGCTGGCATGCAGAGCAGAGTGCTCTACTCTGTGCCAACTCCTCTGCATTACTCTTCAAAGTCATGACACCAATTAGGAGAAAAATCCAGTCTGACTGCCCCCTG
Source organism: Chiloscyllium plagiosum (assembly GCF_037043375.1). Classification (NCBI taxonomy): domain Eukaryota; kingdom Metazoa; phylum Chordata; class Chondrichthyes; order Orectolobiformes; family Hemiscylliidae; genus Chiloscyllium; species Chiloscyllium plagiosum. The sequence continues at coordinate 9,587,586 of NW_028270150.1, read as the reverse complement.
TGTGATACTGAGGGAGCACAGCACTGTCTGAGGAGTTATCCTTCCAATCAGGCATTGACCCAAGGCTGTGTCGGCCTCTTTTGCATGATTGCAGGGGGTCTATATCAAACAAGACCTGGGTGGGGAGAATTCTGCGTTGATATTTGTCCCTCAATTAAGATTAATGAACCCAAATTATCTGGCCGTTACGACGGTGCTCGTTAAGGAGCTTGCTGTGCATTAATTGGTTGTGGTATTTCCTGCATTGCCACAGCGACTGGCTGTGAAATCCTTCTGAAAGCTGCTGAATAAATTCAGGTTCTTTGCTTTCATTTAAATGTTTGCATCGATCAACCCCTTGGGAGTACCGCCAAGTGTGCCACGTACATGGAGGGACTTTGAAGCCCAACTAACTTATGAGGATAAGTTTATGTAAAGCATCATCTGGCTAACTAATAGAAGACAGAGATTTGGGATAAGGGGGACATTTTCAGGGTGGCCACAATGTATAATTAGCGGTGTACCAAAACGACCGGTGCCTGGAGCACAATTGTTAACATTGTATATTAATAATGTGGGTGAGGAGAGTGAATGTACTATCAGCGAAAGTGAGTTGAGATTAGAATAGTGCTGGAAAAGCACAGCAGGTTAGGCAGCATCCGAGGACCAGGAAAATCGACGTTTCGGGCAAAAGCCCTTCATCCGGAAGGATTTTTGCCTGAAATGTACAATAGTCAAGTTTGCAGATGTCACAAAAACAGAACTTGGATCATAAAACATTACAGCGCAGTACAGGCTCTTTGGTCCTCAATGTTGCACCCACCTGCGCAACCAATCTGAAGTCCATCTTACCTACACTATTCCATTATCATCCATATGTTTATCTAATGACCATTTAAATGCCCTTTTAAAGTTGGCGAGTCTACTGCTATTGTGGGCAGTGCGTTCTACTACTCTCTGAGTAAAGACTACCTCTGACATCTGTCCTATATTTATCATCCCTCAATTTACAGCTAAGTCCCCTCAGATGTGTCCCCTAGGTTCGAAGGCAAGTGGTGAGGATGACACAAAGAGTCTGCAGAGGGATGTGGAGAGGGCAAGCAAGTGGGCGAAAACTTGGCAGCTGGGAAAATGTACGGTTGAGCACTTTGGCAGGAAGAGTTCAAATGGAGAGAGCATGCATAAAGCTACAGAACAGAGGGATTTGGGAGTCCTCTTGCATAAATCTTAAAAGAAGTCTAGCATCCTATTTCAGCAGGTATTAGTGGAAGTTTAGAGTATAAAAATAGGAATATCTTACTGAACCTACACAAGGCACTAGTCAGACCGCAACTGGAATACTATGAACAGCTTTGGTCCCATTATCAGAGGAAAGAAAGACCGGCACTGGGGATAGTTCACAGAAGGCTCCTTGGGGTGTTGCCAAGCACAGAGGGACTTTATTATGAGGAGAGGTTGAGTAGGTTGGGGCCATACATGTTGGAATTTGGGCAAATGAGAGATGACTTTGTTCAGGCATTCCTTTGGGGACTTGACAAGGTGGGTGTGGAAAGGTTGTTTCCACTTGTGGGAGAGTCTAGGACCAGATGGCATCATTTCAGAATACGGGGTTGCACATTTAAAACAGAGCTGAGGTGGAATTTATTTTCTCAGAAGAGAGTGAATCTGTGAAAATCTTTACCTCAGAGGACTGTCGCGCTGGGCCATTAAGTATGTTCAAAGCTGAGATTTAATTTGATTTGATTTGATTTATTATTGTCACATGTACTGAGATACAGTGAAAAATAGTGTATTGCATGCTAATCAGATAAACGATACCTTATGTAAGTACATCAGGGTAATAGCTTAAAAGTGTGTTGCTGGAAAAGCGCAGCAGGTCAGGAAGCATCAAAGGAGCAGGAGAATCGACGTTTCGGACATAAGCCCTTCTTCAGGAATCCCCACTTATGCCCGAAACATCGATTCTCCTGTTCCTTGGATGCTGCCTGACCTGCTGCGCTTTTCCAGCAACACATTTTTAAGCTCTGATCTCCAGCATCTGCAGTCCTCACTTTCTCCATCAGGGTAATAGAAAAGAATGCAGCTACATTACAGCTACATAGCGTTACAGCTACAGAGGAGGTGCAAAGAAAGACCAACCCCAATATATGAGAGGTCCGTTCATAAGTCTGATAACAGTGGGGGAGAAGCTGTTCGTACATGTTTTCAAACTTATGTCTCTTCTGCCTGATGAAAGAGGGTGGAAGAGCGGGTGACATGGTGGCCCACTGGTTAGCATTGCAGCCTCACAGCGCCAGGGACCCAGGTTTGATTCCAGCCTTGGGAGACGGTGTGAAGTTTGCACGTTCTCCGTGTGTCTGCGTGGGTTTCCTCCCACAGTCCAAAGATGTGCAGGTCAGGTGGATTGGCCATGCTAAATTGCCCATAGTGTCAGGTGCATTAGTCAGAGAGAAATGGGTCTGGGTGGGTTATTCTTCAGAGGGTTGGTGGGGCCCAGTGGCCTGTTTCCACACTTTTGGGAATCTAATCACTATAATCAGGGTGGGAGGGGTCTTTGCTTATGTTGGCTGCTTTCCCAAGGAAGCGGGATGTGTAGATGGAGCCAATGGATTGAATGCTGGTGTTCATGATGAACTGGGCTGCATTCACAACTCTCTCTAATTTCATGTGGTCTTGGGCAGGCCAGTTGCCACACCAAGCTGTGGCCAATCCAGATAGGATGCTTCCTAAAGTACATCTATAAAAATCAGTAACAGTCTTTCTGGACTCGCTGAATTTCCTTAGCCTTCTGAGGAAATAGAGATGTCGGTGTGCTTTCTTGAGTGCAGCATGGACATGGATGGACCAGCATGGATTGTTGATGATACTTACTCCTCAGAACTTGAAGCTCTCAACCATCTCTGCCTCAGCCCCTGTGATACAGATGGGCATGCCCTCCACTCCACTTCCTGAAGTCAATGGCCAGCTCCTTCATTTTGCTGACATTGATGGAGAGATTGTTGTCTTTACCATGACACTAAGCTGTCTATCTCTTTCCTGGACTCTGTTTCATTGTTGCTTGAGATCTGAACCACTACAGTGGCATCATCAGCAAACTTGTAAATGGAGACAGAATGTAATCAGTAAAGGAATAAAGGGTTATGGGGAAAGGCAGGAAAGTGGAGTGGGGATTATCTAATCAGCCATGATTCGGTTGAATGACAGAGCATACTCAACGGGCTGAATGGTCTCATTTTTCTCCCACATCCTTTGGTCTTAAGATTTCCATCAGATTTAAATGAACTGTTAGGCTGTCTGCAGTAGGTGTTGGTTGAGAACATCATTACATGTTACAGACTCTCAACAGCGTGATTCTGGAGTCTGATCTGATTCTGGAACCCATTTTTTTCAGGTGCCGGTCATATTTTTGTTTGTGACCCAGTTCGAACTCCAGTCGATTATCAGTCAGAGATTCCAGGCTGCACTAAATGTGCAGCAGCACGTTTTAGTTGTAATGATAATGTTGGTGCGCCAATGAGTAATTTCTCCCAACATGTGGAAATAGCTGCCCAATGTGCAGAACTCTGAGTGCAAGTATTTGCCTGGCAGGCAGAGTGCTACTCATAGCCAGGCTGAAACATTCAAGATAGATGAACTGAGCTTCTCACAGGATGGGCTATAGATATCAAGCAGATAGCACAACAAATTATTTTCTACATTCTCCAAATCTTAGTTACAACTAAATTCATCCTCTCCACCATTGACGCTCAGTAGCCACAGTGTGTACCATCTACAAGATGCACTGCAGAAATTCACCAATGCTCCTTAGACAGCACCTTCCGAACCCACGACCACTTCCATCCAGAAGGACAAGGGCAGCAGATACATGGGAACACCTCCCCCCTGCAAGTTCCACTCCCAGCCACTCACCATCCTGATTTGGAAATATATCGCTGTTCCTTCAGTGTCACTGGGTCAAAATCCTGGAATTCCCTACCTGAGGGCACGATGGGTTAACCACAGCACATGGACTGCAGCGGTTCAAGAAGGCAGCTCACCCCCACCTTCTCAAGGGGCAACTAGGGACGGGCAATAAATACTGGCCCAGCTAATGACAACCATGTCCCGCAGGTGAATTAATAACTGTATATAAATCAGATAACTATACTATAAGGCAGATGCTAGCCTATTTATTTTATGGAGCTTAACTGTTCTGCCTATATGGCAGACCATGGCATGTCAACAGTAAACATAAGTATTTATTAATCTGACCAAGTCTCACACCATTGCCCTCGGCAGAGAGTCGTCTGGGATTTATCACTGAGGTCACCGCCATGACTAAGTGACACAGCTTGGTTGCAAAGTAGACAAACAGAAGGCTGGAAGAACACAGCAGGCCAGGCACCATCAGGAGATGGAGAATTCGACATTCGAGTGTGACCCTTCTTCAGGACAAAGGTTGCAAAGTGACCATTCCACCTTTGCTGAGCTAGTTACTTCGCTCACTCAGCTAATCTCCTGAGAGATAAGGACTCCCTGATTCACAATAGTCAGCAAGAACATTAATCAGTCTGGACATCTAAGTATATCCAGGCCGGACCCACCTGTTCAGAGATACAGGAACAGGGAAAGGCTGCTCACCTTCTTTGAGGCTCCTTTGAATTTGAATATGGCTGCTCTGTAGGTTAAGCCTATCCACCTGCTCTGGCTGCAAAAACCCAAAGAACTTGACAAAAATTGTTGAAATTTCCAATCTAATGTGATGTTGATGTGAAGGGGCAATTCAGCCCACCATATCTCTACTAATAAGTCTTATGAAACTTTACACTTTGTGTCATTCCCCAGCCCACTTACTTGGAGATTAAATTCCTGGGAGAAGAAATTCCTCTGCATCTCGATATTAAATGAGCATCCTCTTATTTCATATGCATGCCCTTCAGCTTCACACAGGGATATTAATTAATCCAGAAATACAGAATGATCGGGTGGTAGAAATAAGGGACGTGCTGCCTGAGTGGGTGGTGGAGTCACGTAATCTCATAAAATTTAAGAAGCATCTGGCCGAGCACTTCAAATAGTATACGGGGCATCGTAAGCTGTAGACAAAGTGCAGGTAAATGGGATTAGTGTAGTTTGGTGTTTGTTGGACATGGTGGGCCAAAGGATCTGTTTCTACACTGTAAGTCTCTGGATATCTGAATCCTGCATTGCCTGATAGATTACGCCTCCAGCTTGATTGTAAAGGAACGATGCAGTTAGCCAGCATTGCTTTGGGGTTATGGTGAGTGCTGCACTCATCTGCATGTAGATTAATGCAAAGATTTACTGCAAGAGGCCAGAAAAATAGATAGAAACAATGATTGAGAAATAAAACATGACTTAACAAGTATTCAATAGTGTTATTTATATCACATGGACAGTGCGGAAACAGACCATTCATCTGAACTGATCCATACCAATGGTTAATGCTTTCACTCTAGTCTCCTTTCATCTCTCTACAATTCACTGTAGCAGCATAACCTTCTGAAGTCATGACATCGCGTCATCTATTCATTTAATATATATGACCTATTTTAGTGCCGATTCAAACATTTGTGGCTTTGACTCTGGTTATAAATAAACCTCCTAGTCATTATCCACAAGTAGGTACTTTGTTCAGCATCTTCCATTCTGAAGTGGCTGGTGTCCCAGAACAATTCAAAAGCATTGATTTAAAAAGTGGGAATTGGTCATTTCTGGATCACATAAATTCTGGTATGAATAGATAATTTCAAGGCTGATATGTAAAACAATCTCTTGCGCCAAGACCCTTGGTCTACTTCAGCTGAAGCATTGTGGGTACCACATTATAGGAAGAATGTGAATGGCTTGGAGAAAGTGCAGACATGCTTGAACAGAATGGTTCCAGTAAAGAGAAACTTCAGTGAGGAGGATAGATTGAAGAAATTGGGACTATTCTCCATGGAGAGAGGAATGCAGACAGAAGATCTGATAAAGTTTTTCAAAATCGTGAGCGGGATAGGGAGAAGCTGTTCCCATACCTAAAAGCAGAAAAGAACAAGAGGGCATAGATTTGAAGTGCTCTGTAAGTGGAACAAGGGATGTCTCAGTGGTTAGCATTGCTTTCTCACAGCACTTAAGGGCCTGGGTGCGATTTCACCCTCGGGCTACTGTCTGCGTGGGGTTTGTACATTCTCCCTGTGCCCGCGTGGGTTTCCTCCAGGTGCTCTATTTTCCTCCCACAATCCAAATATGTACAGGTTAGGTGGATTGCCCATAGTGTCCAGGGATGTGTAGGCTAAATGGACCAGTCATGGGAAAAGTAGGGTTATAGGGTAGCGGGGGGGGGGGGGGGGGGGGTCTGGTTGGAGTGTTCTTCAGTGTGGACTCAATGGACCAAATGGCCTGCTTCCACTGTATAGGGATTGGATGAAATGTAAGAAAAATGCATTTTCAGACGACGAGTAATTATGGTCTGGAATGCACTACCTGGAAATGTGGGGGAGGCAGGTTCAATTGATCCATTTGAGATGGCTATTGGATGATTTTTTTAGATTGAAATAGCATGGAGGAATATGGAGAAAAGGCAGGAGATTGGCACTAGGTAATGATATCATTTGAAGAGTCAGTGTTGGTATGATGGGCCAAATGGCCTCCTTCTGTACTCTGAGCTCTGTCCTGAATTATTGCAATTGGTGGCTTGAAATATTCCAGATTGTAGTGCCCCACCCCTTGGGTCAGGACAGTGTTCAATTTCTTTTTCATCATGTTGGGCTTCTACTTGTGGCATGAGCAACTCATTCACAACTCTGCGTTCCCTGTCCTAATTCACACCAAGTTCTGGCAGCATCTGTGGAGAGAGAAAGAGTTAGCGATCGGAGTTTCGTATGACTCTTATAGAGTCATAGTCATAGAGTCATAGAGATGTACAGCATGGAAACAGACCCTTCGCTCCAACCCGTCCATGCCAGCCAGATATCCCTCTTCTTCAAAACATTCTCAAGAAGACTCATGTCAGACTCAAAAATATTAACTCTGTTTCTCTCTCCACAGATTCTGCCAAACTTGCTGGGTTTCTCCAACACTTTCTGTTTTTTTTTTAAATTTCAGATTTCTGACAACTGCAGTGTTTTGCTTTTATCAAACCAAGTCCTGAGTGACCATTACTCCCTATCTCCATTGTCCATCGCAATTTTAAAATTTCCATCCTTGGTTTTAGTTGCTTTTAAGACTGTGACCCATTCACAATCTTTGTAATCTGCACTAACTCTACAGACATGTGCTCCAACCTTTACAAATCACCAATTTCCCCCTCACCCCACTCCCACCCTTCCAGTCCTTGCAGTCCCACCATCGATTTGTGAAGCTAAATGAATGAGCCTGTCTAGAACAGAGGACATGGAACAGTACAGAACAGGGACAGGCCCTTCGGCCCACCTTTTCTTTGCCAACAATGATGTCATTCTAAATGAATCCTGTCGATCTGCACCTGGCCTATATCTCAGTATTCCCTACCTTTGTCATCCACCCAGGTCACCCTAGAGAAACATCAAATGCCAGTGACAGAAGAAGAAATCAAGTTCTCATTCTTAAAGTCACAAGACAGAGGGTTAGCCATGATTATGTTGAATGGCACAGCAGACCCAATGGGCCAAATGGCCTGTTCCTGCTCCCAGTTTTTTTCTGTTTTTATGCTTCTCTCACTAAAAATGTGACAATGAGAGGTTCCATTCCCCAACACGAGTATCCAAGATGGAAAACAACTCAACAAAATATACCCAAAGTGAAATTGCAATATTTTCTTATGATTGAAATAAATCTTTTAAAATAATGTTGGAGAAATCTGCAAAGCTCACACTTTAACAAATCGCATGGCAATCAAGTCGATTTTGCTGCCTCATTTGTTTTATTTTGTCATCACAGTTTTTCAGGAGGGCTGATTCATTTCTTTTTGCTTCTGAATTTGTTGTGCAATTGCAGAAAGTAAATCCCAAATAATCAGCATCTCACAGTTCAGTGCAATTGCTGGTCTCTAAACTCCTAAGCAAGAGGGTTTATTTTTAGATCAGGAAAGAATTTTGAATTTTAATTTATTTTGTTGCAGATTTGTTGCATTGTGGTCGAGTTTTTGAAATAGGTATATGGAATAAAACAACAACAATATAGGCCATTCTGTCCATCATTCTTGTTTGTCCTTATTTATTTCATCCCACCTCTCAGTGTTTTCCCTGTGCTGCAACCATCTAAATGTTTTCCACCTTAAATATTTATCTAGTTCTCTGTTGTTGTACCAAACATCACACCCACTCGTTTCTTCAAATGCCTCCTACAAACTCATTGGACTTTTAATCACAACAGCACCAACAACTCCAGAGTAGAGGCAAGTCATTCTCTATTTCGACGGACTGCCTGTGTAAAGGGAAAAGTTATTCAATCATGCTGTTTAAAAAGAAACTCCACATCTGCCCCCTTGTTCTTTAGTCAATTACTCTTTGTGTGTATGTGTGTGTGTGCGTGTCTCTGTGTGAGTGTGTGTGTGTGCGAGTGTCTCTGTGTGTGTATGTGTGTGTGTGTCTGTGTATGAGTGTGTGTGTGTCTGTGTGTCTCTGCATGAGTGTGTGAATGTGTGCATGTGTCTGTGTCTCTGTGTGTGTCAGCATGTGTGTCTGTGTGACTGTGTGTATCTGTTTGAGTGTGTGCATGTATGCACGTGTCTGTGTGTGTGTGTCTCTGTTTGACTGTGTGTCTGTATGAGTATGTGCATATGTGTGCATGTCTGTGTGTGTGTGTCTCTGTGTAACTGTGTATCTGTATGAGTATGTACATATGTGTGTGTGTCTCTGTGACTCTCTGTGTGACTGTGTGTGTCTGTATGAGTGTGTGCATATGTATGCATGTGTCTGTGTGTTTGTGTATGTATGTGTGTGTGGGAGAGGGGCGGTTGGGGGAGCTGGAGCGTGGTTTTAGTGCAAGTAAAATGGAGGATAAAGTGGTCATACCCTGAAGGTGTGGAATTCAATATTGAGTGCTAAAGGCCGTAAAGTGCTCAAGTGGGAAAATAAGATATTATTTCTTGAGTTTAGTTGTGCTTCATTGGAGCACTGGAGCAAGCCTGGGATTGAAAGGTTAGCATGGGAACACAGTGGTTTATTCAAATAGCGAGGAATTGGAAGGACTGGGTCATTCCTGAAGAAGGTTGAGCTGCTTGGCTCTCTTCTGTGACATTTCCCAGCTCAGTCTGCCCACAGAGACAGAGCATGGGTTGTCTACTATGTGCTTCAGCCTTTCAAGGTCAGAAATCACACGATGCCAGGTTATAGTCCAACAGGTTCATTTGAAATCACAAGCTTTCAGAGCTCTGCTCCTTCACCAGGTGACACACAGTGCCTACAGTGTGGTCTGAACCATCCACAATCTTCTGGCCCAATACCTACCCAATGAAACATGAGCAACATTTAAAACTGATCGTTTGAAAGATGTAACTCAGAGCGACCGCATATTATTGCAAACTTGCTCCCATATGCAGTTCTGGTGCATGCATGTATACATAGACGTGTGCACAAACACGTGTACACATTTCCCATTAACTCTTTGGAGAAGTTCTGAAGTTCATTGTGCTTTTCTGATGTAGCTTGGTGTCATTAGAGATCCGCACAACAAGCTTTCTATCCTGACACAGGACACTGGTCAGAATGTGTCCACGCTGGTCAAGAGAGGACCAGTTGAACAGAAAAAGATGTTAATATTTCAGCAAATCCCAGAAACAGAAAAAGCTGGAATCAGGAAGTAGATTTTTCACACAAATGGTCACTGTAGGGAGTGGGCAGTTATTGGAGCACAAGGAGGGAGCTATTTGGAAGGCAGGGGGGAAGAGGTGTTAATTGAAAATGTCGAGATTACATTTGCCAGAGTGACAGGTTGTGGCTCAGTGAGGAGCTCTGTCCCCTCTGAGTGAGAAATCAGGAGATCAAACTTCTCGCCCGATGCTAGAGCGCAGAATCGAAGCTGATGCTGATAACGGAGCCTTCTTAGTGTGGTGCTGTCATGGCAATTTTTATTCTTAAACCAACTATCACCAATATATAATACTCTGATCCAGATCTCATTGCTGCCTGTGCGCACATTGGTTGCATTACAGTGTCAGACTGTGTTACAGTATCAAACTGTGTTACAGTGTGATCAGGCTGTGTTACAGTATCAGGCTGTGTTATAGTATGATCAGGCTGTGTTATAGTATGAACAGGCTGTATTACAGTATGAACAGACTGTGTTACAGTATGATCAAGCTACAATATAGTTTCTGGCTGTGTTACAATATGATCAGACTGTGTTACAGTTTGATCAGGCTGTGTTACAGTATCAGGTTGTGTTACAGTATGAACATGCTGTGTTACAGTATGATCAAGCTACAATATAGTATCAGACTGTGTCACAGTGTGATCAGGCTGTGTTATAATATGATCAGACTGTGTTACAGTTTGATCAGGCTGCATTATAGTGTCTGGCTGTGTTACAGTATTGGGTGTGTTACAGTAGTGATCACACTCTGTCACAATAATGATCAGACGTTTAAAATAGTGATTAGGCTGTGCTACAGTATGAGCAGGCTGTGTTACATAATCAGGCTATGTCACAGTATGATCAGAGGAGAAAGTGAGGACTGCAGATGCTGGGGATCAGAGCTGAAAATGTGTTGCTGGAAAAGCGCAGCAGGTCAGGCAGCATCCAAGGAGCAGGAGAATCGACATTTCGGGCATGAGCTCTTCTTCAGGAATGAAGGGCTTATGCCCGAAACGTCGATTCTCCTGCTCCTTGGATGCTGCCTGACCTGCTTCACTTTTCCAGCAACACATTTTCAGCACAGTATGATCAGGCTGCATTACAATGTCAGGCTGTGTTACAGTATCAGGCTGTGTTACAGTATCAGGCTGTGTTACAGTATCAGGCTGCATTACAATGTCAGGCTGTGTTACAGTATCAGGCTGTGTTACAGTATCAGGCTGTGTTACAATGTCAGGCTGTGTTACAGTATCAGGCTGTGTTACAGAGGCTGCATTACAATGTCAGGCTGTGTTACAGTATCAGGCTGTGTTACAGTATCAGGCTGTGTTACAATGTCAGGCTGTGTTACAGTATCAGGCTGTGTTACAGTATCAGGCTGTGTTACAGTATCAGGCTGCATTACAATGTCAGGCTGTGTTACAGTATCAGGCTGTGTTACAGTATCAGGCTGTGTTACAATGTCAGGCTGTGTTACAGTATCAGGCTGTGTTACAGAGGCTGCATTACAATGTCAGGCTGTGTTACAGTAGTGTAGTGATCAGACTGTATTTCAATAGCAATCAGGCTGCATTACAATAATGGTCAGACTTGTTTACAGTAGTGATCAGACTGTTACGGTAGTGATCCGGCTCTCTTACAATACAGGAAGTCCCCGGGTTACGAATGATCGACTTACGAACCAACCTCTGGCTTCTCGTTTTAAAAATCCAAGATACCTACAATGTTTCGTCCTAACGAACGAGCAGACTATATCTTTTCCAGCTTACGCACAAATTCGGCATATGAACAGCGGACAACACGGAACTTGTTCATAACCTGGGGAGTTTCTGTAGTGATCAGACTGTGTTACAATAGTGATCAGGCTGTGTTACAGTAGCGATCAGGCTGTGTTACAGTAGTGATCAGGCTGTGTTACAGTAGCGATCAGGCTGTGTTACAATAGCGATCAGGCTGTGTTACAATAGTGATCAGGCTGTGTTACAGTAGTGATCAGGCTGTGTTACAGTAGCGATCAGACTGTGTTACAGTAGTGATCAGGCTGTGTTACAGTAGCGATCAGACTGTGTTACAGTAGTGATCAGGCTGTGTTACAGTAGCGATCAGACTGTGTTACAGTAGTGATCAGGCTGTGTTACAGTAGTGATCAGACTGTGTTACAGTAGTGATCAGGCTGTGTTACAGTAGCGATCAGGCTGTGTTACAGTAGTGATCAGGCTGTGTTACAATAGTGATCAGGCTGTGTTACAGTAGCGATCAGGCTGTGTTACAGTAGTGATCAGGCTGTGTTACAGTAGCGATCAGGCTGTGTTACAGTAGTGATCAGGCTGTGTTACAGTAGTGATCAGGCTGTGTTACAGTAGCGATCAGGCTGTGTTACAATAGTGATCAGGCTGTGTTACAGTAGTGATCAGGCTGTGTTACAGTAGCGATCAGGCTGTGTTACAATAGTGATCAGGCTGTGTTACAGTAGCGATCAGACTGTGTTACAGTAGTGATCAGGCTGTGTTACAGTAGCGATCAGACTGTGTTACAGTAGTGATCAGGCTGTGTTACAGTAGCGATCAGACTGTGTTACAGTAGTGATCAGGCTGTGTTACAGTAGCGATCAGACTGTGTTACAGTAGTGATCAGGCTGTGTTACAGTAGCGATCAGACTGTGTTACAGTAGTGATCAGGCTGTGTTACAGTAGCGATCAGACTGTGTTACAGTAGTGATCAGGCTGTGTTACAGTAGCGATCAGACTGTGTTACAGTAGTGATCAGGCTGTGTTACAGTAGCGATCAGACTGTGTTACAGTAGTGATCAGGCTGTAATCGTTCTTCAGTGAATGTAAAGTGATTCTGAGGTTCTGAAAGATGTCACACAAATATAAATCTTTCGCTCTGCATCTAATCCATGCTAAATGGGCATTGTGAGTGTTTTACTCAGTATGTAACCCATTCTACATTTTACCAGAGACTATTTGTTGCACGTGTCCTGGGAGTAATTGATGGAGAACAGTGTAGAAGGAACTTCACTTTGTCTTTAACTCCATGCTGTCCCTGTCCTGGAATTCTTTGATGGGGACGGTGTAGAGAGAGTTTTACTCTGTATCTAACCCTGAGCATGTCCCTGTCCTAGGAGGGTTTGATGAGGACAGTGTAGAGGGAGCATTCTCTGTATCTAAACCCATGCTGTCCCTGTCCTGGGAATGTTTGATGGGGACAATGTTGAGGGAGCTTTCCTCTGTTTCAGAGCTCTGCTGTCGCTGTCTGAGTTTTTTTGGATAAGGACACAAGGCTGCTTGATGAGTACAGAAGTACAAAATTCACAACAATGTATGGGGCAGGCATTGTCCAACGTTTTGGCTCATCTGAAAGTTTCTAAAGTCTGTCTAGCATGCAAATAGTTAAATGGTGCAAATCTGTTGAGGGTCTCAGTCATTCTGCCTTTATCTCATTGGTGTGTCCTTCAATGTGATGGATGAGTGGTTGTCTTGTATTTTGACTGAATTGCAGCAATGCTATACTGATCTCAAGGAATTCCACCTTTGCCAGTGTGATGAATTTCCTCAGCGCTGTCTTGCCAAAGACCAGCAGTTAGAAGAACACATTTGAAGAGCCCTGCAAAACTTTCTGATCCTTTTTATTCAGTGTCTGTACATTGGTCCTCTCCAAAGTAAAGGATTCCACCTTCCGATTGTATAGGGCAGACTAGCAACAAGCAGGAAAATAGGCTGACCACTAATAATAACAATCTGTTCCAACTCTCAGCCTGTGGCTCCCCCAGGAAGTACTTGATGAGATTCTGTTAAGTTTCTCAAGGCACACCATGTACTTATCTCTTATTGCTCTGCTAAGTCTATACTTTCAAAATAATGTAATGAACATCCTGCAATCCGTGCCTCTCTGACATTATCTGACATGGTTTGATGTTATGCCTTCCTCAGGCAGAAGTCTTTGTAGCTGCTAATTACCATGTGGCTAATTGGTTTTGGTTGTGTTTCCTTCCTCTGCATCACTGTCAGCTCCTGCCGACCCCCTCCCAAACTATCCTTTCTGACATTGCTTCTGATGACTTTGTCTCTTCCTGTTCTGCCCACATCCTCGCCCGATGGTGGGGTTCGGTGAGCAGTTGAGAGCAGTCAACGGTTTCACTTCACAACGATCAATGTGGCTAGGCTCCTCAGATGGCTCTTCAACATAATCTGTGTGTAAGCTTTTGAACATTCATCCTGAATATCTCCTGATGCTGCTCAGTGTTAGACTGACACTCCCGTGGACTACTTTGGGAGGTTTATACAAGGATAGGGGGTTAGAGCAGGAAATTGGCACTCGGTAACGATGACATGTACCAAGCCGATGCAAGTACGAGGGGCCGAATGGCCTTCTTTAGCACTGTGACAATTCTGTGATTGTGCAATTCTGTTTCAAGTTGGTAAGGCAGTGACTTGGGAGTCCCATACTCGAGGGTATACGTTTCAGGTGAGAGGGGAAAGATTTAAAAGTGACGTAAGGGACAACTTTTTCGCACAGAGGGTGGTACGTGTATGGAATAATCTGCCAAAGGAAGTGGTGGAGGCTGGTACAATTATAACATTTAAAAGGCATCTGGATGTATATGAATAGGAAGGGTTGAGAGGGATATGGGCCCAGTGGCCAAAAGGGACTAGATTCATTTAGGATATCTAGTCAACATCCCCAATTGCCCCAAAACCTCAAAGGCTCATTTCATAGAAACCAGTCAATTTACTCAGCAATGCCTATTTAAAAATAACCTCTGTGAAACAGCCCCCAGAGTCGATTCAGAAAGCATCCCTATGAACCACAGCAATTGCGTAGCCTCTCAATTTAACAAAGAAGGAGGGTTAGTTTGCCATCAATAGTGAAGTGAGTGAGGGTACTTGCAGAATTCAAGTAACACACCTACAATCATCCCCAGTTACTTCACATCACGCAGTGTCTAGCAACGATTGACAAGGGAAATTATTCAGCAGAATATTGCTGTCACTATGTGCAGGCATCTCTTTTCAAGAGACTAGAACGTGTGTCTGTTTCTCAAACAACAAGAGTGAACGCATTCCGAGAAGAAGTATTTCATTGGTGCTAAAGTGTGTAGGGATTTTCTGAGGTGGTAAGAGGCGCTGCCTAAATGCAAATATTCCCGCTTTCAATGAAAGCAAAATCTGGCTGGAATGCTGAAATACACACAGAGAATGCTGGAGAAGCTCAGCAGGTCTGGCAGCACCTGCGGAGAGAGAAACAGCTACCGTTTCAATTCCAACAGGAATCTTCTTCAGAACACTCGTCTGCAGCGAAAGCCTGAGAAGTATTGTTTGTCTCTGGTCTGGACTCTTTCGAGGAAGAGTCATATTGAGCTGGACATCGGAAGCTCTCTCTAATTTATATATTTTCCAAATCAACCTTTTGTGACATGTATCTGGACCAGGCGGGACTTGAACTCAGGGCTCCTGGGCCAGAGATAGGGAAACTATCCCCGCACCACCAGAGCCTTTTTTTAAAATTTGTCGATTGTTCCTTCAATGCCAGGGGCACGTCTTTCAGAGCAAGCAATTACCTGCCGCATTCTCTTCTTCCGCAGAATGTCACCAGGAGGCAGGCTGTCGAGAACCTGACATCAAAGCAGCCTTTACATCATCAACTGAGCTGTCCTCTTGGACGAGAGACATACATCAACCCTCAGGTTTTTATTTTCAGATGCAGTGCCAACCATTTCCCAATTCAGTCCCTCACGTACCAGCTGGAAAGCTCTGCTACTTCTCATTTTTAGGCTATTCCTGGATATTCCAACCTCTGCAGCAGCTCATTGTGAAGGCCCCTGCGTCTACCTGAGATTGTAACTTCGAGATGCCACGTTTAGTCTGAAAGCGAACATGATTGTTGAAGCATCTGTCTGCCCCCATCAGCCGTGAAGCATGAACCCTGATGAGTAACTTTCTTTTGTAATATTCTGCGCCAGATGTTTCTAAACTCGGGAACCATCAAGGAGACTGAGCTCCCTTCCCTCGCCTACTCACTCAGGCACACAACAGATGGTGCTACGCATCAAAAGATTCAGACTCAGCTTTCTGAATGAGGAATGTGCTTACACGTTGGCAGCTATCACAATGTCTGTCTCTCTGTCTCTCTCTCTGACCCTCTCTTCTCTTTAGCATCTCCCACTCTCACTCATCCATTCCCAATTTCCTGACACTCCTGCATTTCCCATCCAAGTTTAAACACAGCCGATAAACCAAATCCCAATGGCCTAGTATTCCCATTGCTGCCCACACTGACCCATGATTCATGCTAAAGGAGCTGTGGCTTCATATATGTCCTCCAGAGCCCATTTGATTCTGTGCTGAGGGATAATGCAACAAAACTTTAACTAGAAACACAAAAAGCCAGTCCCTTTCTCAGAACAGAAATGGAAGGTGTGGCAATCTCCAAGCTGCTTGGTAAAGGCTCAGTAATTTTGAAGGCTGAGCTTTAGTTAATCATTAATTGTGTTGTACATTGGTTCCATCAATGGGTTTTAGTCTGTTCAAACTGTGCACTTGGCTGGCTGCTGGTGTCAATCAGAATGTAAGGACTGGCAGGGTCTGGGAGTGCAAACCTGTTTTGTGCCCATTGTCTGTTCCATAAATTTACATGTGCAGTGGGTCCTGCTGCCAACAGCCCTATGGGGACAGCAGCTGAACTGGGCCAATGGGGAGGGACAATCCACTCCATGCCAACAAAATGTGATTCTAAACTTAGCGTAAGAGGGTTTTGTGGAGGGGAGGGGAGGAAGCTGGTGACCAGAATGTCATTCCTCAAAAAGACAGGGAACTGTAAAAGACAGAAACATAGAAATAGGAGCAGGAGTAGGCCATTTGGCCCTTCGGGTCTGTTCCACCATTCAATACGCTTATGGTTGATCATCCAACTCAGTCCCCTCTTCCTGCTTTCTCCTCAATACCCTTTGATCCACTTAGCCCTAAGAACTATGTCCATCTCCTTGCAGAAAACATTAAAAGTTTGGCTTTTCATGACGGCACTTCTGACAGTGCAGCACTCCCTCTGTACTGTACGGGCAGGGGGCACTTTTACATGGTGAGCATCAAGCCGCTGCAGTGGGACTTGAACATACGACCTTGTGAATAAAAACCAAAACAACTGCAGATGCTGTAAATCAGAAACAAAAGCAAAAATTGCTGGAAAAGCTCAGCAGGCCTGGCAGCAACTGTGGAGAGAAATCAGAGTTAACGTTTCGGGTCGAGTGACCCTTCCTCAGAATGGACCTTAGAGTCATAGAGACATAGAGGTGTACAGCACGGAAACAAACACTTCGGTCCAATCTGTCCATGCCAACCAGATATCCCAACCCAATCCAGTCCCGCCTGCCAGCACCTGGCCCATACCCCTCCAAACTCTTCCTATTCATCTGCCCACCCAGATGCCTTTTAAATGTTGCAATTGTACCAACCTCCACCACATCCTCTGGCAGCTCATTCCATACACGTACCACCCAAGAGCATTGTGAAAATAAAGAAAGACAATATTGACTCCCAATTTAATCAATTTCCAGGGAAGGCCAAGATCTGACGTTCATCCCTCCCTCCTTTTGTCACGTTGCTCAAATATCACACAACAATATTCAATTGTTCCTCTTTCCCAGAATGTCAGCTTGGTTCGAGGGTTGGAATACTGGAATAATACCTGGAATGAGAGGATTGCCTTTTGGGGAAACGACTAGACAGGCTGGGTGTGTATCCTCTGGAGTTTGGAAGAGTCAGAAGTGACTTAATTGAAACTTAGAAGATCCTGAGAGGACCTGACTGAGTGAATGTGGAAAGGATATTTCCTCTTGTGGGAGAACCTGGAACTAGGGGGTCACACAGCTTAAAAAGAAGGCATTGCTCATTTCAAACAGCCATGAAGGTTTTTTTTCCTCTCTTGGAACTTCCTTTCTCATAAAGCAGTGGATGCAGAAGCTTAAAGTATTTTCAAGGCAGAGGGAGATTGATTTTGATTCCCACTGGGATGAAGGATTATCGGGGGTATGCAAGAATGTTGGTTAAAATCAGATCAACCATGATCTTATTGAATGCGGGAGCAGGTTTGGGGGGCCGAATGGCCTGCTTTTATTCCTTGTTCATACTTTCAAAGGGCATGGGGTTGGAATGGAGACAGTGCCTTTCAGGGTTGGGATGCAGAGAGAAACATTTTAATATCGACACTAAATTGGCCTGGATTCGCTCTGCCGACAAAGAATGCCAAGCTCAGCAAAATCTTGGCCCCTTCTTTCTAAGCATCTTCATTAGCATTCTCCCCGTGTAAAGCAGAGACGAATATGGCTGCATAAACCTGTGCTTCCTGCTGTCCCTCCTCGTTCAGATGCTGAGGGTTTTATCTACTCTTGATCCCAGCAGCTGAAATTCCGCAGTCCGGTCCAACATGTATGAAGCCAGACTTGTGAATAATCATGTTTGAACTGGAATCATGCGCAAGATGTGAGGAATTATTTTATAAATCCATAAACCAAACTGGTTTTAGATTGAGGAAATTATCTGTGCTTGACAGGAGGCGGGAGGCTTCTTTGATCCTCACACACATTTCAAATGAGACAAAAGGAAAACCAGAATTGCTTTTACTTTGTGGTTCTCTGATGCTTCTTTCTAGACATGCTTTTTGTTGCATTTCTCAAAATGATAAAACTTTATGGTTAATGATAGGATATATAGCAATTCAGAGAGCTGCGCTTCCAAACGCTCACTCACAGGGATTATACTCAGAGTAAAGCTCCTTCTACACTGACCCCATCAAACACTCACAGGACAGGAATGCCATGTGGTTAGATACAGAGTGAATCTCCTTCTGCACTGTCCACATCAAACACTCCCAGAACAGGGACAACATGAGGTTATACACAGAGTAAAGTTCCTTCTGCACTGGCCCTATTAAACACTCTCAGGACAGGGGCAGCACAAAGTTATACAGAGAGGAAAGTTTTCTCGACACTTATCCTGTCAAACATTCCCAGGAAAGGGACAGCACAAGGTTAGATACAGAGTAAAGCTCCCTCGATACTGTTTCCATCAAACACTCCCAGGAAAGGGACAGCACAAGGTTAGATACAGAGTAAAGCTCCCTCTACACTGTCCCCCATCAAACAGTCCCAGGGTAGGGGCAGCACAAGGTTAGATACAGAATAAAGCTCCCTCTACACTGTCCCCATCAAACACTCCCAGGACAGGGACAGCGCAGGGTTATATGCAAAGTAAAGCTCCCTCTACACTGTCCCCATCAAACAGTCCGAGATAGGGACAGCATGGGGTTATAAGCAAAGTAAAGCTCCTTTTACACTGACCTATCAAACGCTCCCAGGAAAAGGACTGTACGGGATTAGATGGAGAGTGCAGCTTCCTCTCCGCTGTCCCTATCGAATGCTGTCAGTGCAGGGTTGGAATGCTTCCTTCCATGTCCACCCCAACCCCACACCTCAGACCCTGTCATGATATGGGCTACATTCAGCAGATTCTGGATCAGTGGTGCTGGAAGAGCACAGCAGTTCAGGCAGCATCCAAGGAGCTTCGAAATCGACGTTTCGGGCAAAAGCCCTTCATCAGGAATAAAGGCAGTGAGCCTGGAGCGTGGAGAGATAAGCTAGAGGAGGGTGGGGGTGGGGAGAAAGTAGCATAGAGTACAATAGGTGAGGGGGGGAGGGGATGAAGGTGATAGGTCTTGGAGGAGAGGGTGGAGTGGATAGGTGGAAAAGCAAATAGGCAGGTAGGACAAGTCCGGACAAGTCATGGGGACAGTGCTGAGCTGGAAGTTTGGAACTAGGGTGAGGTGGGGGAAGGGGAAATGAGGAAACTGTTGAAGTCCACATTGATGCCCTGGGGTTGAAGTGTTCCGAGGCGGAAGATGAGGCAGTCTTCCTCCAGGCGTCTGGTGGTGAGGGAGCGACGGTGAAGGAGGCCCAGGACCTCCATGTCCTCGGCAGAGTGGGAGGGGGAGTTGAAATGTTAGGCCACGGAGCGGTGTGGTTGATTGGTGCGGGTGTCCCGGAGATGTTCCCTAATGTGCTCTGCTAGGAGGCGCCCAGTCTCCCCAATGTAGAGGAGACCGCATCTGGAGCAACGGATACAATAAATGATATTAGTGGATGTGCAAGTAAAACTTTGATGGATGTAGAAGGCTCCTTTAGGGCCTTGGATAGAGGTGAGGGAGGAGGTGTGGGCGCAGGTTTTACAGTTCCTGCGGTGGCAGGGGAAAGTGCCAGGATGGGAGGGTGGGTTGTAGGGGGGCGTGGACCTGACCAGGTAGTCACGGAGGGAATGGTCTTTGCGGAAGGCGGAAAGGGGTGGGAAGGGAAATATATTCCTGGTGGTGGGGTCTTTTTGGAGGTGGCGGAAATGTCGGTGGATGATTTGGTTTATGCAAAGGTTGGTAGGGTGGAAGGTGAGCACCAGGGGCGTTCTGTCCTTGTTACGGTTGTAGGGGTGGGGACTGAGGGCATCCCCTCCCCCACTCATCCATTGTACTCTATGCTACTTTCTCCCCACCCCCACCCTCCTCTAGCTTATCTCTCCACGCTCCAGGCTCACTGCCTTTATTTCTGATGAAGGGCTTTTGCCCGAAATGTCGATTTCGAAGCTCCTTGGATGCTGCCTGAACTGCTGTGCTCTTCCAGCACCACTGATCCAGAATCTGGTTTCCAGCATCTGCAGTCATTGTTTTTACCTACATTCAGCAGAGCCAATCCATTCTCACCTAATTACTACCGGCTTTGCTTTCTCCCATTATCCAGCCTTTTTGTCTGGTTAACTCTCTTTCTCTGGGCCCTATCACCACCATCCACTTACCCCTTATTACCCGTCCTCTCCATCCCCTTCAACATATATACCACCTTTTCATAGCTACTGTCAGTTCCGAAGGACAGTCCCAGACTGAAGGTGTTAACTCCATTTACTCTCCCCACAGACTCTGCCAGACCTGCTGAGTTTCTCCTGCAATTTCTGTTTTTGTTTCGATCTCTAGCATCCAAAGTTCTTTGTTTCATTTATTTCAAACTATCTCCTTATGTGACTGAATATCAAAATTTGTACAGCTGTGAAGCCACTTGGGATGGTTTTTCACATGAAAGGTGCTATATAAATACAAGCTGTTGCTGTTACTGTACTGGAGAGCTTTGAAATGATTTGAAGATGTGCTCTGAATAAATACAGGTCCAGTTCTCTCTGACAGTTCCCTCACTTCATTGCTGAGTTACGGAGTGTGAATTTACAATGAGTGAATGCAGAGTGCTGTCACAGGAAGACTGACAGAATGTGACATTCCAGCAAATTGCCCAGTCAGATCTTGTTGAGGATAAATAAAGATGAAAGGAAACATATTAGATTAGTCCCGTACAGCGTCAGTGGATGTGGATGAATTGAACAACAGTGCTTATGAGCAGGTGCTAATTTCTGTCATGACATATTCTATCACCATTAGCACAGGGTGCACCCAAAGTGACTGAATTAAATCATGTAGACACCTTGCAAACTAATAAATATGAGAAGTCAACTCAGTTATAAATACCCAGTCTTCACAATTCCTTTTTAATAAGCTGAGCCCAGTCATTTGCTCCATTTCCTGATAATGCCTCAACTGGTTTAGGGAGAAGGCATCGTGGTAAGTGATACACAGCTATAGCAGTGTCACCTTGGGATTCCTGCTCCACATTTCACCTCCTATTACTGAGAACACACCTGCATCCTTATGTTACATGTGATATGTTAAGTTAAATTACTGTCCCTGCAGTAACTGTGGATGGCTCTTTCTGGTTTGTGAACAGTATACAATATCTCATTTCATAGTCCATTTACTCAGTAGCAGAAACTCTTTTACAATTACAGCTTGCATTTGTATAGCAACTATAATGCAATATAATCTCAAGACCACTTCAGTTTACCTGATTGATTCCTGGGATGGCACGTTTGACGTATGAAGAGAAACTGGGACAGAAAAAGACAATATTTGCTGGAGCTTAGAAGAATAAAGGGGAATCTCATAGAAGGGGCAGCACGGTGGCTCAGTGGTTAGCACTGCTGCCTCACAGCGCCAAGGTCCCAGATTCGATTCCAGCCTTAGGTGACTATCTGTGTGGAGTTTGCACGTTCTCCCCGTGTCTGTGTAGGTTTCCTCCGGGTGCTCCGATTTCCTTCCACATTCCAAAGATGTGCAGGTCAGGTGAATTGGCCGTGCTAAATTGTCCATAGCTGTTAGGTGCATTAGTCAGAGTGGGGGGGTGGGTTACTCTTTGGAGGGTCGGTGTGGACTTGTTGGGCCGAAGGGCCTGTTTCCGCACTGTAGGGAAATCGAATCGAATCTAAGAAACCTATAAAAGTTGCACAGGATTAGACAAGGCAAATATGGGAAGGATGTTTCCAATGACCAGGGAGTGCACAACCAGGTCATAGTCTAAGGATGTCAGCTAGGCCATTTAGGGCAGAGTTGAGGAGAAACTTCTTCACCCAGAACATGGTGAACCTGTGGAATTCTCTGCGAAAGAAAGCAGTTAAGACCAAAGCATTGAATGTTAGGCCACTGTTGGAATATTGCGTGTAATTCTGGTCTCCGTCCTATTAGAAAGATGTTGTGAAACTTGAAAGGGTTCAGAAAAGATTTAAAAGGATGTTGCCAGGGTTGGGGGATTTGAGCTACAGGGAGAGGCTGAACAGGCTGGGACTGTTTTCCCTGGAGCATCAGAGGCTGAGGGGTGACCTTATAGAGGTTTATAAAATCATGAGGGGCATGGATAGGATAAATAGACAAAGTCTTTTCCCTGGGGTGGGGGAGTCCAGAACTAGAGGGCATAGGTTTAGGGTGAGAGGGGAAAGGTATAAAAGAGACCTAAGGGGCAACTTTTTCACGCAGAGGATAGTGCGTGTATGGAATGAGCTGCCAGGGGATGTGGTGGAGGCTGGTACAATTGCAACATTTAAGAGGCATTTGGATGGGTATATGAATAGGAAGGGTTTGGAGGGATATGGGCTGGGTGCTGGCAGGTGGGACTAGATTGGGATGGGATATCTGGTCGGCATAGACAGGTTGGACCGAAGGGTCTGTTTCCATGCTGTACATCTCTATGACTCTATGACTCTAAGAAAGAGGTGAATATGTTCTTATATTATGGTCTGATACTACTCAACTCCACTTTTCTGCCTTCTCTCCAAATCTCTTGATTCCCTGACTGATTAAAAATCTGTCTACCTCAGCCTTGAATGTACTGAACAAACCAACCTCAGTGGTAAGAATTCCACAGATTGTCTACCCTCTGAGGGGAGAAATTCCTCCTCGTTTCTTCCTTAAATGTGCAACCCCTTATTCTGTGATTGTGCCTGTGGTTCGAGATTCTCCCACAAGGAGAAACAATCTCTTCGCATCTATCCTGTCAGGTCCCATAAAAATCCTGTATGTTTCAATAAGATTCCCTGTCATTTTTCTAAATGCCAATGATTACAGACCCACGCTACTCAACCCATTCCTATAAAACCGTCCCCCCCCAACCTGGTATCTGCTGAGTGAACCTTCCCTGGACTGTCTCTGCTGCCTACACATGGCAGAGTGAGGAAAGGTGTTGGGAGGGCATTAACCAAAGCTTGAAGAACTATGATCAATAAAAGGAACTTGTCTCGTCCTCTCTCAACCAACCAATTTTATGATGTCAGTGATCTGCACCCTCAGTTGGCCCTTTACCAAATTGCACCAGAGGTGGCAATAGCAGAAGCATGGGAACATTAGTTCCTGGAGGAGGGCAATCAGTCCCTTCAAAGACCAGTCCATCATTCAGTAAGATTTTGGCTCACCTGTACCTGAACTCCACTTAGATACCACACTTCTTTCTCCTATGCTCTCCCCACCTCAGTAAAACTGAGCAGTCTCAAGTTTTGATAAACGTCCACTTTTGGGGGAGAGAATTCCAGATTTCTGCTGTCCCTTCCTGATCTTTCATCCTCAATTCATTCATCATATTGTTATATCTTGGCTAGTAGACCATTAGTCATTGGCTTCAGTCACCTCCTCAGTCTGACTTTTACAGTTTCATTCAGCCGACACACTGCAGACACTGACCTTTACCCTCCAAGCAATTCAGAAAATGACTTTGAAATAAACTGACTAAAGGACTCAACTGGTCCCGACAGTAAACATCCCAGAACTTTCTTAAACATCATGAGGGGGAGTCTGTGTTTGTTTTTTGAAATCCTGGGATTTAAACTTCTGTAGAACTTTGGTTTGACTGTGCTTGCAGTCCAGTACAGTTATGTTCTGCTCCCTGTGTTGTAAAATAGTGGTCAGCACACAAAAGAGGGGGGGGGAAATATTCAAAGTAAAGACTTCACTTCTTTTGCTTTCATAACCTCAACACACAGTTGATTCTGAATTGCCCTCTGCGATAGCTTAGCACTCCGTTCCAACTCATGGGCAGTTGGAGATAGGCAAGGAATACTAGTGTTGCCACTGACAACCACATCCCATGAAGGACTTCTAAGAAAAGTCCCAAAACACTTTTATAGCCAATGATGTACTTCTAACAGCTGGTCAATATCTTGTATTTGCAATGTAAGGAAGGAAATCGGCAATGGCCAATTTGCAAGCAGTAAGCCATCAGCAGTAATGCGGTAATGATTGAAAAGAAAATCTGTGTTTGTCATGTTGGCTGATATTTATCGGACAAAGTAAAGCAGAGAACTGTGGATGCTGAAAATCTGAAACAAACAACACAATGCTGGAGAAACTCAGCAGGCCTGGCAGAATCTGTGGGAGAGTGAAGCAGAGCTAACATTTCAAGTCTGAAACGACCCTTCTTCAGGGTCTGGGATAACTCCCCAACTTTTCTTGGGATCTTTTCTGACTATTTAAGAGGTGTTACGTCCGAGCAGCAGCACTGAAGTGACTGCGGACATCTTTGTGTGTTTCCTGTGAGCTTTGTACTTCCAATCTCTACCCCAGAGGTAGACGTACTGTCGACTGACGTATAACTGGCACTGGTATGGCAATGTTACATGGATGATAGCACTGAAAGGTTATAAATATCAATGAACGGAAAAGTAGGGAAGCCCTTTTCCCTGTTTCCGTGGACAGAATGCATACGCTCTATTACTGTCCATATTTCATATGTTCTCTGTGCAAAGAGGGAAGTATTTTCTTTCTCTTGGAATGGTTTATTTGAAACCACAAGCTTTCGGAGCACTGCTCCTTCATCAGGTGCTTTCCCTGAATTGTCTCAGTATCTCACAGACTCATTCTCAACACATACACTCACATATACCATACCCATTCACCCCCTTCCTTATCAAGAATCTATCTATCTCTGTCTTAAAAATATTTGTAGACTCTGTTTTCAACACGTTACATCAGGCAGTGACGGCTTAGCGGTAATGATGGTAATCCACAACCCCAAGCTAATGTTTTGGGACATGATTTCAAAGGGTGAATGGGATAGGCCGTTTAAGACCGAGGTGAGAAGAAATGTCTTCACCCAGAGAGTGGTGAGCCTGTGGAATTCACTACCGTAGCAAGTGATTGAGACCAAAATGTTGTGTGATTTCAAGAAAGAGTTAGATTTGGTCTTCAAGCCAAAAAGATAAAAGATTATATGGAGAAAGCAGGAACAGGGGTCTGAGTTGGACAATCAGCCAGGATCATATTGAATCATGAAGCAGACTCGAAAGACCGAATGGCCTACTCCTGCTTCTATTTTCTATGTTTCTATGTCTATGTTTTTCAGGAAGAGACTTCCTTTGACTCACAGTTGTCTGTGACAAGTATAATTCTTCTAAACTTTATCTTAAATGGCCGATCCTTTATTTTTAAGGATTTCTAAAAATACCTCTTCCACATGTACCCTGTCAAGACCCCTCAAGATCTTATTTGTTTCAATCAAGTTACTCTTCTTAACTCTAGTAGAGACAGGTTTAGCCTGTCTAACCTTTCCTCATAAGACAACCCACCCAATCCAGGTATAGTTTAATACACCTCATGTGAATTACTTCCAATACATTTACATTCTTCCTTAAATACTGAAATCCAAAGTTTCCTCAGCAGCCCCGATGTGGTCTCACCACACCCCTATATACTGAAGCATAACTTCCCTACTTTTGCATTCAATTCCACTCACAATAAATGACAAAATTCCAGTAGATCTCCGAATTGTTTGATGTGATTGCAGACTAACCTTTTACAAGTCATGCATCAGGACACCCAGATCCCTCTGCATCTCAGTCCTCTGCAATCTCTCACCTTTAGATAAGGCACTTGCTTTCATTCTTCCTGCCAAAATGAACGATTTCACATTTCCCATATTCTGTGCCATTTACGCGATCTTTTCCTGCTCACTTAACAAATAGGCAAATAGGCTTTGATGCATTTGAGGGGAAGTTGAACAAGTATGTGAGGTAGAAAGGATTAGAAGGTTATGGTGTGAGGTGAAGATGGGTGGGAGGAGATTCCTAAGGAGCATTAACCCCAGCATGAATCTGTAGATCGAAATGACTATTCATTCTGTGAAATATGATTTTATTTGAAGTTGTTCACAGGGATGAAACACCCAAGGATTTTTTTCATAATTAATGTAGACACTTCTTAAGAAGCCAGAGAATTATATGCCCTCTGGTTAATGTCTACATTTGAAGTTATAATTTATGGATATAGGGAGAGACCAAAGGAAAGAAAATTTCTCCAGGTCTGATCTTCAAGGTGTTATACTATCTTCAGGTCAAAACCCAAGAATAGTTTCGAAATACTTTGAGCATAATGAAGCCCAAACTCATCAGTTTCAGCTTGTGAAAAGGAGTGTGCTATATGACATTCCGTCAGTTCAGGGCCTCTCTCATTCATTGCAAAAATCAAACAACTAATTCTTTGGATGGAGTTTAAAGAAGGGAATATCCCACCGTCGAACCTTTCACATGCTTGGTGTGTCCCACTATGTTTTGCAGTCATTTGTTGCTCAGCCACCAGGTAATTGTGGATCAGGAGATTCGGTGGGGAGCAGCCGGCCAGTGTAATCGATTCTCCCCTTTAATCCACTGGTAGGTGAAACATAGATCTGCATTCATGTAGTGGCTTCTATGAGCTCA
Organism: Chiloscyllium plagiosum; assembly: GCF_037043375.1. Taxonomy (NCBI): domain Eukaryota; kingdom Metazoa; phylum Chordata; class Chondrichthyes; order Orectolobiformes; family Hemiscylliidae; genus Chiloscyllium; species Chiloscyllium plagiosum. The sequence goes on along the minus strand of NW_028270150.1, from coordinate 9,560,755 downwards.
GGACATGTTAAAGTCAATGAGCTACTTTTGAAGAGTGCTCACTGCTGTAATGTAGGAAATGCAGAAGCCAATTTAAAAAATACGATCACACTAATTGCAAAGTGATAATGACCCAGGTCATCTGCTTTAATCATAATCCCCACATGAACACCAGTTTCGTGACAGGAGAGCAAAAAGGCAGGGCACAACTATGAGATCTCCTTGATGCAGTGTTCCACACAGCAATATATGGGTCATGTTGGAAGTACAGCTTGTCAGATTTAACCAGCTGTGTACTATGGTGTTACTACACTCAGGATCTCACCTCTTGTGTAAAGGTAAGTTTTACCGTCATAATATTACCCATACATGGTGTGTGTTTTTTTGTCCGAAGGAACATGTCAGACAAAGGAGAGCCAGTGGACATGATCTATTTGGATTTTCAGACGGCCTTTGAGAAGATGCTGCACAGGAGGTTGCTAAATAAAATAAGAGCCCATGGTGTTAGGGGCAAGGTACTGGCATGGATAGAGGATTGGCTGACTGGCAGAAGGCAGAGAGTGGGGATAAAGGTCTCTTTCAGGATGGCAGCCAGTGACTAATGGAATTCCACAGGGGTCAGTGTTAGGATCATAACTATTCACATTGTACAGTAATGATCTGGCTGACTTTTACATGACACAAAGGTAGCAGGGAGACAGGTAGTGTTGAGGATGGAGACAGGTAGTTTTGAGGATGCAGACAGGCTGACGAAGGACCTGAACAGACTAGTGGAGTGGACAAAGAAGTGGCAGATGGAATAAAATGTGGGGAAGTGTAAGGTTATGCACTTTGGTAGGAAGCATAGAGGTGTAGACTAAATTTTTGTTTTGGAAATCTGAAGCACAAAGGGATTTGGTAGTCCAAGTTGAGGATTTTCTTCAGGCTAACCTATAAGTTTAGTTGGCGGTTAGGAGGCAAATGCAATGTTAGCATTCACTATGAAAGGGCTAGAATACAAGATGCACTGCTGAGGCTACATTCGGCCCTGGTTAGACTGCAATTGGAATTTTGTGAGCAGTATGGGCCCCGTCCGTAAAAAAGCATGTGCTGGCCATGGAGGGCTTCCAGAGGGGGTTTACAAGAATGATCCCTGGGATAGAGGGCTTATCATATGAGGAGTGACTGAGGACTCTGAGTCTGTACTTGATGGAGTTTAGAAGGATGAGGATGAATATGATTGAAACTTACAGAATACTGCAAGGCTTGGATAGAGTGGACGTGGAGATGTTTCCACCAGTAGGAGAGACTGGGACCCGAGGGGACAGCCTCAGCGTGAAGGGACAACCTTTTAGAACTGAGATGAGGAGGAATTTCTTCATACAGAGGGTGAGGATTCTGTGCAATTCATTGCTGTAGAACTGTTGAACTATAACCTGGTGTTGTGTAATTTTTATCGTTGCTGTAGAAGGCTGTGAAGTCATTGAATGTATTTGAGACATAGATAGAGAGGTTCTTGATTAGTAAGGGGATCAAGGGTTATGGGGAGAAGGCAGGACTTATCAGCCATGATCGAATGGTGGAGCAGACCCAAAGGGCCTAATGGCCTAATTCTGTTTCTTTATCTTATGATCTTCTGGTGTAAGGGGTTCAGTTAGCTATGTTGGCTGTATGGCTAATTTGTAATGCAGAGTAACACCGTCAGCTTGTGTCCAGTTCCCACTCCGGTTGAAGTTACCATGACGTACTCTCCTTCTGAACCCCTTCCTTTCCCTAAGGCATGGTGACTCTCAGGTTAAACCAGCACTTGTCACCTCTTCCTAATGAGAGAACAGCCCTATGGGTCTGCTAAGTCAGTGGCAACATTACCTTTATACAGTCTGAACATTTTACCTGCATCGTCCTGCCTGTGCTGTATCACCTTTTACTTGGGGTAAATAAGCGAGGCATTCTGAACTTTGATTAAAGTGGCCACGGTCCATTACCATTGTGCTGCCAAGAACTTTACTGTTTTCAGGTTCTCCGAGACGGAAGAACTAAATCAACTTGAGGTCAGCATTCATTTCTAAAACTAATGTCACGTTCCCCTGTGTGGTGTACAGGTGCCATAGGTTATTGGAATCCACATTGCCTAAGGACAGTATTCTCTGATCATTTGGAATGTGCAGAGCCATATAAAATATTCAGACACAATGCTGAATTACATTTTAAAAGCAAATTACATTGTCAAACCATCAGATCTAATTTAGAATCACTTCTGGGGAAATGCATTGCATTGTGAGAGCGAGTCAGGATTATTCTCTCAGTCAAACCCATTTAAAATCATGACAGCACAAAGAAAAGAAAAATCATTAATAATCTGTTGATTTGTGTAACTGGTCACACAGAGTGCCCAACAGCAGCATATCTCAAGAACATTACCAGTTAACGGGAACACCGTGTCCCAGATCCCATGACCCCAGACAGGCAATGGGCGACCAAGCTAATTGTGCACAGCGTGATGACTTAGTTCATCAGTGCTTAGCCCAACTAAGAGATTTCAACCTTGCCTTACATGTTATTTTCATGCCAGTTCAAACCTGAGGGGCAAAATAAAATTAAAAAGGAAAATAATGAAGGCCAAACCATCTGGGTAATTTACGTGACCTTTATTCTGTATATCTGTATGTACCTAATAAAGTCAAAATTAAGTTCAAGATCTGCCAGGATTGTGTTGAATGGCAAAGGAAACTTGATGGATTGACTCGACCACTCCTGCTCCCATTTAACGATTTGTTGATGTGTCCTTTATGTTTTGATACTCCTTACTGAGTGTCAAACTGAGAATTGAAGTTTTACAGTGGAGAAAGGAAGGTTTTATTTTTATCTGCCAGCGTATTCTTTTCTGTCATGCAGTCAGTTGATATTTCAAGTGCACAGTTCCACAGGATCAACACCTCAAGGTCCATTCTTTGTGGATCACTCAGAGAATTCCAGCAGCGATGGAATCATGCCCTTTTGTTTTGCAAGCATACTTTATTCGGGAGCATGGGTTGTGATGGTTGATGTTTCAAAGTTCTCTCCGTCGCAAGACTGACCCAGAAATCTCACCTGCTCTTATACCAGTGCTTGGTGTGTTTTGGAGGAATTTGCAGATTGATCTTCAACCTGAGTCACCCCATTGTGAACCATCAGGTCCAGGAGGTGGAGTCTAACCTGGAGCTTCTGTCTCAGAGACAGCGATACTACCTAATGCATTGTGGGACCTTCTTTTGTGCATGGCTGTTGTCATTGTTAGCGATTACAACTTGCATTTGCATAGCACCATTTCTGCAGTGAACATAGAACATTTCAGAGCAGTACAGGCCCTTCAGCTCTCATTGCTGCGCCAACTTGTGAAACCAATCTGAAGCTCATCTATCCTACACAATTCCATTTTCATCCATATGTTTATCCAATGACCATTTAAATGCCCTGAAAGTTGGTGAATCTATTATTGTTGTAGGCAGTGCATTCCAAGCTCCTCCTACTCTCTGAATAAAGAAATTACCTCTGACATCTGACCTTTATCCATCACTCTTGAAAAGCACAGCAGGTCAGACAGCATCCAAGGAGCAGTTTCTGGCTGGAGCCCTTCATCAGGATTTGCTGAGTTTTTCCAGCAACACACTCTCAACTCTGATCTCCAGCATCTGCAGACCTCACTGTCTCCTATGTCCATCACCCCTCTCGTGCTAGCCATTGAAGCATCACTTAAAAAGAGAAACCAATCAATATTTGATACTGAATTGAAATAATGCCTGCGATATGTCCAGCTGAGGAGGCAATTGGGCCTCAGCTTCATGTCTTGTCTGAATGGAGGACTTACAACTATGCAGCACTTCCTCAGTTCTGCACTAGGAGTGTCAGGATTGATTGTGTCAAGAATCCCTGGAGTAGGGTTTAAGCAAAACTATTCTGATTCCAGGTGAAAGAATGACTCTAGTGAACAATTGTTCTGTGTTTGATTGTGTCGGCGTATTTTATTTTCATTGATGTTCACTGTGATTGATTGTTTAAGCCTGGGTGTGAACTCAGAGAAAAGTGAGTATATTGTTGAAAGAGCTTGGAAGCCAGAGCTGAAGTACAGAATAGACATTTTAAACAGCTTTGAACACAGCCTCATACACAGATGCCATCTCTGAAAATGAGGACAAGGGCAACAAGTATATTAGAACTCCATCACTTGCAAGTTCACTTCAAAGTTACACATCTCTCCAAATTGGAATTGTTTATCAGTTCCTTCATTGTCCGTGGATCTACAATCATGCAACGTCCTTCCTAACAGAATAGTAGGTGTTTAAGAGGACAGCTCACCAACACCTTCTCAAGGAAAATTAGAATGGGCAGGAAATGCTCGGTAAAAACAATGACTGCAGATGCTGGAAACCAGATTCTGGATTAGTGGTGCTGGAAGAGCACAGCAGTTCAGGCAGCATCCGAGGAGCAGCAAAATCGACGTTTCGGGCAAAACATTTCATCAGGAATAAAGACAGAGAGCCTGAAGCGTGGAGAGGGCAAATGGAGTCTCTGTTTAAAGTTTTATTGAGAAACAGTGCTTCTGGAAGTATGATGGGTGATGGACTTTTTCTTTTCCTTTTTATACTCATTCACAGGATGAGGGAATCACTGGCTAGACCAGCATTTATTTCCCATCCCTAATTGCCCAGAGGGCACTTAGAGTCAACCACATTGTTGTGGGTCTGGAGTCACATGTCAACCAGACCAGGTAAGGGTGGCAATTTCCTTCCCTAAAAGTCATCAGTCAACCAGGTGGACTTTCCCCAACAATTGACAATGGATTCAATGGATATCAATTCCAGATGTTTATTTAATTCGAATGCTACCATGATTGGTGAGGGAAGGGCTGTAGATGTCATAGAGGAGAAAGTGAGGTCTGCAGATGCTGGAGATCAGAGCTGAAAATGTGTTGCTGGAAAAGTGCAGCAGGTCAGGCAGCATCCAGGGAACAGGAGAATCAACATTTCGGATATAAGCCCTTCTTCAGGAATTCCTGAAGAAGGGCTTATGCCCGAAACGTCGATTCTCCTGTTCCCTGGATGCTGCCTGACCTGCTGCGCTTTTCCAGCAACACATTTTCAGCTCTGTAGATGTCATATACAGAGAGGTGTTTGATAAGGTTCCCCATGGTAGGCTGATGGAGAAAGTGAAGTCACATGGGGTCCAGGGTGTACTAGCTAGATGGATAGCGAGCTGGCTGGAAACAGGAGACAGAGAGTAGTAGTGGAAGGGAGTTTCTCAAAATGGAGATCTGTGACCAGTGATGTTCCACAAGGATCCATGTTGGGACCACTGTTGTTTGTGATATACATAAATTATTTGGAGGCAGGTACTGGTAGTCTAATTAGCAAGTTTGCAGATCACACTAAGATTAGTGGAGTAGCAGATAGTGAAGGGGACTGTCATAGAATACAGCAGAATACAGATAGATTGGAGATTAGGGCAGAGAAATGACAGATGGAGTTCAATCCAGGCAAATGCGAGGTAATGCATTTTGGAAGATCCATTTCAAAAGCGAACTATATCGTAAATGGAAAAGTCCTGGGAAAAATTGATGTACAGAGAGATCTGGGAGTTCAGGTCCATTGTTCCCTGACAACGCAGGCCAACAGAGTGGTCAAAAAGGCATACAGCATGCTTTCCTTCATTGGACAGGGTATTGAATAAAGAAGTTGGCAGGTCATGTTCCAGTTATGTTGGACTTTGGTTTGGCCACATTTGGAACACCATGTACATTTCTGGTCGCCGCATTACCAGAAGGATGTGGATGCTTTGGAGAGGGTGCAGAGGAGGTTCACCAGGATGTTGCCTGGTGTGGAGGGTGCTAGCTATGAGGAGAGGTTGAGTAGATTAGGATTATTTTCATGAGAAAGACAAAGGTTGAGGGGGGACCTGATTGAGGTCTACAAAATCATGAGAGGTATAGACATGGTGGATAGCAAGGAGCTTTTTCCCAGAGTGGGAGACTCACTTAACTCGGGGTCATGAGTTCAAAGTGAGAGGGGGAAAGTTTAAGGGAGATATGCATGGAAAGCGTTTCATGCAGAGGGTAGTGGGTGCCGTTGCCAGTGGAGATGGTAGAGTCAATTACGATAGTGTCATTAAAGATGTATCGAGAAAGAGACTTGAATGGGCAATGAGCAGAGGGAAAATAGACGGCAGGTTTAGCTACAGGATCTGTATTGGTGCAGGCTTGGAGGGCCGAAGGGCCTGTTCCTATTCTGTAATTTTCTTTGTTCATCTGCCATGGCAGGATTCAAATACCCATCCCCAGAACATTATCTGAGTCACCGGATTAACAGTCCAGTAATAGTGCCACTAGACCATCACCTCCCTACTACCAGTGGAGATTCTTAAAGTTCAGGCTACTAATGGATTAGCTGACATAGGAAAATGGCTTTAAATCACATCACTGTGTCTGATAGACTGCATTATGTAATGTGTACTTACTGTGAAATAAATTCCATCTCTTCATTCCTGTTCTTACAAATCAACTCACTGAATAAAAGACACAGGTGTCAGTCAGAAACAGTATTTATTTTTAGTTTGGCAAGCTTGCTGATTGCTCACCATTACGGAGCATGTAACCTTTTTATTGGGATGAACAAATCTATGGAGCTGAGAATGTGAGGAAACTGCGACTTCTTTGATGGAAAACATGGTCCTTATTATCTGCTCAGTGTCGGCAGATGAGAGCAATATCTAGTGTCAAACACTGTGGGGCTTCACCTATTGCATTAAACTTTATTTGGAAGGTAAGTGGAAATCAATGCTGAAACAGAACTCACAGCGAGCCCAGACAGAAGTTTTTGTGTTTAAGACTCACAGCCAGACACAGAAATGCAAGAGAACAAGTCAGTGGAACAGCATTCGCGAACCCCAGGCAAATGGTCTGGAGACATGAGTTTGAATCCACCGTGGCAGATGGTGAAATTTCAGTTGAATAATAATCTTGAATTAAAAAGCTGGTCTAAAATGAGGAGAAATGTCTTCATTCAGAGAATTGTAAGCCTGTAGAATTCCCTGCCACACAATGTTAACCCTTAACTGCCTTCTGAGCAATAAATGCTGGTCCAGCCTGTGATACGCACAGGAAACAAAATTGGGAGGACAACTTACCAAGCAAGCTGCTCATCAAATCATCAATGCTTCTTTCCTCATCTGAGAGCATCCTCTGCTGTTGGAGCTCCAGTATCTCTATGCCAAGGGGCACATTCATTGCAAAAGGCTACTCTTGATGTTTGAAGTCAAAGGGATTCATAGACTCCCTACAGTTTGGAAACAGGCCATTCGGCCTACTGAAGAGCATCCCACCCAGCATCACCCCCAATACTCTATCGCCCTGCATTTCCCATGGCTTAGCCCCCCCCCCCTCCAATCCCGCACATCTCTGGCAATTTCCCATGTCCAATCCACTTAACTTGCACACCATTGGACTGTGGGAGGAAGCTGGAGCACTCAGAGGAAACTCATGCAGATGCAGGGAGAATGTGCAAATTCCACTCAGACTGTCGCCCGAGGGTGAATTCAATACCAGTGCCCTGGTACTGTGTGGCAACAGTGCTAACCACTGAGCCACTGTGCAGCCCCAGTTCATTGGTGCCAGGCCAAGTTTCTATGGTTATGACCCAGGGGGTAGCACGCTTGCTTCTGAGTTAGAAGGTCTGGAGTTGTATTCTGCTCTAGATGTTCCAGCACATTATCCAAGTGGACGCTGACAGTGCAGCACTGAGGGAAGGCTGCACTATCAGAAGTGACATCTTTGGGGTGAGATGTTCAAGCGAGCTCCCCATCTCAAGGATGTCTGTGTTCCATGCGCCAGAATGGAAAACCTAGCGTATTAGGGAGTCAGATTATTATTTGAATTTGAATAAATGGAGAGAGGGCAATGTTCAGTAAGACTTGGGAGCCCTCATGCACCAGTCACTGAACGTTAATGTGCAGATACAGCAGGCAGTGAAGAAGGCAAAATATATCTTGGCCTTCACAGGGAGCGGATTTGAGTACAGGAGCATAGATGTCTTGCCGCAATTAAATAGGGTATTGATGAGGCAACAGCTGGAGTTTTGTGTGCAGTTTTGGTCTCCTTATCCGAGGAAGGATGTTCTGGCTACAGAGAGAATGCAGTGAAGGTTTTTTCCCAAATTACTTCCTGAGATGGCAGGACTGACATGACAGGAGAGATTGAGTCAGATAGGATTTTTTTTCAATGGAGTAAGTGAGGACCGCAGGTGCTGGAGATCAGAGTCGAAGAGTGTGATGCTGGCATTGATGAAGGGCTTACGTTCGAAACATCGACTCTCCTGCTCCTCGGATGCTGCCTGACCTGCTGTGCTTTTCCAGCGCCACACTCTTGGACTTATATTCAGTGCAATTTAGAAGAATGAAATGGATCTCACAGAAACCTATAAAATTCTGACAGGAAGCTAGGACCTTTTTCTTTTCAGTGTTGGAGACTGAGGGGGGGATCTTACAGAAGTGTATAAGATCACGACAGGCAAGGATAGGGTGAATGCACGCTCTTTTTTCCCAGGGTTGGGAATGGAGGGCTAGAGGGCATCAGTTGAAGGTTAGAGGGAAAGATTAATTAAGGGAACCCGAGGGGCAACCTTTTTACAAAGAGGGTGGTTCGCATATGGAATGAGCAGCCAGGGGAAGTGGATGAGGTGGGTCAATTAACAACATTTAAAAGGTATTAGGACAAATATATGGATAGTAAAGGTTTAGAAGCATACGGGCCATGTGCAGGGAAGTGGGGTTAGCATGGATGGACATTTTGTCCCTCAACTTTTTCGCCTCTCTCTCTCTCTCTCTCTCTTTCTCTCCTTTATGACTAATCATGTTTTTATCCAGTTCTGAGGAAGAGTCACCAGACCGGAAACGTTGACTCTGATTTCTCTCCACGGATGCTGGCAGACCTGCTGAGCTTTTCCAGCAACTTCTGGTTTTGTTTCACATTTTTATTCACCTGCATGAGTATCTTCTTCTTTGATTGAGTGTCAAAGTTTGTTTTATTATGGTCCTGTAAAAGGTCTTGGAACGTTTTACTAAAAAGGTAAAAGATAAAGTCACCATGGTCTTAGTAGACATATGACTACTCTTTCAGAGAGAGGCAACTGGTGGTGGTTTAACCTGAGGGTCACCGCACCGTCAGGCGAGGGAAGAAGTTGAGAAGGAGAATACCTCAGTCAGTGTGGAACTCCTGATGAAGGGGCAGTGCTCTAAAAGCTTGTGATTTCAAAACAACCTATTGGATTATGCCCTGGTGACTTTTGACCTTGTCCACCCAGTCCAACACCGGCACCTTCACATCAGTCAGTGTGGGAATTCTCAGTGTTCGCATTGTCTGCATTGCAAACCAGCCATCCAGCCAACTGAGCTAACCAACCCCCTATTTTACTGCATCAAATGTGCTGTTTAGCACCACAGTTAGGGTCAGAGAGATGTACAGCACGAAAACAGACCCTTTGGTTGTTTGTTTTATCCTGTTTAAAGGCTTTATTTTAGTGATAACATTGTATTTTTTGAGGTGGAAAGCAGGAACTGCTCATGAAATTCCACGTAATAATCCATGATCCTACTGCCACCATAAAAATGATCAGGCAGCCTATTTGCTGACTGTGGGAGCTTGCTGTGCATTGATAGGGAACCTAACTCCAGCGGCTGCACTTTGAAAGTAATTCATTGGTTGTGTCTGACTTTACCCTGAGAGTGTGCTCAAGCACTGAATTCTAACAAGTTTTTTTTTGCCTACTTCATGTTGTTAGATGTTAACATAATATAGTTCATGATACAACAAGCTCCTGACTTGGTAATTCATGTCAGTTCTTAGGCTACAAACAGCTTAGACAGCAAGGCGGGGTTATCTTTAAACTGCTGGTTAAACATTAAGGATGGAAAGTGGAACATTAGTTTGGGTTTGATGCACCAGTTGTTACATGCTGAAATCCCTGCAATGAGACTAGGCTCTCTATTTTACATGGCAAGGTTATTACGGGTCAGGGTACCTCATTGGCAGTTGTATAATCCTAATTTCTTTGTAAATTTGCTTTCACGCTCATAAACTTTGTTTCGGTCATAGGGGAACATGTCAAGTTTTCTTCACCACTATTCTCCCTGAGGGACTGGGCCTGCTAAGGTAATGCTGATGATGTGGAGGTGCCGCTGGACTGGGTTGGTCAAGGTGAGAAGTCACAAGACGCCAGGTTATAGTCCAACAGGTTTATTTGAAATCGTAAACTTTTGGAGCGCTGCCCCTCCGTTAGGTGAAAATAATGCACCACAGTCTCCCAGAAGCAGAGGAGGTAGGCCATTCGACCCATCGAGCCTGCTCTGTCATTAATTATGAATGTGCCTTTGTGAGCCACGGCCCAGAGTCTATTCTCCATCTTGCCTTCAGTTACTTCCTGGCCCTTCCCATCCTATCGCTTCCTCCATCCGGTTCCAACTTGCCTAACACCTCCCACTGCTAGCCAGGCCTTCAGCTGCCTGGGGCCTACACAGCCCCAGCCCATTCAGCCTCTCCCTATAGCTCAAACCCTCCAATCCCAGCAACATCCTTGTAAGTCTTTTCTGAACTCTTTCAAGCTGTTAAGGATCAACCATATTGTCATGGGGTCTGGGGTCACTTGTTGGCCAGACCAGGTAAAGACAGTGGCTTCCTTCTTGAAAGGATATTAATGAACCAGATGGGTTTTTCCTGACAACAAACAGTAGTTTTGTGGTCATCATTAGACTCTTAATTCCAGACTTTTAGTGGATTTGCATTCCATCATCTGCTGTGGCAGGATTTGAACCTAGGTTCGCAGAACATTACCTGGCTCTCTGGATTAATAGGCTGAACAGTAATACCACGAGTCCATTGACACCCCTTGTTCTCTCCCCACCACTAAAATCATCTATCTCTCTGCGTCACTCCCTGCTTTAAGATGCGCCTTGAAATCTACAGTGAGCCATATAAGGAGGTATTGGGGCTGGTGACTGGACGCACAGTCAAAGGGGTTGGATTTAAAGCGTGAGTTAAGAGAGAGATTAGTGAAGAGGTTCACATGGAGAATTCCAAACCATAAGGTCATGATGGCTGCGATTATAGCCACTTATGGATGACTGATTAAAATCAGGTCTGCTCACCAAGGGAGGGGTACCTTGGAGGGTTGTGGGGAATTAGGATGAGATTACAGAGATAGGGAGGGGGCCGAGTCATGGAGGTATTTGAAAACAGAGTGGCAATTTTGAAACAGTGATGGTGGAACAGAACGGATGCGATTAATGACTTGAGAACGGAGATGAGGAGAAACTTCTTCAGCCAGACAGTGGCGATTATATGGAATTCGTTGTCATAGAAGGCTGTGGAGACCAGGTCATTGAGTATATTTAAGACTGAGATAGATAGGTTTTTGACTATCAAAGGGGTCAAGGTTTAGGGGGAGAAAACAGGAGAATGGGGTTGACAAACATATCAGCCATGACTGAATGGCGGAGCAGATTCAATGGGCTGAATGGCCTAATTTCTACTCCTATGTTTTATGGTCTTGAGCAATCGCATGTGGACAACCTCACATTTATGGAGAGAAGGAGAGGGCCTGTCAGGGACATTTTGAACTCGTCAAATCAAGAGGTAACAAAGAGGAGGACTTTATCAGCCAGTGAGCTGCAGCAGGTTCGATGGGATACAGACACCTTAGTGATGACATCTGACACTCTCACAGAGTCCAATTGAACCATGTCTGGTGCGTATGTTGAGGAGACAAATGGGTTTGGCATGGTTGGAAGAAGGGAGCCTTAGAATGCAGTTTGTTGGATTCCAGAGGATTTCAGGAAGAGGTCAGATATAGTTCTTAGGACTAAAGGGTTCACAGGGTATGGGGGAGAAAGCAGGAACAGGGGACTGAGTTGGATGATCAGACATGATCGTATTGAATGGGGAAGCAGGTTCAAAGGGCTGAATGGCCTAGTCCTGCTGCTGTTTTTCTTTGTTTCATTGTAAAAAGAAGTTGGGAGTTATGTGAGGATGATTGTGCAATACTGAGTAGTTTTTGCAGACCAGAGCAAGACTCAGTCAAAGAAACAGAAGAAATATAAGATTGAGTAGTTTGTTCCAGGTTTAATTGAGAATACTGAGTAACTGAGTGAATTATAGCCTCCATGGTTACCTTCCAGCTGGCAGCTGCCTATCCTTTGATGTTTTGTTCCAGACCACAGGAGAGTTTTACATGTGGATGTGCTCCCTAATAGAATGTGGGTGCAATAAGCAGATTTGCTGCATCACTTTTTGTTCCCCTCCCCTCACATCTTGAACGACACCCAGCCACCAGTTGTCACCTCTGCCCTGTGATGAGATCACATTGTGGAGCTTGACTGGCTATTGGGAATGGGCTACCCTCATCAGTGAGTCAGAGTGGTCACATACGGACTGGGAGTGGGGATTGTTGGGGCCTGACAGTAGTGAACAACAGAGAGTGAGAGTATAGCACCTTTCACAAGCTCAGGACCCCCTTAGCAAAGCCCTTTGTGCAGTGGCTACACTACGGCAATGTAGGGAATGTTAAAGCACAGCAAACCATGGTGTGAACCTTTGTGGCTAAGGACTGTATAATGGCCAGACCTCCTCCATTCTTCTTCAAATCCTGCCGCCTAACTTCCCATGTTTAAATGGAGCGAGGACTGGAGTGGGGAGGGTGGAGAGGGGAAGGTGGAGTGGAGAGAGTGGAGAGGAGGAGTGGAATGGGGAGGGTGGAGAGGAGGAGGTGGAGTTGGGAGGGTGGGGGTGAGGTGGAGTGGGGAGGGTGGGGTGAGGTGGAGTGGGGAGGGTGGCAAGGCGGAGGTGGAGAAGGGAGGGTGGAGGGGGTGGAGAGAGGGTGGTGGAGAGGGAGGGGTGGAGAGGGGAGGGTGGAGAGGATGGAGAGAACAAGGTGGAGAGGGGAGGGTGGAGAGGGGGAGGGGGAGGGGGTGGAGAGAGGGTGGTGGAGAAGGGAGGGTGGAGGGGGTGGAGAGAGGGTGGTGGAGAGGGAGGGGTGGAGAGGGGAGGGTGGAGGTGGTGGAGAGAGGGTGGTGGAAAGGGGGTGGTGGAGAGGGTGTAGAGGGGGAGGTGGAGAGGGGAGGGTGGAGGGGATGGAGAGAGGGTGGTGGAGAGGGAGGGGTGGAGAGGGGAGGGTGGAGAGGGTGTAGAGGGGGAGGTGGAGAGGGGAGGGTGGAGGTGGTGGAGAGAGGGTGGTGGAAAGGGGGTGGTGGAGAGGGTGTAGAGGGGGAGGTGGAGAGGGGAGGATGGAGGGGATGGAGAGAGGGTGGTGGAGAGGGGGTGGTGGAGAGGGTGGAGAGGGGGAGGTGGAGAGGGGAGGGTGGAGAGGGGGAGGTGGAGATGGGGAGGGTGGAGAGGGGGAGGTGTAAGTGGAGGGTAGAGGGGAAGGGTGGTAAGGGGGACGTGGAGGGGGAAGCTGGTGAGGGGGAGATGGATGGGGAGGTGGAAGGGAGGTGGTGAGGGAGAGATGGAGATGGGGAGGTGGAGGGGTGAGGGTAGTCAGGGGGAGGTGGAGGGAGCAGGGTGGCAAGGGGAGATGGAGAGGGGAGGTGGAAGGGAAGGTGGATAGGAGAAGGTGGTGAGAGGGAGGTGGAGTGGGAAGGGGTGGGGCCAGTCAGGATCTGGATCTTAACATCACAAATCAAAAGCATCTCCTTCCGACATGGTAATTGAGGTGTATAGCAAGGAACATAGGCCCTTTAGCCCTTCGAGTCCTCACTGGTCAATAAACAATGCCCTAACAATTTTAATCCCATTTTCCCAGTACTTGGCCCCATAGCCTTGTGTGCCTTGGCATCATAATAGCACATCTAAGTACTTCTTTAACATTACGGGGGTTTCTGTCTGTCCCACCCTTTCAGGTGCTGAGTTCCAGATTCCCATTTGGGAGAAAAATATTTTCCTCAAAGTCCCTCTAAACATCCTGCCCCTTTTCCTTAAATCTTTGATTCCCTCCACCAAGGGGAAATGTTTCTTCCTGTCTATCCATACCCCTCATTATTTCACCTCAACCTCCTCAGAACTGCACGCCAAGTGTCAGCCTTCGTATTCCTGAATTTGAAATGCCGACTCTCCTGCTCCTCCGATGCTGCCAGACCTGCTGTGCTTTATCGACTCTGACTTTCCAGCATCTGCAGTCCTTATTATCTCCACGATCCTCGGGTTGTTAGGGTGGGACTTGCATCCACAATGTCCCGTTGTAGAGGCCAGAGCCTTGCTCACTGAAACACAGCTGAACACCACAAGAAAGAGGCTTTATCTTCATTTAATTCCAGAACAGACTAAATCCTCAATCTCCTTTGATCGAACCACACAAGCTTGCACCTTAAATGGGAATGAGCAAAAGATTTCCCTCCGGGGCTCATTCTGGGGATTTTTTTTGTGGGGAGGGAGGAGACTTAGCCAGCATTTTGCACTGGGTTGTGAATATTAAATACTGAAGAGCTCTTTCTCAATGAACTCTTTGTCAGTCTTGTTTTCTTTTCTTCAATATAGAAACAAGCCAGCTGGATACTTGTGTGTGTGTGTGTTCAGGCTGAGGGAGGTGGCAGACTGTAGAGAAAACAGATTAGTCCAGTGCAGTCTTCAGATAAAACTTTTGAAACCAGAACTGGCAGGCGGGCGGAAGAATTGTGAGATCTTTTTGTTCCGATGTTTAAATGTTGCAGCATTCAACAGGGAAGGAGCAGAAGGGAAACGTTTGTCTGCCCACTTTAAGCTCGGCTTCAGTTGGAATACATAAGAAGGCACTGGAGAAACTAGGCAGGGCTGGCAGCGTTCCAGGGGGAACAGAAAGAGGGTTAAGTCCAGTATGACTTCTTCGGAGCAGTACCATGTGTCCTGCCAAGTTAGTAGACTGAAGTTCCAAATCAGAGGCTTGGTTAGAAGAAACCAGGCAAATATGTTCGTGTGTGTGTGTCCGAGTGTGTGTGTGTGTGTTCGTCCAGACATCAATAAACAAAAGGCTTGCATTTCCATAGCACCTTTCAAGCCCACAGGATATCCCAAGGCACTTTACAAGCAGCCGTGTTTACAGTGATGGTTGGAATGTGGGAAATGCAAAATCCAAGTTGCCAGCAAGACTTTTCAGTGTACCTGTGTTAATCTAACAGCAATAAATCAGATCACAGCAGTATGCTTATGACCAGATCATCATGATAGAGTCTCTCCAGAGTAAAAGCAGGCCATTCAGACTATCCAAAGAGCAGCCAGCCCAGACTCACTCCCCCACCCTAATCTCCTGCATTTCCAAAGCTAACCACCCAGCCTGCACACTTTAGTATGGCCAGTCCTCCTAACCTGTGCATTTTTGAACTATAGGAGGAAACCCATGCAGACACAGGGGAGAATGTGCAAACCCCAGACATACAATCACCTGAGGCTGCAATCGAACCCGGGTCCCTGGTACTGTGAGGCAGCAGCACTAACCACTGAGACACTGTGCTGTCTTCTTGGTGATTGAGATGTGCACACCAGTGACAATTCCCCTGGTCTCCTATTGCCATGAGACCCCTTCCACCCACCTGATAGAACAGTGGAGGCCTTTATTTAACATCTTACCTGAAAGAGAGCATCTCCAACCACTGCACTGCAGGATTGTGGACTGGGACCAGAACCAACATGCCACCTAAGCTGAGCAGCCTCAACCCTGCAGATTCACTCCAAGGTTCCGCACATGGCATTGATTTCAAAATCATTGGCACAGATTTCAAAGGCCCTGGGAGCCAGCAAGAATATGAGAGAGAACATTGATCAGAACCCATTTCCTTCCCACCCAGTAGGGCACAGCTGAACACAAATGCCACAGCTTCTCTGTACAAACCTCTGAGCACATGTCATTCAACTCTCAAAGATTCCTTCCTGCCATTTCCATTGTAATATCTACCTCGAGCTGCCTCTGGTCTCCAGTTTATAATTTGAAACCTCAACGGTTCGGACACTCCGCTTGGATCCTTCCACTTTCCATAAACCTGGAGCTCCTCCAAAACATTGCAACTCTGTATTTGGAATATTGCATTCAATTCTGGTCTCCCTCCTACAGGAAGGATGTTGTGAAACTTGAAAGGGTTCAGGAAAGATTTACAAGGATGTTGCCAGGTTTGGAGGACTTAAGCTGTAGGGAGAGGTTGAACAGGCTGGGGCTGTTTTCCCTGGAGTGTCGGAGGCTGAGGGGTGACCTTATAGAGGTTTATAAAATCATGGGTGGCATGGATAGGATAAATAGACAAAGTCTCTTCCCTGGGGGGGGGGGGGAGTCCAAAACTAGAGCGAATAGATTTAAAGTGAGAGGGGAAAGATTTAAAAGGGACTGAAGGGGCAAGGTTTTCACGCAAAGGGTGGTACATGTATGGAATGAGCTGTCAGAGGAAGTGGTGGAGGCTGATGTAATTACAACATTTGAAAGGTGTCTGGATGGGTATATGAATAGGAAGGGTTTGGAGGGATATAGGCCAAATGCTGGCAAATGGAACTAGATTAATTTGGTTGGCATGGACGAGTTGGACCAAAGGGTCTATTTCCGTGCTGTACATCTCTATGATCCTGTGATATCAATCCCTAACCATTCATCACTCCGTGTGCTCACTGACCTCCATTGGCTCTTGATCACCAGTAGACCACTTTCAAAATGCCCGTCCTGGTTTTCAAAACCCTCCAAGGTACTATCAGCTTTATCTGTAATCTCCAGCCACAAGGTCCCTGCACTCGTCCCGCACTGACCTAGCACAATGCTAATTTGTATCACTCCACCATTGGTGCCTTCAGTTGCCGGGGACCTTAGCACCTGGAACTACCTCTCTAAACCAGCCCCCCCAACCCCTTCCCTTCCTCCTCTCAGCTTCTCACTTCTTCTTACAAATGCTCCTTTAGCACCTACCTCTTTGCTAAAGGTATTTATTCATGTCCCAACATCTCCTTCTGTGGTTCAGTGTGAAATGCTGCTGTATTTTGCTCCTTTGAAGTGTCTTGGAATGTTTCACTGCATTGAAGGCACTACAGAAATGTAAGTTGTTGTTGCTGGAATTAATCATTTCGGGAAAGCGGAACTTTCAAGGCCTACATTCCGCTTTGTGGTTATTTAATCGTTACAGTCTACACTGCTGACTGCACCACAACTCCTCCGCGACCGTTACAATGTGAGATTCTCATCCCAGTAGGGGAACTGGAGGAGAGGATGGGTCACAGTGAATCTGTGGTACTATTCCATTTCTCACCCCCGAGCCAGAAGACTTCAGAAACAAAACAGAGGTTGCTGGAAAAGCTCAGCCAGTCTGGCAGCATTTATGGAGAGAAATCAGAGTTAATGTTTCGGGTCTGGTGGCCGTTCCTCAGAACTGGAAAACTTCACTTCTTCAGTTCAGGTCTGAGCATAGGTTGAAGATGTTGGGACTGCTGTCCTTGAAGAGAAGGTGGCTGAGAGGAGATTTGGTTGAGATCTCAGAATCATGAGCATGTTGGAAAGAATGGACAGAGAGAAAAGGAACAAGAATGAGAGGACACAGATTTAAAGTGATGTACAGGGAAGCAAGGGTGATGTGAAAAAAGCTTTCTCACACAGTGAACTGCGTGTGGCAATAGGGAGGGAATAGAGGGATACAGACTAAATAAGGGCAGAAGGTTTGTTTTTTAGTTTAGTAACGGAATGATGATCGGTTCAGGCTTGGACAGGCCTGTTCCTGTGCTGTACTTTCTGTTCTTTTGTTGAGTTAGGGTCTGGAATGCACTGCCTGGGGATGTGGTGGAGGCAGGTTCAAGAGGGGCATTGAAGAGAGGCGCTATTTGGACAACAGTAGTCTGAGAAGGTTTGGGGGAAGAAGCAGGAGATGTTCACCAGGTAATGAAGCTCGTTTGAAAAGCCAGTGCAGGCACGATGGGCCGAATAGCCTCCTTCTGCACTGTAACAATTCAGTGATTCTGTGCTTGAGGTCAACACTTGATCATACCTTCCAAGCCAATGTTCCCAATGTGACTCCGACTACTACAGTACTGCATTACAGTTAAGGAGTTAAACAGGGACCCCCATCTGCAGCAGTTAGACAAGGTTCTGCAGCCACTAATTTGAAAACGAGCAGCGGAGCTCTCTCTCCAGTCTCCTGGGCCATGATTTATCCCTCAGTCAACATTACTAAAACCCAGAGCACCTGGTCCTTATTGCATTGCTGCTTGTGGGAGTTCACTGTGCATTCTTTATAACAGGTGACTACATTTTAAAAGTATGAAATCGTCTGGTCCTGTGAATTGTGAAGAAGAAATGTAAGTGGTTTCTTGGTCAGAATGTTTGTTTGCTTTTAGTCATCTCGTTTATATCCCTTTTTGGTATTTTAAACAGTGACATCAGGGACAAAAGCAACAGTATCCAGTGGGCTCAATGTGCGGCCTTGTCCCCATTGATGTTCCTTATTACGCCTGCCAGCTGCTTTTGTGGTTTTTATTAAATACCCTGTTTGAATAATGAATACCCAAAGCATGTGTCTTTCATGTGAACTCCAAACCTTCCCACTTACAGAGTCATACTTGTCTGAGAGGGACAGTGGGGGAGGGGCTGTTGGAGGCTGTGGTGATGGTTGTGGACGGAGGTTTAAAGTATTAGATCTGCACCTTCCTCCCAAACGCATGTGTTCCAATGTCCACATGTGTGCTGAGATTCAGCCTGAGCAGCCTCTCCCTTTTCAGCTGAAACGTTGAGTATAGTTTTGTTACTTGAGGAAATGTGTACATTGGAAAAGAATCACCAAATTAATTCCAGAGATGAAAGACTTGCCTTATGAGGAGAACTCAGGCTCGCTAAAATGTAGACGTCAGAGAGGAGATCTGATTGAGGTATATAAGATGCAAAAGGGGATTTTGACAAAGCAGGTGTAGAGAGGATGGTTCCCTGTATTGGTGCAGTCTCGAACGATAGATCATGGTTTTCAGATAAGGCGGGGGCAGATTTAAAACAGAGATGAGGTGGAATTACTTCTCTCAAAGGGCCGTGAATTCACTGCTCCCAATATGTGATGGATTCTGGTACACTTAATACATTTAATGAGGAGCTAGGTAGCCCCAGATCAGGATGGCGAGTGGCTCAGAGGGGAATGTGCAGGGGGGTTGTGTTCCCATGTATTTGCTGCCATTGCTCTTTTGGGCATTTGGAAGATATGATCTCAGCATTTTTGCCGCATTTCTGTAATCCATCATGCAGGTGGTACACACTGCTACTACTGAACGTTGTTGGTGGGTGGATCAGATGTAGCTGAACAAAAGTTCAATATCTTTACTGGACAGAATTTTTATCAGATCAGGTGCACCCTCAGTATGCACTTAACCTAAAGACATCATCCCTTTGACCACCTTCTTCTTCCTCCATAGCATTACCCTGTTGCTGAAACCCTCATGTATCCCTTTTGTAATGTCTAGCTTCCAGTGCGCTCCTGGCTGGTTTCCAACATTCCACCTTTCGCTAAGTTGAAGTTATCCAAACCTCTGCTGCCTAGTTCCAACCAGGCAGTGACAACTATTCCCTTATCGCTCCTGTATTCGCTGACCTATGATGACTCCAGGTCAAGCAACATCTTGATTTTAATGTTGCCCTCCTTATTTCTAAATCCTTCCATGTTCGCCAAGTCCCATCTCTGTAGCCTCCTCCTTCCCCACAGTCTCTATAATATGTCCAGTCACTTTAATTCTGTCCTCCTGAGCTTTCCTGATCGTAATCTCTCCACTGCTGGTTGACACCAGGGGAGGCAGGGTGGACTTTGTACAAGATGCAGAGCAACTGTTCACTGAGCTTCCATCAACGATACATTTCAAACCCATGACCTGAAAAGACAGAGGGAGCAGGGACATGGAAACACCACCCACCCATAATCTCTGCTCCAAACGGCTCACCATCCTGATGAGAAATAGATCACTTCCTTCACCTTCAACGTGTTGGAATGCCCTTGCAGAAATGGGGGTGACTATGGGAACGGCAGCATTTCAAGGCTGCTTAAAGAATTATAGAATGGAATGAGGCCATTTGGCCCATCATGGCTGTGCTTGCACTGGTTTTTATTACCTCGTGCCAGTCCCCTGCCTTTTGCTATATCCTTGCACAGCATCTGTACCCAAATAATCATCCAACACCCCTGTTGAATGCCTCCACCACATTTCCAGGCAGTGCATTGTATACCTTACCTAATCACGAGGGGAAAGTGACTTTTCTCACATGACATTTGCTTCATTTCACATCACTTTCAATCTACACCCTCTCATTCTTTCTTGCTTTTGCAAACAGGAACAGCATCTCCCTATTTACTCTGTCCAGCATATGAGGGGAAGGGGTGAGCGGTTAATGCTGGCCTTGCTAGCAATCTCATGAAAGAATACACATGAGGTGTCTTTGCCATGAGTTGCTGAGGCTATGACTTTGCAATTCCCTCCCTACACCTCTCACCGTGGACTTGCATCTTTAAGGAGCAGCTTGAGAAACTGATGCATCCTCAGTCTCAGTGTAAGCTGTTGCTGTCAATGTCTTCTGTTAGTGGTTTCAGGATCCACTGTTATTGGATCATGGGCTGGTCATTTAAACTCACAATCTTCCCCCTTCCAAGCTAGTTCCTTCTCCATCTCCCATGCTGCGTAGTGGGGGAAGACTGTTACCGAGCTCTCAGTTTCATGTGACGGTATGTGGCACTGACTGATTCATCTCTCGCTTGACCCTTGGGAGTGAGTGTCAGAAAGCTGTACAGCTTGCTGTTCGACCTGTCCTTCCACAGTCTCTATGCACACGCCACACAAGTTACAGTGCACATGCTCAGACCTCAGCACTCACATATGAAGGAGCTGAATTCTCTCTCATGCATGCAGTGTTGCCCTCCTGTTTCTGGAAGGATGTGTGGATTGTAATTAAAACAAGGGAACCACATTTGCTTCTCCTAATCAACTTGTTCAGAGATATTGGCAGATGGAACTTGGTCCCAAGCCTCCTGTCTCAGAGGTAGGGATAGTGCCACTGCACAGAAAGCCCATCCATGTTCAGAGAAGATTTACAAGGATGTTGCCAGGGTTAGAGGGTTTGAGCTAGAGATAGGCAGAGGCTGAATAGGCTGGGGCTGTTTTCCCTGGAGCGTCAGAGGCTGAAGGGTGACTTTATAGAGGTTTATAAAATCATGAGGGGCATGGATAGGATAAATAGTCAAGGTCTTTACCCCAGGGTAGTGGAATCCAAAACTGGAGGGCATAGGTTTAAGGTGAGAGGAGAAGGATTTAAAAGTAACTTTTTCATGCAGAGGGTGGTGCATATATGGGTCAAGATTAGAGTGGTGCTGGAAAAGCACAGCAGGTCAGGCAGCATCTGAGGAGCAGGGAAATCGACATTTTGGGCAGGAGCCCTTCATCAGGAAATGTTGATTTTCCTGCTCCTTGGATGCTACCTGACTTGCTGTGCTTTTCCAGCACCACTCTAATCTTGACTCCAATGTCCAGCATCTGCAGTCCTCACTTTCACCTGGTGTGTGTATGGAATGAGCTGCCAGAGGAAGTGGTGGAGGCTGGTACAATTACAATATTTAAAAGGCATCTGGATGGGTAGATGAATAGGAAGAGTTTAGAGGGATATTGGCGAAATGTGGCAAATAGGACTAGATTAATTGAGTGTATTAATTGACTAGATTAATTTGGTCGGCATGGACGAGTTGGACCGAAGGGTCTGTTTCTGTGCTGTACAGCTTCAGGCCTCTATGGCTATATATGGTTCTTCTCGTCTCTAATTGCAATGTCACTGTTGCTGGTCCTCAATAAAATCTCAGGGTGAGGACCATTAGACCAGTTACTAACCCTGTTCTGAAGAGAGTAGAGATATACCATGGCTGAAAATGTGTTGCTGGAAAAGTGCAGCAGGTCAGGCAGCATCCAAGGAGCAGGAGAATCGACGTTTCGGGCATGAGCCCTTCTTTAGCCCTTCCTGAAGAAGGGCTCATGCCCGAAACGTCGATTCTCCTGCTCCTTGGATGCTGCCTGACCTGCTGCACTTTTCCAGCAACACATTTTCAGCTCTGATCTCCAGCATCTGCAGTCCTCACTTTCTCCTCTGATCATACTGTGACATAGCCTGATTATGTAACACAGCCTGCTCATACTGTAGCACAGCCTAATCACTATTTTAAACGTCTGATCATTATTGTGACAGAGTGTGATCACTACTGTAACACACCCAATACTGTAACACAGCCAGACACTATAATGCAGCCTGATCAAACTGTAACACAGTCTGATCATATTGTAACACAGCCTGATCACACTGTGACACAGCCTGATACTATATTGTAGCTTGATCATACTGTAACACAGCATGTTCATACTGTAACACAACCTGATACTGTAACACAGCCTGATCAAACTGTAACACAGTCTGATCATATTGTAACACAGCCAGAAACTATATTGTAGCTTGATCATACTGTAACACAGTCTGTTCATACTGTAACACAGCCTGATACTGTAACACATACTGTAATATGCCAGAGACATATTTTTCTCATGTGTTTTCCTCTTTGGTCACCACAACAGCTCCTCCCAAAGTGGAAACCACATCAAAGAACATGGGCTGGAGTGTGTCTCCTGGATCATGAACACATAATCCAGGCTGAGGGAGCGCTGCACTGTTGGAAGTGCAGTCTTTAGGATGAGGCCTTTAAGTTCAGGTCACAGCTCCCCGCTCAGGTGCAAGTGAAAGATACCACAGCGGCACCTTGGTCGATATTTTCCCATCATGGTCAACACCATACCACGAACGAAAGTGGGCACATTTGCTGTTGTGGGATCTTGCTGTGAACTGATTGCTTCCTGTACCGCCGGCTATCCATTGTTTTGGGATGATGTTCTGATGTGGTTAAAGATGCCCAAAATTTAATTTTGTTTCTGGAAACCGAGAGGGTTTATTTTGTTGAATTTGTTTTTGTTGTCAGAGCAATCTGAGTAGCGTGAGCTGGACAGGAAGATATTTGTGCAGAGTTGTGTCTGAGAAGCTGCAGCTCTGTGTGTGTGTGTGTGTGTGAGAGAGAGAGAGAGAGTTTATAAAGTCAGCAGGAGGCGCTAGAGGCCTGTTTCTCCTTGCCCTCTCTGTTAGCTCTCTCATTATCCGTGCAGCACAATTGTGTGTGAAAGACACAGCGAGGGATGCTCTCAATCAGATACACCAGAGTAACTTGCAGGCAGGTCCATGAGGAACACAGGAAGATTTCAGTGCATCGACTCCTGCTCCCAGCCTGCAAGGGGGGTTGGGGGGGGGGGGGAACCACATCTGCCCGACATCTCCTGTTTTGCAAGCCACCCCACGCGTACCACTCCCTGCGAAAGTTGAGTCCGAATGCAGTTCTTTGCTCCGACCCACCCCATCCCACCGTCTGGATCAGAGAAAGACCCACCAAATTAGATTTAAAGAAAGAAGCCAGCCGAAGCTGGAAGTATATGCAAAGCACAAGGCACAGATACCAACTCCTA
Source organism: Chiloscyllium plagiosum (assembly GCF_037043375.1). Classification (NCBI taxonomy): domain Eukaryota; kingdom Metazoa; phylum Chordata; class Chondrichthyes; order Orectolobiformes; family Hemiscylliidae; genus Chiloscyllium; species Chiloscyllium plagiosum. The sequence goes on along the minus strand of NW_028270150.1, from coordinate 9,537,279 downwards.
TTGACCTGTGCTCAACAAATAGACTCTATAAACAGTATTTAACCTTTTCCATTCTCGCTGATAGACACAGTAAGACGAGAAAGAAAATATTAGTAGCAAACGATTTGTCTGACCCACTTAGGAACTCTATGTTGGGCGGAGGGCAGACAGAAATACGGTTTTTGATTTATCTAAATCCACCCTGACATGTTTGGAGTTTAAATGATGACTGATGGGTTTTGGAAACCTTGTTTAGAAGTATTTAAACTGCTTGTATATACAGCGTGTGAGCACAGCCCAGAATTCCCTTCAGTCTATCCCATTGCAAACTGCCCTCTCACTCTTTGGGGTGAGGGAGAGGGGACAGAATTTGCCAAAAAGGTAGAAAGAGGGAGAGAAAAAAAATCATTTCCTTTTCTCCGGCGGATCTGAAACTGACTTTTAAAAGCTGTTGTCTCGTTGCCGGAATGCATCTCGCTTCTCTGGCTGTTTTCCTTCCTCTCTCTTTTGAGTTAAATGGTTGATTCCAATCCTGCCCTTTCTTTCACACACTTTCTCCACCCCCATTTTTATATCCCCAAATTAAAGTTGTCCTTCTCCCCGTGCAAATGTCAGTCCAGAACCGTGCCTCGATGCTCATTCATAGCACATCAGTGTGTGTGCATGTACTGTGGAGAGGCAGATAGAGAGACACACACAACACATTCAGCAGAATAACAGGGAGTCTCCTGTATAAAACAAAGTCAGCACCTACATTCTGACACAGAGGAGGGAAGCCAGCGGATTATCTTGAAGCTTTCACCATATGGACGAGACAGATTGAAAATAAACCTCACTGACTTGATCCCAGTTCAACTCTGATGAAGCACTAAAGATCGGGGCGTTGGATGGTAGTGAGCATTTAACGCCCAATTGTGTGTGTGTGTGGCTTATTTTGTTTGAAAACTGTGCTCCTTGACATGAAAAAGGCAAGACATGAGGAATTCTAACTGCTATATCTGGTGTTTGGCGGTGCCCAGAGCTCAGGAGAAAGTTGACCGCTTTACCAATGGGTTTCTGGTACCGAGAGCTGTGGGGCTAATCGATTTCTCCTGACTGTGAACCAACACTGGAGATCAAACTGCCTGCTTTTAGTCGCTAGGGGAACTACTCCAATTCCTACTGCTGCTGCCACCGCCGCCAGTGCTACTGCCTGTGTTATTTCATCCTCAAACCGTTCAACAAATTACACATCGGATTTACTCCTCTGGATCTCTCTCTCCCTCTCTTTGGAAAGTAGCCTTGCACTCCAGTATGCAGACTTCCCTCCACTCTGTCGCCGGCAGTGATGCTAAGATGGTTTTACTAACATACCTCGCTGCCTGTGGATTATTCTGCCAAGTTTATGGTAAGTCTCTGTGTGTGTATGTGTGTGTCTCTCTCTCTCTCTCTCTCTCTGACTTGCACCGATTCTAACTCCCCTTGTAGCTTATGATATCTGCAGCTTCCACGGTTTTACAATCCTTTACTGAGTCTGGACACAAGTTTGGGCTGGTCGCTCTGTGTGCGTTTTGTTTCTTTTTGAAAGAAAACAGCAGAAATTGCTGAAGAGAATGTCTTGTTTTCTGCATGTTTGGGTGAGATTTCACAGAAACACATCGGTGTGTGTGTGTGTGTGTGTCTGTGTGTCTGTGTATGTGTGAATTCACCTTATCATCTCTGCAAAACTTTGAAAGGCTCTGCTAGAGACAGGAATTCAAGATTCTCCCAAACAAGGAGTAGATTTTTTTTGATTAAAAACGTAGAGGTTGAGTGTAAAGGGATTGTAATTTTATTCTTGAAGGTTGGGATGCAGTTAGGGGTGAGTTCCGGAGTACAAGTGGGGATTTATCAGACTCCACCCTGTCTCCGAGGGAGAAATATTTAATATCACGCATTTGTTCTTCAGTCAATCCTCAATCAATCCAGTTTCCGTCGGTATCTCATGATCTTTAGACACATAAAGATGAGGCCAGTTAGCCCAGGAAATGCGATGGCTTTCTGCTTATTGTATTTACAAGGTGTTCCGACTGCATTTTGTTCTTTATCTGACAGGGAGAGTCACTGGGGCTGGTCTGGTGAGCTCCTTGGGGTGGGATTCGGGTACCTCAATGACTGGAGACCGGCAGGGTGGGGGTGGGGGGGTGGTGGTGATGTGGGGCCCTGCTGGGAGGTGGGTCTGAGTCAGGTCCCTCCTGCCTGGAGCTGAACTCTCTGTATGGACAGGCCCTATGGTCAGCTCCACCTGGCATGGGGCACTAACGCCAGGACAGCTATTTCATCCCCAATTCTTGACCATTCCTCCCAGCTTCTCCCTGATTTTCTCATCAGCATCTCCTTCCTGACAATCTTTGGTTTTCTCCCTCCTTTCATCCACCTCTCCTTCAGACTTCCCCCTCCCTATCTCCATCCATCACTGTCCAAATGTGGACACTCCCTCCGACAGTCCCCCCAACACTCAACTCTCTCACCCCCATCTCCCTACCTACACTCCCTAATCTCCCTCTCATCAGCTGTCCATCCCAATATTCCATTTCTCTTTTTATCCCTCCTTTCTTGTCAACCCTTTATTAGTCACCCTTCTTCATCTCTCACTCCATCCACCCTTCATCCCTCAACCTCCTTCATCCCTCACTCCCACCCTCACTTCATCTCTCAGCCTCCTTCATCCCTCACTCCTACCCTCTCTTCATCTCTCAACCTCCTTCATCCCTCACTCCTACCCACCCTTTATCCCTCACCCTTCTTCATCCCTCAACCCCATCTACCCTTCACCCCCCCACTCCCACTCTCACTCCTGCTCTTATCTTCACCCTCAGGCCTGCTGTAGGTATGAATGAATTTGTAGTGTGTGTGACCCAAAGCTTTCTCCCAAACCTTCCCATTTGACTAGGTTATCACTGTGATTATTGGACTAAAGAAACATTGTATTGACATCCTGATACTTCAAAATGGTCCCCTGTAAGAATTTGTTCAAATTTGGTATCTTGATAGGATCAACTTGAAACAGTTTGAATAGAGCTTCCTAATTCAAATTTTCATTTTTAGTTGAAATGCATCTTCTCCTCACTGACCTCCGCCAATCAGCACACTTTCACTTACATGGTGTTCATTGCTTCATACAAACAATTGGATAGTTCAACCTTTTAAAAAAAAAGCATTTGAAATCAGCAACTGAGTGTGTTTTTAGTCTGCACACATCTGCGAAATCGTAAGAGGGCAGAGTTTCCCAGTTCATCTCATTAACATATCTGAGTCATGTCAGACCTGTTCCGAGTCTGAAGTACTCTGAGGAAGAAGTGGGAATGAGGCAGGGGAATGCAGGAAGAGATGATGAGAGGGAGGATGAAATGGAATGGGGGGGGGGGGAGAGGGTGAGAGGTATGGGAGGGCCAACAGGAAAGGTTAGGGGTTCAAAACCAAATTGCAGCAGTTGTGATGAATCTTCTGAATGAAAATGGGGAAAGGATGAGGGAGTCAGATATCAGCTTAATCTTTGTTGTACTCCTCATTGTGAACTCAAATAACACCAAACTGCCTATCACCGGGAGGTTTGAATAACAGATCACAGCAAAATAATATCCCATTTAATAGTTTGACAGGTCTGATTCTATCCCTGTGTTACTCTCTTGTTAACAAGAGAAATTCCTATGTATGATAAGCTAACTCAGGCCTTAACCTGTTTCTCAATGGTTTTTGGTACAAGGAAGAAAATAATCCCTTTGTTGTCTGGTTGAAGGGCGAATCGAGGCTGGATTCAGACAAGGTTGAGGAGTCTCACTGTATTGATACACTTGATGGCTAAGGTTGGTTTAGCCAGTCTGACACTGAAAACTATAACTGTGATTGTATGTGAGATTGATCCAGCATGATGAAAATAGATCTGAAATCAGTGCAGTGTTTATTTTCAACATTGTCCAACTTGTTTATTTGCATCCTTTATTCTTTCATGGGATGTGGGTGTCTCCAGCAAGTGAAGCATTTGTTGTCTGTCCCTAATTGCCTTTGAACTGAGCGGCTTGCTGGGCCTTCTCAGATGACAATGGTCTGGGTCACATCTCACCCCAAATCAGACAGATTTCTTTCCTTTCAGGATATTAGCCAATCAGATGGATGTTTATGATAGTCATGATCACAGTTTCTGAGACTCCCTTTAGATCTCAGATTTGTTCATTGTGTTGAAAATCCACCCGTTGCCATTGGGCGGATGCCTGCAGAATATTACTCTGGACCTTGAGATTACCATTCCACCCCTACCTTCCTATTTCTAGCATACCTTTGCTTCTCTTCTCCCATCCTTCCCCTCCATTCCATTTCCTCTCCCTCCCATCCCTTCCCTTCCTCCATCCTCCTGCCTCCCTCCATCCCTGCCCTCTTGAAATATGTTCTGCCCATGGTAACTCTGTATGTCAGTGGGAGATATATAGTCAAGGTTGCTTGTGTGTGTGTAAGCAGTGTGGGACTCTTTCCTAGATGTTCATGGTACACCAGCCATTCCCCCCATCAATCCTACAGTTCTCATCACCAAATGGGTTTCAACACACTGAGTCCTCGAAATGGTGAGCTTTGAACTGTCCCTTCAGTACCTGCTGGGCATTTTCTTTTCAAGATGGGGAAACAAAAATTCTTTGAACTTCTGGAATTGGCAATAGAACCCATGAGATTAAAGAAGAAGCCGTGGTTACATGGATCATGGAAGCTAAGTCTGGATTGATCACATCTCTTTAGTTTCCTTGGTACCATACCCAATGGGGCTTCATTTTTAAAAGGAAGTCTGGGGGGAGGTGTTCAAGTTAGCAACCACAGGAAGAAATCAGTTGGATTCTGATAATCTGTTGAGTCACCATTTCCATTTTGTCAGCCTTCATTCCCAGAATGTGGGCCCCAAATGGTGAAGCCGACAGCTGTTGCCCATGTGATTGCCTTTGATATGGTGGCAGTGAGTCACCTTCTTGATCAGCTGAAGGTTTGAATACAGCTCAGGTTGATTAAGAGAGCAGTTAAGAGTCAACTACTTTATTGCAGGTGTGGAGTAACATGTAGACCAGACCATCACAGGAACATAGAAAACAGGAGCAGCAGTACGCCACTTAGCCCTTCAGGCCGGCTGCACTGTTCAATAAGATCTTGGCTGATCGTTCAATGTAGAGCCCTGCTCCTTCTTTCTCCCCATACCCTTTGATTCCTAGTGAGGTTACCAGGAAAAGTGGGGGAGCTTGTGTTCCCTAAAAGCATGTCAGTGAAACAAATGCGTTTTTAAATCAAGTCCAACAGACTTCATGCTCACTTCCACCGTTAGCTAGCTTTTTATTTTTGACATTTATCAACCGAATTCCAGTTCCCAAGCTACCGAGGTAACATTTGCACTCACTCAGTGTGGACGACTAGTCCAGTGACATAAGCAGCAAACCACTGTACTCACAAGCAAACACAGCCTTTGTATAATAAAGATAGGATGAAAGGGAAGAGTGTGTAAGGCAATGGACGAAATGAGAACTTGGCGGGGTATGGGGGCGTGGTGGAAGAAGAAGGATCGGAGGTGGAGTGATCATTGTGTAATGGGGAGGTAGGAAAGATGGTGATGGAGAGGACTGTGTTGTGAGAACAGTTAGAGGTGAATACCAGTCCAATAATCCAGCGCTGTCCACGTGTGTAACGTGTGATTATTGAACCACAGGTAAAACAAAGACAAGCAAAGATTTCAATCAGAGGTTTCAGTTGATTTGTAATAGACTGGGTGATTTGGTTTAGATTTAATATCTTCTGGCCCTGTGATAAATGTATGCAACAGTGTCATGTTAGTTCAGGGAAGCAGTAGCACAGCAATAAGGTGATAGGTCTAGTAATTCAGAACCCCAGGCAGAATTCTTTGGAATTACGGGTTTGAATCCTACTGTTGCAGCTGGGGGAATGTGAATTATTTTATTAGATCTGGAGTTATAAATTCTGTCTCCATAATGGTGACCACTCCAACAATCAATGATCGTCACACAGAAAAAAGTCTGGTTCAATAATGTCCTTCAGGGAACAAAATGTGCTGCTGTTACCTGGTTTGACTCACTTGTGACTGCAGACCCATGGCAATGCCGCTCTTAACTACTCTCTGAAATGGTCTAACAAGCCACTCAGTCCGAAGCTCATTACAGATGGGCAACAAATGTGATGCATGAAAGAATTTCTGAACATTAATGACTTCTGCTGGTCACTACCCTTTTCAGGTGAGCTGGTTTAAAGTCACTGCACTAAGATTTCAGCAGGATGTGAATTCAGGGGAAGAGGAAACCATACTTAGACCAGGGGCATGTGGAACTCAGCAAAATCTTACAGAGGATTGCGTTGATCTCTTAATCAGGAGCTCCCAAGCCTGGACACAGAATTCAGGTCATGTCCCCTTTGAAACACTGCACAGAGAGTCATGCTGGAAATTATATCTTATGTCTGTCTAGTGATCATATGGCCACTATTTAAAGAAAAGCAGGGAAAGTTCTGTACAGTATTTAACCCTCAAGCAAAACTGCTAAAATAAAAGATCTGTTTGTTTATCTTAGTGCTGAATTTGGGGTCTTGCTGTGCTCAAATGTCCTGCCCTGTCCCCCTGATTTACAGCAGTGATTGAAAGAACCTGATTGAATGTGAAGCATTTTGGGACATCCTGTGGAGGTGAAAGGTGCTACTCAAGTTCAGGTCTCCCTCAGGATAAAACAGACCTGGGATTGGAGAGGGAGCTAGACTGAATGGTGCGGAGACTGGACGTCGGTGAAAGGACTCACTTGGCAGACAATGTCCTGTCATTTATTATTCTTCTTGATTTATGTCAATCAGACCTCGGTCATGTGCAGAGGAAGCTGTAGCATTACTTTCTATAGATTTAATTATTCATTAATAAATAAGAGAGATAGAGAGTGAATGCAATTAACCAACTCAATGGAAGTGACAGCACAAATTGGAGCAGATTCTGAGCTACAGACTGTAATTAATGTACTGAATTGTTTGTAGATGTACGTAACAAATGCAATTAACGAGCGAGCCAAAAAACCCGACACTAAAAGAAAAACGACATAATTTATTCTGCCTTTTACGAATCACCTCTTCCTTCGGATGCCTGAACGTCACCTTTATGTAAAGTTGCACTACAGGCAATGGAGCATTACATTTCTGTAATGGTCTGTCTCCCCCTTCCCTACGTCTGCTTCCCCCCCCCCGCTCCCCTTACTCACCCGATGAAATGTTCCCTTCTTTCAGACAGCAGGTTGAGCAAGCCTTTGTTCCAAGCAAGAGTGAAGACCCCAATTATCGAAGAACATCTGGGCCACAGTCTGCTCCATGCAAACAGCTGTGTGCTCCACCTCCCACACCACAACACTCCCCCTCCACTTAGTGGGTCATGTGCTCACCTCAGCATCACTGGGTTGTGGGTTTTGCTATGCCTCCACTTTATCACACAGCCCAGGCATCCCCCCCCCACATGCACTGTTTCAGGGAGTGATGCTGCGCTGTCAGATCTGCCAGATGAGCAGCTAAATTGAGCCCATCACCTCCCCGTAAAAGGTCCCACAGCGCCGTTTTTGAGGAAACCAGTTCTCACTCCATATTAGCCAACATTCCTGCCACTTTCACATCGCTGCTGGGCGATCGTTCCCCGTGCAAATCAGCTCTCACCTTTCCTACACCATGTCGAAGGACTGTGCCCTCCAAGTATCCCATGAACTGTAAAGTGCTCCTGAGGTCCCATGAAGGTGCTATAGAAATGTGCTGGAGGAGGATACCCCAGTGAAGAGTCAGCGCCTGGAAGATGGGCAGATGGGGAAACAGACACCCCCTTTTTCACCCGTTATTTTTGGAAATATAGAGCAAACCCCCGTGTCCATGGAATCATTTTCCACCGTTTCAGTTACCCACACTTTAACTGTGGACGGCACATATTATAGGGAACCTTCCGGAACCAGGGTCCAGGAGGCTGCCGGGAAGGTACATTTCCCTTTCAAATTAATGGGTTCTCCCCTATCCGCAGTTTCGGGTTTCTGTGGTAAGTCATTGAAAGTATCCCCGTGGGTACAGGGTTACTACTCTATACAAAACAGGTGTAGGAGTAGGCCATGCAGCCCTTTGAACCCTGCTCCACCATTCGATATGACCATGGCTGATCATCCATCTCAATCCCCTATCCCCGCATCTTTGGAACCCTTTCGTCTTAAGACCCAAATCCAACTCCTTCTGGGAAACCCACGGTTCTGAGCATAGGTTTGATGGGGGTCTTCCCATGAGAAGTAACTGAAGAGACCTCTGCATCTCTGAAATTGTATGGCTTTTAACAACTGATTGCCTCAGGATTGTCTTGAATAAGGAGAGTCAAATGAGCAGTGCAGCCTGAAAGTCAAAATGTAGATCTCGACTGGGCAAGAATGACAGGTTCCCTGAAGGAACCAAGAGTAACAATGCTGAGAAAGCTCGGTCTGACACTGTCTGGGGATAGAGAAACAAATGGAAGATTTTAGGTCAATAATCTGCCAGCTGAACTGTAGCAGAAACAGTCTCTGTTATTCTTTCTCCACTGCTGCTGCCAGACTTGCTGAGATTTTCCAGTACTTTCTGTTTCTATTTCAGACTTTAAATGTTGACAGCACTTCTTTTGTGTGTGGCAATCCTGCGATTTGATGAGGGCAGAGCAGTAGATGTTGTTTACTTGGACTTTAGTAATGCCTTTGACAAGGTACCGCATGGTAATTCGTAAAGTTAGATTGTGTGGGATCCGGGGAGAGCTTGCCAATTGAATGCAAAATTGGCTTAACAGTAGAAGACAGAGGGTGGTGGTGGACGGTTGCTTTTCAGACTGGAGGCCTGTGACCAGCAGTGTCCCACAGGGATCGGTGCTGGGTCCACTTTTGTTTGTCATTTATAGAAATGATTTGGATGAGACTATTGGAGGCAATGGTTAGTACGTTTGTGGATGGCACCAAAATTGATGATGCATTGAACAGTGAAGAAGGTTATCTGAAAAGATCTTGATCAATTGGGCCAATGGGCTGAGGAGTGGCAGGTGGAGTTTAATTTGGATAAATGCAAGGTATTGCATTTTGGTCAAACAAACAAGGGCAGGACTTATACAGTTAATGGTAGGGTAAAACCAATGACTGCAGATGCTGGAAACCAGATTCTGGATTAGTGGTGCTGGAAGAACACAGCAATTCAGGCAGCATCCGAGGAGGGTTGATTTCGAAGCTCCTTGGATGCTGCCTGAACTGCTGTGCTCTTCCAGCACCACTAATCCAGTTAATGGTAGGGCCCTGGGTAGTGTGGGAACACAAGAGAGACCTAGAGACCTTCTTTGGAAATTGTGTCACAGGTAGACAGGGTAGTTAAGAAGATGGTTAGCACACTTGCATTTGAGTACAGGAGTTGAGATGTCTTGTTGAAGTTGTACAGGACGTTAGTGAGGCCAATTTTGGAATACTGTATCCGGTTCTGCTCACCCTGCTATTGGAAGGATATAATTAAACTGGAGAGTGTTCAGAAAAGGTTTACCAGGATATTGCCGGGAATAGAGGGTTTGAGTTATAGGGAGTGGCTGGATAGGCTGGGACTTTTCTCGCTGGAGAGTAGGAGGTTGAGGGGTGACTACATAAAGGTTTATAAAATCATGAGGAGCATTTATAGGGTGAATAGACAAGGTCTTTCCCTGAGGGTGGGGGAGTTCAAAACTAGAGGGCGTAAGTTTAGGGTGAGAGGGGAAAGATTTAAAGATAACATGAGGTGCAACCTTGGTACACAGAGAGTGGTTCATGTCTGGAATGAACTTCCAGAAGAAGTGTTGGGTGTGGGTACAGTACAGCATTTCAAAGACATTTGGATATGTTCATGAATAAGTAAGGTTTGGAGAAAATATGGGCCAAATGCAGGCAGCTGGGATAGTTTAGTTTGGGAACAGGGTCAGCATGGTTGGGTTGGACTGAAGGGTCTGTTTCTGTGCTGTACGACTCAATGACTGTGTGCCTCTTTGAGTCTATGTTTCTTACCAATTTGGGATCTAACTTTGCTGCCCCATCCTGATGGTTTGGCATCTCAGTCAGCTCCTCACCCATACCCTGAGGTCAAGGTATCTAAGATATTTTCAAATGAACCTGCTCAGAGATGTGTTGTGACATGAGAATTGAACCCAGGCCTCCTGATCCAGAGGAAAGGAGACTAACCCTACACCACATAGAGTCCTCTCTGTCCCATGGCACAATGATGATCGGAAACTGGAATACCTGACCATCCGTTTGTCCTTCCACTCCCCACACTGTTCCCCTGATCCTACTCACCGCACTGTCACTGGTTTTCTGCCTGTGGACCAGTCACCAGATACTCGAACCCTCCTCAAGATTCTTGACCATCTGCGTGGACCTTGTGCGTGCAGGTGGGTGGGGTGGGGGGTGTCCTGGAAAGAAGTCAAACATTTGCTTTCCTGTAGCACCTTTCCTGGCCTGTGGATGTCCCAGAAGCACTTTATAGCCGTTGAAGTCCTTCAGAAGATCAGTCACAGTTATAAACTGATAGGACATGTAACAGCACACAGCAAGATCCCACAACGTGTTCTTGATCAGTCAATCTGTTTCTCAGTGATGTTGATTGAGGATGACATAATAGCCCCAGAGCCTCTGGGGATGGGGGTGGGGTGTGGTGGGGGTAGGTGGTTGATGGATCTCCCCTTCTCTTTCTCCAATAGAAACCAAGAGATTTGTTTTGCGTCCCCTCAAGACAGTCTCCATGTAACATCTGATTCATAAGACAGTACCTCTGGCAGTGCAGCACACACTCAGTACTGGCTCTGGGTGTGTCAGCCTGGGTTACATGGGCTTGTCTTCAACAAGGGTGAAGTCGATCTCAGTGTCGTGAGTTTATGCTGTGGGTCTTCATGTGACAAGCTCAATGATGTTCATCTCTGTACTGGGAGTTCAACATGGGGTGATCTAACATCCAGGGAACAGAGCTCTGCAGTGACTATGTAAGAGCTGGACAGGGAAAGAAATACTCAAACGTCTTTCATAAATATAGTGAAACTGTAAAAGTTGCTGATAGCAAGGTCAAGATTGAATAAAAGAAATAGTTATGCAGTTCCTTTCCATCTACTACGTATGAATAGAGAGTTATTGGACTGCTTTGAAATATGGTAATTTTCCTCAGGCATTTATGAAGCTTTCAGTCCCTGGTTCCAAAATACAGCTATTTATATAAGAAATTACAGTATTGAGAACAAAATGGAAATTGAGCAGGAAGTGAAATGAGTGTTGAGGAGGGCAGCTTGTCGCAGGGCCCTTCATGTCAACAGTTTAATGATAGTTCAGAGTACAGCAGTAACAAAGTGGATTGATCATTCCACATCACTCTCCTCTGGCCTCGCTTTTCTTGCTGTGCTTTCTTTTTTTAAGCAGCTTTCTTATAGCGATAAAGCTCTCAGCTCACTGCTGGAGGCTGGAGAGCTGTCACTGAGCTTTGCCTGGTCAATGTGGAGCCAGGAAGAGAGTTCAAAACACTGGCGAATTGTTAATTCAACAGCGTTTTCTTTGAATCCAATTTTCATCTCTTCATCTTTTTTCCTCTTTACTATTCTGCCCATTCTTTTCCTCCTCTCCACTGCCCAGCTCCACTTACCTCTCCTTCTCCCCTCTCCTCTCCTTCCCTCCCCACTTCTCTCATCACTGTTATTATTCATTCTCCTGAGGGATGCTAGGGGCTTCCCAGCTGACCTTTTTCTTTGTTCATTCATGGGGTGAGGATGTTACTGACTAGGTCAGCATTTATTGCCCATCCCTAATTACCCAGAGGGCAGTTAAGAGTCAACCACAATTGCTGTGGGTCTGGAGTCACATGCAGACCAGACCAGGTAAGGATGGCAGCTTCCTTCTCTCAAGGACGTTAGTGAACCAATTGGCGAAACAGAAATTGCTGGAAAAGGTCAGCAGGTCTGGCAGCATCAACGGGAAGAAATCAGAGTTAATGTTTCGGGTCCAGTGCCCCTTCCGTTCTGAACTCTGATTTCTTCCCGTGAATGCTACCAGATCTGCTGATCTTTTCCAGCAATTTCTGTTTTTGGGTCTGAGTTCCTTTATCTGCATTTTTTTTTGGTTTTTATTTAGTGAATCAGACAGGTGTGTCCAACAATCAACATCAGTTTCATGGTCATCATTCGACTCTTAATTCCAGATTTTTAATTGAATCCAAATTCTACCGTCCACTATAGTGAGATTTGAGCTCAAGTCCTTAGATCATTACTGGGGTCTCTGGATTAATAGTTGAAAAGTGTGACGCTGGAAAAGCACAGTGGGTCAGGCAGCATCCCGAGGAGCAGGAGAATCAATGTTTCGGTCCCTTCATCAGGAAGGACTCATGCCTGAAACGTCGACTCTCCTGCTCCTCGGGATGCTGCCTGACCTGCTGTGCTTTTCCAGCCTCATATTTTTCAACTCTGATCTCCAGCATCTGCAGTCCTCACTTTCTCTGAGTCTCTGGTTAACAGTCTAATGATAATACCACAAGGTCTTTGCCACCCCTTCCAGATTCACCTCTTTCCTCCCTTCTCTCCTTGCTCCTGATGTTCACCTCCTCCTCTCTCCGACCTTCTGCTGCTCTCTCTCCTCTGCAGATGCCATCGGTCTCACTTCACACAGCTTAACCTCTTCATGCCTGGGCCTGACCAGTGCATTTTCTTATCCTATTCTCCGGCTGTGGGTTTGACAGTGAGAGGACCCGTGTTTTTAAATAATAATTTCTTTGTAAAGCTAATCCTTATTGCCCATCCTCATCCTCTTTAGAAAGGGAAGGGTCTGGAAGACAGCAGAGAGGAGGAGAGCAGAGAATAGGGGAGGAGAGGAGATGATTTGTCTTTCTCTTAACCGTTGCAGTCTGGGTCTTGAAGATGCTCCCACATGATGTCTGCCACATGCACCTCTGCATTTCTCTGTTCTCTTCACTCTCTTGATGGCCACCAGGATCAGGAATTTTGTCCCAGATCCTGCTGAAACCAATTCTGGCCCGCTGTTGTAGCCTCTAGATCAGCAAACCTGAAAGTATTACTTTCTGGAGGGTAGACACTACACTGGGAGGTGTATTTATTTTATCAAGGAAACGAGAACAAGCACAAGCTTAGAAACCTACTTGCATTTCTATAGCACCTCTCAAGCCCTCAGGACAATCTGAAGTGCTAGACATAAAAATAAATACTTTTGGAGTGTAACGTCTGCTGTAAAGTAGGTGACCAGATAACTGTTTTACACACCCAGAACCTCCAATCACATGTAATGATTTTCAGACAGTCTAGGATCAGTGATAAAACCTTAGACTTAGGAGCAGAAGTGGGTCATTCAGCCCATCGAGGAGGCTCCACCACTCAATGAGATCACGGCTGATATGATCATCCTCAACTGTACTTTTCCCCATTCCCTTACTGATTAAAAAAATCAGCCTTGAATATACTTAATGATCCAGCTTCTACAGCCCTCTGCAGTAAAGAAATCTATAGATTCACGACCCTCTGAGAGAAGAAATTCCTTCTTATTTCTGTCTAAAATGTGCAACCCATTATTCTGAGATGATGTCCTCTCAGCCTAGACTTTCCCATAAGAGGAAACTACCTTCCCACATCTACCCTGTCAAAGTCCCCTCAGAATTTTGTATGGCTCAATAAGGTTGTCTCTTCTAAAATTCCAGTGAGTACAGAACTGATCTATTCGATCTCTCCTCATAAGACAGTCCCTCTGCACGTGGGATCATCTAAGTGAGCCCTCTTTGGCCTGACTCCAAAGTTGGCTGAAGGACAGATTCTGACCCAAGGACATTGGAGAGAATTTCCCTCTGTTATTTAAACTATCGTGACACTAAACATCTCATGTGAAGGACAGCACCGTTGACAGTGCCTGAATGGGTAAGCCTAGATCTTTAGGTTTCAGCATGTGAATCAAATTCGCAACCTGTGGCAAGACTGACCAAGCTGTCAGTGATACTGAAATATGCAATCGAACCCTAACCGCTGAATGTGGGATTGGTTGACTTTGTGGGGAATAAAAGCACGAGGCAGAAGTTTTAAGAAATCAAATGAGTTGTTTTGAACTTGTAAATGCAATTTGAAAAATGGGCCAGCCTTGTCAGAATCATTGAAATGTCTGTGTCGGTTTCTGTTTTAACAAGAAATGATTTATTTAAATATGACATTTTAACAAGAGAAAAAAAATCCATATTTATTGCTCTGTTAGCTTGAAATTGATCTGATTATATCAGATTCCAGCCGTAATGTGGAAAAATAAATATTTCTGGCATGTAGATGGGACAAAGGTTGAAAATGGGGGAGTAGAGCTGATTAGGGACAAGGAGGATTTACACTTGGAGTCCAGAGGGTTTGATGGAGCTATTAATAAATACTTTACATTCAGTTTTTTCTGTTTATAAAATTATGAGGGGCATGGATAGGATAAATAGACAAGGTCTTTTCCCTGGGGTGGGGGACTCCAGACGAGAGAGCACAGGTTTCAGGTAAGAAGGGAAAGATATAAAAGAAACCTAAGGGGCAACTTTTTCACGCAGAGGGCGGTACGTGTATGGAATGAGCTGCCAGAGGAAGTGGTGGAGGCTGGTACAATTGCAACATTTAAAAGGCATCTGGATGGGTATATGAATAGGAAGGGTTTAGAGGGATATGGGCCGGGTGCTGGCAGGTGGGACTAGATTAGTTTAGGATATCTGGTCAGCATGGACGAGTTGGACTGGAGTCTGTTTCTGTGCTGTACATCTCTATGACTCTATGAAGGAGGAAGATGCTACCCAGGCCATGATGAAAGAGGGGGTTGTTCAGAAATTCAAAGGCAAAGGCTTTTGCCCGAAACTTCAATTTTCCTGCTCCTCGGATGCTACCTGACCTTGCTGTGCTTTTCCAGCACCACTCTGATCTAAACACTGAAATTCAAAGGGTTTACAATGGACAATGATAAGGAGAGAGAGGTGATTGCTTCGTGGTATTACTGCTCAACTATTAATCCAGAGAGGAGAAAGTGAGGACTGCAGATGCTGGAGTACCAGAGTTAAAAAATGTGGTGCTGGAAAAACACAGCAGGCCAGGCAGCATCCGAGGGAAAAACACAGCAGGCCACTTCCGTCCCCAGTGACATCACTGGGGGCGGAAGTGGCCTGCTATGTTTTTCCCTCGGATGCTGCCTGGCCTGCTGTGTTTTTCCAGCACCACATTTTTCAACTCTATCAATCCAGAGACCCAAGTAATGTTTTGAGCACCTGGGTTCGAATCCCACTATGGCAGGTGTGGAATTTGAATTCAATAGTAACCTGGAATTAAGAAACTGTTAATGGTGATGAAACCATTGTTGGGGGAAAAAACCCATCTGGTTCACTCATGCCTTTCAGTGAAGGAAATCTGGTCATCCTCACCTGATTGGACCTACATGTGACCCACACCAATGTGATTGACTCTCAACTACCCCCTGAAATGGCCTAGCAAGCCACTCAGTCCAATGGCAACTGTGGATGGGTAATTAATGCTGGCCAGCTCATGATGCCCACATTCCAGAAATTAATTTTAAAAAGAGGAAAAAGTTTTAGATAGACTGCCTGAACTAAGGCACCAGACAGAATGAGAAGGATACTGAGTGGTGTGAGAGTGAAATTATGAGGGATTGGCAATAATTCTCAAGTCTTCACTCATCTCAGGAGTGGTGCCAGAGAACTGGAGAATTGCAAACCTTGCATTGCTGTTCGAACAAGGTTTTAAGATAACCCCAGCAACTGCAGGTCCAGCAGTTTGACCTCAGCAGCAAAGAAACTCCTCGAGACAGAATTTCAGGAAAAGGTGAATAGTCATTTGGGCAAATCTGTGCTAATTGAGGAAAGCCAGCACAGATTTGGCAAGGGGGAGCCTTGTTTAACTAACTCGATGAGGATTTTTGAAGATGTGGCTGGGGCTGTTTTCCCTGGAGCGTCGGAGGCTGAAGGGTGACCTTGTAGAGATTTACAAAATTATGAGGGGCGTAGATAGGGTAAATAGGCAAAGTCTTTTCCGTGGGGTCGGGGAGTCCAGAACTAGAGGGCATAGGTTTAGGGTGAGAGGGGAAAGATATAAAAGAGACCTACGGGGCAATCTTTTAACGCAGAGGGTGGTACATGTATGGAATGAGCTGCCAGAGGAAGTGGTGGAGGCTGGTACAATTGCAACATTTAAGAGGCATTTGGATGGGTATATGAACAGGAAGGGTTTGGAGGGATATGGGCCGGGTGCTGGCAGGTGGGACTAGGTTAGGTTGGGATATCTGATTGGCATGGACGAGTTGGACTGAAGGGTCTGTTTCTGTGCAGTACATCTCTATGACTATGACTGTATGTAACAAACAGAGTTGATGAGGGTAGTACTATTGGATGTGTGTACATGGATTTCTGGAAAACAGTTCTATAGAGCAGAGTTTCCAAACAAAGTTATAGCTCATGTAATAACAGGCACAGTAGCAGCGTAGACAAGAAATTGGCTGAGGAACAGGACAGAAGTGATGTTCAATTAATGTTTCCTGGGCTGGAGGAAGGTTTGTTTTGGAGTTGTCCAAAGGTTACCTTTTGGACCTCTACTTTTTCTGATTTACGTTGATGATGTAACCATTGGTGCACAGGGCACAACTGCTGAATTTGTGTTACCACATAAGTTGAAAGCATTGTGGACCGTGAGGAGGATAACAAACAACTTCAAATGGAAATAGAGACCTTGGTGGAATGGGCTGATAACATTTCACGCAGGGATGGGTGAAGCGATCCCTTTTGGAGTAAGAACACAGAGAAACAATCAAAACTAAAAGAAAAGAAGGTGGGAGAGAGAGAGAGTGTGTGTGTGTGTGTGTGTGTGTGTGTGTGTGTGTGTGTGTGTGTGTGTGTGTGTGTGTGTGTGTGTGTGTGTGTGTGTGTGTGTGTGTGTGTGTGTGTGTGTGTGTGTGTGTGTGTGTGTGTATGTATATGTATGTATGCCCGGTCAGTCCGTATTTGAAAGACGTTCGGATAAGGAATGTCACTTGGGCAAACGTGGACTAATCAACGAAAGCCAGCACAGATTTGGCAAGGGGAAGCCTTGTTTAACTAACTTGATGAGGTTTCTTGAGGAGGTAACAGACAGAGTTGATGAGGGGAGGACTGTTGGATGTGGTGTACATGGATTTCTGGAAGGCAGTGCCATAGAGCAGAGTTTCTGAACAAAGTTATAGCTCGTGGAATAAGAAAGGTTGAGAGGGAGTCAATAAAATGTGGAGCTGGAAAAACACAACAGATTGTCTTTCCTGGTCCTTCGTTGCTGTCTAACCTGCTGTGTTTTTCCATCTCCATATTTTATTGACTGACTTCCAGTGTTTGGACTCCTTACTATCAGCAGGTTTAGAAGGATTTGGACCAAACACTGTCAAATGGGACTAGTTTAGCTTGAGAAACTTGTTTGACCTGGGCTAGTTTGGCCGACAGGTCTGCTCCTGTGATGTCTGACTCTATCACTCTCTGTCACCTCCCAGTATGACAATTTGAGAATGCGAAGCCAATTTTGAGATGGAGTGGAGGGAGGTGTGTGAACATGAGAAATGGGCGCAGGAGTCTCCTTGTGTCTGCTTAGCTTTTCAATAACGACTCGGGCTATCTTCTCCCTTAACTCTCTTATAGTCCAAATATCTGTTGAACCATCTTGAAAATTCTCAACGATGGAGGCAGAGAATTCCAAAGGCTCACAACCACCTGAGTGAAGAATAATGTTCTCATCTCAGTGGGAAATGGCTGGTCCTCCTGTTTAAGACTATCTCTCCTGGTTTCAGAGCATCCTCTCAGCATGCACCCTGTCAAGCCAATTTTATGCCTTTCATTGAGGTCACTGCTCATTCCTATCAACATTGACATGGGGTGTTTGGGCCTGTTTCTTATGTTGCAAACTCGATGTAATCCCATCTAAAAAGGAAACATTTGTTAAGTGGAGGTCTCAGTAAATCAGGCAGTATCTTTTCTTTTAATGTCATGAACCAAGGATTCCAGAATATCTTCTATCACCAAAACTAACTCATCGTGAAGATTGCTTTGATGTTAACTGCAAAGTGACACATAGGACAGGCATGAAATTAAAGGCAGGCGTATGTTTTATGAAGCCAACTTGTTTTAGAGAGGCACATGACTGTACCCTCAGTCTCTGATGTAAGGAGAGTCTTTTGGATCTACCTGGTCTGCTGACAGCCTGGGAATCAGTGGCAGGAGACTATACCCAACAGATAGTGTCCATTCCAAGAACACTTCCATCACAAGAGTCATCACCTGTAATAGGAGCTGGAATTGCTGAAGAAACACAGAAGGTCTGGGACTGTCTGTGGAGAGAGAGAAAAACAGAGCTGATGTTTCAAATCCAGAATGACTGTACTCCCTAACTTGTAACATTGATGCTTGCAAATGCTT
The DNA here is from genome assembly GCF_037043375.1 of Chiloscyllium plagiosum. Lineage (NCBI taxonomy): Eukaryota > Metazoa > Chordata > Chondrichthyes > Orectolobiformes > Hemiscylliidae > Chiloscyllium > Chiloscyllium plagiosum. The sequence continues at coordinate 9,518,847 of NW_028270150.1, read as the reverse complement.
TCATTTCAGGGTAAAAGTGAGGACTGCAAATGGTGGAAATCAGAGTCTAGATTAGAGTGGTGCTGGAAAAGCACCGCAGGTCAGGCAGCATCCGAGGAGCAGGAAAATCGACATTTCAGGCAAAAACCCGGTCCTGATGAAGGGCTTTTGCCTGAAACGTCGATCTTCCTGCTCCTCGGATGCTGCCTGACCCGCTGTGATTTTCCAGGCCACTCTAATCTAGAGACTGCTTTCATTTCAGTCTTCCACTGCACAAAGCTTGTTTTCCCTGAATGTATGGAAGCTGGGTGAAGGACAGACAAGCATAATAATTAGGAGCAGGGGATAGGCCATTCAGCCCTCAGGTCAAGCCTACCTCATCATCTAGTAAGATTAGGGCTGACCTGTTTGTGTTTCAAATTATGCATTCCCACCTACTCCTAGTAACACTTGATTCCCTAACAAGGATCTATCTACTCCTGTGTTTTCAAAAATGATCCTGCCTCCTCCTACTTCTGAGACAGACAGCTTCCAAAGTCACAGAATTCTCTGAGAGGGAAAAACAATGTCTCTCATTCTGTCCTGAAAGGGTCACACCTGACTTCAAACCAGTGCCCCCTGTAAAACCTAGGAGTAGGAGGAGGCCATTCAGCCCCTCAAGCCTGCTCTGCCATTCAATACGATCTCATCTCGTCCTCAACTCCACTTTCCCACCCTTTGCGTGTGGGAGTGCTTCCCACTGTCCATAGGACTGCTCTCTCATTAGAGAGAGAGAGAGAGAGAGAGAGCTGCTGGTGAGTTAAACCTGAGGGTCACCTCACCTTGGAGAGAGGGTGAGGTTGAGAAGGTGGCACCTTCATGATTACAGAGATAGGGAGTGGATGAGGGAGGAATTTCAACATGTGGTTTAGAATTTTGCGGATGTGATGTTGTTGGATTTAGGTACAGGAGAAAGACTGGGGACCAGGTTAGTCAGGTTTCACAGAAGGCAGAACAGCTCTGAAGGTTTGGCCTATCATCTGAGGATGGGAGCTCTTTCAAACACCCCAAGTGTTTTCTTTTGCAGGCAGAGTGCAGTGACGCCTGTTTTCAGCCAACATCTGTCGGTGCAGCTACCATTCATCACTGGAGCCAGACTGGGCCCTCCTTCTTGTAGTGCTTCTACAAAAGTGTTAAAGAGTTCAGATTACTTTCAAAGAGCTGCCTAATGACACATCGCCCAGCAATCAGCCAACTCTGGGCTACTATTAACTTGCTCATGATGCACTGCTGTCACCTTAATTTCTATCTTGGCATCCTGATGTTGATGAGAGAGGGATCACTGGACTAAACGAATGTGTCCTTCTTGTATTTCACAGGCACTAAAACATGGATAATAATAACTCTTTCAGCCTGTTTGATGTGCAGCTATAAATCAGGTCAGTCAGTGCTAACACTCCACTCCCCCTTTAGTCGGATACTAATTTTATGCACATTCTTTTCTCCTTTCTCTCTTCACTGCACTCCCCAATCCCTTCTCCTGCTGATTCTTGCTGGGTTGAAGATTTATGCACCTCGAGTCCCTTTTCCCAAGAATGAACCATCGTGTCTGCGTCCAGCAGGGTTGTCTCTCTCACAAGCTATTAAATACATAGCAGCAATCAAGAAAACCTCTGGCAAGAAAGTTAGAGAGAGAGAGAGAAGGAAAGAAAGAAATTGCACCTTACACAATACTCTTTCTGACTGCAGGATACCCTGTTTCAAAATGCTTTGTGCCTTTGTCAGTGGTGTCGCTCAGTTGGCTGGACAGCTAGCTTGCAATACAGCCCAGAGGACTCAACATAGAGTTCTCCAGTTTTAAATAACCTCCCTTCCCATCCCCCCACTCCCTTCCCAACCCCTCCCCCTCCCTTCCATTCCTCTGACTGACCATTCCTTCTAACTACCAACCGGATTCACTCCTCCCATCAACCAACCAGGGTGTACCCTCTACCTGTCTTCACCTATCCCTACCATACAACCCTGCCCCTACCACCCCCTTTATTTGCAGCTTCCCCTTACACCTACCCCCAGACCTGAAGAAGCGTTACACCCGAAACATTGGTTTCTCCACCTCCTGATGCTGCCTGGCCTGCTGTGTTCTTCCAGCCTCCTGCATGTCTACTTTGCAATATAGAGCAGCACCAACAACTCCTACTCTTGCACCAACTAAGGTTGCAGTAGTTCTGCCTTTTCAACCTCCCCCCTCACCTGAGGGGTGGTGACCCTCAGTTTAAACTCACCCACCAGTTATCTCTCTCTAATGAGCAAGCAGCCCTATGGGCTAAGTTCTTTTTACTTACATCCAATGCAACAAATCTTGAAGTGTAGTCACTGTTGACACTCGGGTGGTTCAGGAGCCAATTTGAGTTCAGCAAGTTCCCACAAACAAACAGGAACCTTTCCCTGTTTAGTGACGTTGTTTGAGGGTTAAATATTGGCAAATGTACCAGGGAGGACGTTTCTGCTCAGCGTGAAATATTGCCATCAGGCTCTTTAATGTTCATTGTGCGAACTGACAGTGTTATCACTTTGACATCACAGTCCAAATGATAGTCACCTCTGATAGCGCAGCACGCCCTCACAACTTCACTGGGATAATCAACCTGTAATTTTAAGCGTTCATTTAAAGACTATGGGTATCACCGATTAGGCCTACATTTATTTCCCATCCCTAATTGCCCAGAGAGTCGTTCAGAATCACCCACATTGCTGTGGGTCTGGAGTCACATGTAGACCAGACCAGATGAGGATGGTAGTTTCCTTCCCTAAAGGACATTAGTGAACTGGACGGGTTTTTCCCAAACAATCGACAATGGACTCATGATCAGCATTAAACTCTTAACTCCATTTTTTAAATATTCAATTCAAATTCCATCATGGTGAGATTTGAACCCAAGTCCCCAGCGCATCATCTAGGTCTCTAGATTAATAGTCTAGCAATAACACCACTGTGCCATTGCCTCTGGCAATGGTGTTGTCACACCTCTGAACCTGTAACCTTTTGCCTCAAAGCTAAGGGAGAGTGAAGGAGGTAGGGAATGTCGAAGAGAGCGCGAGACAGCTTCTCATGTAGGTCTTTATGTATGATGTTTCACTTCTCTGCTCGAAAAAGCAAGCGTTAGAGATGCTTGATGTGAAGCTTTCCATTACTTGAATTGGATCAGACATTCTCTCTGTTCTTTTGCGATTAATTGCTCACAGGGGCTATGTACTTAAGAAGTTGAGAATTTCAATGAATCGAGCAGTACCCTGTTACAATCATACCTTAGAGTAAAGGCACGTTGTTGGCTTTGTCTTTGCTGTAGCTGAAACACAGCAATTCCATTGGACCCAATTACACAAGATCTAAGTACTACATGTCAATACAAAATTGAAAACTACATCTGAAGAGGTTACTTCTCTTCTGTGTTATTAATAGAACGTTTTCTTGTGTATTTTGGGAAGTTCATTGGTTGCTTTTTCTCTACAGCTCATCAAATGGTTGATGGTTCTCTCAGTCCCTGAGTATGAAGGTTGTGCGATTCATATAGGTTTCAGCTTCTAGTCACGGCTGCTCTCTGCTGTATCATTGAAACAGATGCATGTATCCTTTGCACCCTTACCTTTTGCGAAGGACTGGAATGATTAACAAGCTGATTAACAGTCTGACAGCCTTGTGTTATAAGACTATCAGACAGGAGTCTGCTCCGCTAGTCAATGAGATTGTGGATGATCTGATAGCCCTCAACTCCACTTTCCTGCCTTTTGCCCACAACCTTTGATTCTCTCACTAATTAAAAATCTGTCTATCTCAGCCTTGAATACACTTAATGACCCAGCATCTGCAGCCCTCTGTGGTAAAGAAATCCGCAGATTCACTTCCCTCTGAAAGAGGAAATCCCTCCTCATCTCTGTCTTAAATGGTAACAATCTTCTGGTAAGACGGCAGTGGGGTAGAGTTTTGAGCCCAGGGCTCATCTGTTCCATCCACTGTTCTTTTTGCTTCCTTTCCTTTTTGTTTTTTCTTCTTGTTCTTTTTTCTTTTTTATTTTACTTATCTCTTGGTGAAGAGATCCATTGCAGCATCGATGGTGAGTAGACTCTGCAACGTGGACTCGAATAGGCCAAGCAAAACGGACATGAGTAAGACTAGCAGCGCGGATTCTAGTAGGCACAGCAGCAGGGACTTGGGTAGGCCCAGAAACGGGGACTTACGTAGGCCCAGCAGCACAGACTCGAGTAGGTCCAGCAACGGGGACTCGAGTAGGTCCAGCAACGGGGACTCGAGTAGGTCCAGCAGTGGGGACTCGAGTAGGCCCAGCAGAGGGGACTCGAGTAGGCTCAGCAGCGGGGACTCGAGTAGGTCCGGCAGCGGGGACTCGAGTAGGCTCAGCAGCGGGGACTCGAGTAGGCTCAGCAGCAAGGACTCGAGTAGGCTCAGCAGCATGGACTCGAGTAGGCCCAGCAGTGGGGACTCGAGTAGGCCCAGCAGCGGGGACTCGAGTCGGCCCAGCAGCACGGACTCAAGGCAGCAGGAAAGGAGCTGAATTTGGGTTCTCGGCAGCTTCTGCATTGTCGAGACGGTCCTAGTGCCATCTCATGTCTGCAGCAGTGGGGATGAGTTTGGGCCTAGTAGGAGACCCAGCAGCATCAGCAGCGGCTGCATCGGTGAGGTGGGCCCAAAGCAGACTCAGGGGTTGAGTTTGGGTTAATGCAGTATCCGGCAGCATCGTTGGCATCTGCATTGGTGAGGTCCATCGAGGACTCAGTGATAACAGTGTGGATGGTGGGGAGATAGTGCTGGAGAGTGGAGACTTCTGTTCCAGTGGTGACGTGGTGAAAGGGATTCATGCCTGGCCACCAGGCCCATGGTCCATAGCAGAGCACTTAACAAGAGGACTTTGGGAAGGGTTTAGAGGGATATGGGCCAAGTGCTGGCAAATGGGACTAGATTAGGTTAGGATATCTGGTTGGCATGGATGAGTTGGACCGAAGGGTCTGTTTCTGTGCTGTACATCTCTAAGACTCTCTGACCCTGTGACTGTCAAGTTGGACACATTATTTTACTTACCTCTTGATCTTCAGGGTCTGATGCCACCTTTCCAAGGATCCCTGGGATTCAGGATGGTACACACTTGATTTAAAGTGCTGCATGCCTCAGCTGTCCATGATTTCCTTAAGCAGCCTAGCAGTAAAATTAGAGCCTTGGCTTGACTGATTCTCTCTGGGTAGCCCATACCACGTGAAGAAGGCTACTAACTCCTCCAACACCCTTTCTTCCTTAAAACTTCATAATGGAATTGCCTCTGGAAATCTGGTAGACACATCCATTCTGGTTAACAAATACTGGTTCCCACTTTTAGTTCTCAGGAGGGGACCTATACAATCAATCATAACCCACGTGAAATCAGGAATTGACAACAAAGGTGCTGGTTTTATTACGGCCTGTGGCTTACATACCATTTGGCATGTTTGAAGTGTATGGAAAAAGTTAACCACGTCCTTGTGCAATCCAGGCCAATAGAAATGCTTTTGTACCTTAGCCCAAGTCTTCCTCACACCTAGATGACCTCCTACAGGTAGTGCATGTGCTACCTGTAACACTTGCTGTCTGTATGCTACTGGCAACACAATCTGGTGCACTTTGGCCCATTTCCCCTGTGCACTAACCTTCCGTGGTCTCTATGTTCATCTTAGGATTCTGTCCTTAAGATACTAACATTCATACTAAATCTGTCTATCTCAGCCTTGAATACATTTAATGGGCAGCACGGTGGCACAGTGGTTAGTACTGCTGCCTCACAGCGCCAGAGACCCTGGTTCAATTCCCGCCTCAGGAGACTGTCTGTGTGGAGTTTGCACATTCTCCCTGTGTCTGCATGGGTTTCCTCCCACAGTACAAAAATGTATGCAGGTTAGGTGAATTGGCCATGCTAAATTGCCCGTAGTGTTAGGTGTAGGGGAATTGGTCTGGGAGGGTTGCGCTTCGGTGGGTTGGTGTGGACTTGTTGGGCCGAAAGGCCTGTTTCCACACTGTAAGTAATCTAATCTAAAAAAAAATTCAGGAATATATTCTGATTCCTTTTCTAAATATGCATCAATATATATATCTTTTAACTTCTCAACTTTTTGTTGGAAGTCCATTAGCCTTTCAGGACTAAATACCTTTGCCTGGCCCTCTTCCTGTTCAAGATTTTTCTGCACTATTACATCCAACAGGGTGTCAACTAACTGAATCTCAACTCCTTCATCCTTCTCTTTAGTGTTTCCTTCTTGCTGTAACTTATGACAGTGGGACCTTGTTACTACACGTTTTCTTTAGTTCTTCATTTTCAGAACCTCAAACTTGCCCTCTACTCTGAACCCCGACACTCCATCCCAACCTTATCCCAAAACCCCGATTTGCCCCAACTCACTCAACCTGAACTCGACCTGGACTCAAACCCTCAGACTTAGTTTGGACACGCCACAGGTAGAACTCACCTCTGTGCCTCTAACCATTTTTATTCCATTTAAAATGTGGAGCTGGCTTAGCATTTCAGGAGAGATGTTATGTCTTCCCACAGATAGTGAAGGGTGGGTGGACACCAAAATTTGCTAACTGATAGGATCCCAGTATTAAGACCACCAATCCCAGCTCAACCATGCAGTTTGGAGCAAGTCTTAAAATCCTGAGCTTCAGAATTGTGAAGAATGCCCCAGTGGGGTCAAAGTATTGTCGATTTTGCAGGAAGAATTTTTGTTGAAATATTCTCTCCTCTAAAGTAGGCATTGCTGGCTAAGCCAGCAGTACGTGCCCGTCCCCAGCTGCCCCTTGAGAAGATGGCTTCTTGAACCACTGCAAACCCATTTTATTTAGGCCCTGTTCGAGAGGGAGTTCCAGGGATTTGACCCAATGACTGTGAAGGAATGGTGATATATTTCCAAGTCAGGATGTTGAGTGGCTTGGAAAAGAACTTGCAAGGGTTAATGTTCCCATGTATCTGCTGCCCTTGTCCTTCTAGATGGAAGTGGTCGTGGGTTTAGAAGGAGCTGTGTTCGGAGCCTTGGTGAATTTCTGCAGTACATCTTGTAGATGGTACACAATTGGGCCACTGTGTGTCGGTAGAGCGAGTAGACGGAGGATGTGGTGTCAGTCAAGTGTTTTGTTTTGAATGGAATCAAGCTTCTTGAGTGTTGTTGGAGCTGCACCCATCAAAGCAAGTGGGGAGTATTCCATCACACTCCAGACTTGTACCTTGTAGATGGTAGACAGGTTTGGGGAGTCAGGAGGTGAGTTATGACTGCCAGTTTCCTTGCCTCTGACCCAGTCAATAGTTATCTCACTCATCCACTTCTGCTTCTGGTCAATGGTAGCTCCCAGGACAGAGTTGGTGTTAATCTTCAGGTTTCACTGCCTGCCAGCTTTGTTGGACATAGATGATCCCACATTTCAGAAGCAGGATGGGTGACCTCCTGATGATCTGTCTGATATTCCTCCCTCAAACCACACCATGAACACAACACAGACGAAAACTGGTCACATGTCTTGTTATATTTGTGGGATCTTGCTGTGTCATACCAGGCTTACATCCATGAGAGTACTTGCATAATTTGAAATAACGCAGAGACAGTTGAAGTTAAGTGTTGAGTGTGTGGTGCTGGAAAAGCACAGCAGGTCAGGCAGCCTTCGAAGACCAGAAGAGTCGATGTTTTGGGCAAAAGCCAAACCTGATGAAGGGCTTATGCCCGAAATGTCGACTCTCCTGCTCCTTGGATGCTGCCTGACCAGCTGTGCTTTTCCAGCGCCACACTCTCAACTCTGATCTCCAGCATCTGTAGTCCACACTTTCTCCGTCGTTAAAGATATGTTAAGGGCATTATTCAGACACACATCTGCTTCCCACATACTTTTTCATGCTTCCAGCTTCCTTCAGCCCATACAAACCAAACTAACAGTATCCCAACAACTGCGTCGTTTTGGAGTCAGTTGAAAGCTTTTGATGATCGCCACTGGTCTACCAAGAGCTGTAAAGGAATCAGGAAGAAGGCAGGACTTTGTTTCTTAATTAATACAAGCTCCCCGTGTCCTTCTCGTAAATGATGCTCCGTTGCTAAGTGAGCAGGGGTTACTGGACATGCAACGTGAATGAGTGTGAAGTGAAGACAAACTCAGGGGCACAGCACAGTGCCAGCAATGAATCACTTGGCTCAGTTCAAATTTGTTGTTTTGCATTTACTTCTGTCTCTTCCCCCCATCCCCCCACCAACCCTGCCTCAGCCCACCGTACCACACAGCCTCTCCCTCAGCACCGTCCCTCCCTTTTATGCCTCCTCTCCAACTTGCTGAATCTCTTTTTGTTTTCGCTCCTTCCTTTCAAAGATCCTTTCAAAGTCCCCAATGAAGTCCTTTCACTGAAAAGGTCACACAATCAAGGCTGCACTTGGGAAGACAAAACATGGGCTGGACTGTTATTCATGAAAGCCAAATTGCCAGCAACATCAAGCCAGCTGAATAGCCCACTCTTAAAACACGATGATTAATACCTTCTGGTTTTTTTACATAAGAGAGTGAGTGAATTGCAGTGGAAAGCAATCTCGTCCTTGTGCCTTGCTGAAGGAATCCACTGTTGAGCGATTTCTTTCACAAAATTACTGCTAGACTCTGAATGAAGACAAAGCACAGTCCTCTCGACTTGGTGTTTTGAGTTGTTGGCCTCTCTTGAGTTTGAGGTCATCCCAGTTGTTCAGGTTGCTGCATTTATTTACTTTCGCTCAACTGCGCTGTTCGCTTGTGTAGGTGCTGACTTAGGTAAAAACAATGACTGCAGATGCTGGAAACCAGATTCTGGATCAGTGGTGCTGGAAGAGCACAGCAATTCAGGCAGCATCCGAAGACAGGCAAAATCGACGTTTTGGGCAAAAGCCCTTCATCAGGAATAAAAAAGGTGCTGACTTAGTCTGCCCCGGATCTTTAAGAACAGGGGAAGGGGTAAAAGGTTGCTGTCCATTGTACGTCAAATGCAAAGATGACATGGTTTGATTCCTGGCTACTGCTGAGGGTGCAGTTATTACCCACGTGAGCACTGAGAGGCTCAGGGTTTTTAAGAAAGGCTGGATCAATCAGCCAGGGTTTGTTCATCCTGGTGGGGCTGTAAAACAGATGAGGAGGAATTTGTGGAATCTTTTACCAAAAGAGGTAGTCAAGGTTGGGTCACTAAGTATGTTCACGACTACGATGGTCAGATTAATCAATTAAGGAATCAGAGGTTATGTAGAAAGGGCAGGAAGATGGAGCTAAGTGCTTTCAGATCAGCCATAATCTTGTTTAATGGTAGAACTGACTCAATGGGCCGAATGGTCTACATCTACTCCTGTCTCTTATAGATGACCTTCTTGACTCAGTCAGAAACACAGATGATCTGGTCAATATCTCACTTTTGTTTTTTCTTGGGTGTTTGCTGTGCATGAATTAGTTGCAGTGGTTCCTCCATTACTGGAGCGACCACCCGTCAAAAAGTGCTCCAGTGGCAATAGCATATGGTGACAATGACAGTTTGGGCCTTTCAGGTTTGAGGCCTGCTTTCCCTACCAATGCCCAGACATGAAGCACATTCAGAGTTGAAAAATGTGGTGCTGAAAAAACACAGCAGGCCAGGCAGCATCCGAGGAGCAGGAGAATCGACGTTTCGGGCATAAGCCCTTCTTCCTGAAGAAGGGCTTATGCCCGAAACGTCGATTCTCCTGCTCCTCGGATGCTGCCTGGCCTGCTGTGTTTTTCCAGCACCACATTTTTCAACTCTGGTCTCCAGCATCTGCAGTCCTCACTTTCTCCATGAAGCACATTCAACCAGTGATGTACCGTCAACCAACTCTCTCCCTTGAAGAAATCCCCAGCACTAGGCAGCAGGGAGAGGACTGAAAGGAGAGGAAATTGCACGCTGATAAACAATCTGCTGCTTTAGCACAACTCCACAGAAATAGACCATGATCACATCAAAGAAAGTGTAATGTTGGACCCGGGGGGGAGACAGCGGTGAACAGTGGTTTGTGCCTTGACTTGCAATGTTTTGATGTACATATACATTATGGAGTGCCAAAATCAACCTTTTCTTCTGTTTTCAAAACTAGTTTTCTCAATAATTGAAGACATCCAAGAACAATATTGTCTTCAGCTGAAGTCAACTCAGCCTCCAACTCCTTCAGCCAAGTGAAATACAGTTTGAGTCCAATAATAAATTTCGTAGGTCGTACCAGCTCCACTTGGAGTTTATTCCTATATCAAGCATTTCATCATCATTGCACAATGCCTCACGCGATCGTGCCTCACTAACAGAGTGACTATATTCCTATCCACGTGTCAGGAACACTGCGCCAGACCATAGTCTTGACCCTCCGAATTGACCACTGTTCTTGACCCTCCGAATGGTGACCACTCTTTCCTGGTTGTCAATGACTTGCAACCCTCTGCACCATCCACAGCACAAGGCAGAGACTGAGTAAAGCTACCTCTACAATTTTAAACTGAGAGTAAAGCTTTCTCTACACGTTTAAACTGAAAATATGGTTCCCTCTCCACTCTCCCCATCAAACACTCCCAGGACAGGGACAGCACGGGGTAGATACAGAGTAAAGCTCCCTCTACATTGTCCCCATCAAACACTCCCAGGACAAGGACAGCACAGGGTTAGATACAGAGTAAAGCTCTCTCTACACTGTCCCCATCAAACACTCCCAGGACAGGGACTGCACGGGTTTAGATACAAAGTAAAGCTCCCTCTACACTGTTCCCATCAAACAATCCCAGGACAGGGACAGCACGGGTTTAGATACAGAGTAAAGCTCCCTCTACACCGGTCCCATCAAACACTCGCAGGACATGGATAGCACAAGGTTAGAGTCAAAGTAAAGCTCCCTCTACACCATTCCCATCAAACACTCTCAGGACAGGGACAGCACGGGTTTAGATACAGAGTAAAGCTCCCTCTACAGTGTCCCCATCAAACACTCCTAGGACAGGGATAGCACAGGGTTAGATACAGAGTAAAGCTCCCTCTACAGTGTCCCCCATCAAACACTCCCAGGACAGGGACAGCACAGGTTTAGATACAGAGTAAAGCTCCCTCTACAGTGTCCCCCATCAAACACTCTCAGGACAGGGACAGCACGGGGTTAGATACAGAGTAAAGCTCCTCTACAGTGTCCCCCATCAAACACTCTCAGGACAGGGACAGCACGGGGTTAGATACAGAGTAAAGCTCCCTCTACAGTGTCCCCATCAAACACTCCAGGAAAAGTTGAGTGTAGCACAATATTTAGATGCCGCTGTCTGTGTGCTGTCGAATCAGACAGCCTGCACAGTTCCAGACACCCTGCATGATATAATGAATTTACCAAACCAAGACGGGGCAGCTTTTAAATTGCAAATATATCACAATCCTATTTTCTGTCTTTTCAAAAGGTCACAGCATCTTCAAGTGAAGCTGGGGCTTGCTCTGTGTTTCTGGAGGGTGTAATATAATAAGATTTTTTTGGCACTCAAATGCCTGCAAATGTCAGCTGACTGCTACCAGAAACACAGAACGGGTTTTTGCAATTATTTTAAATATTGAATTCTCTCTTTCCTTCAAAGTTAAACCTCTCTTTCTCTTCCTCTGTCCCTCCCTGTCTATTTATCCCTCTATATCCTGTTACTTTCCCTCTCTGTTACTTTCTCTCCCTTTTTCATGACTTTTCCCCTTCCCTTCTCTTTCTGTCTCCCTTTGTAGCTTAATGGCCTGTTCTTGTAACTCCATCTTCTCTCTGTCTCTCAGTCTACCTCCCACTTCTTGTCATTCAATGGCATGACCATCACTGAATCTCCTACGATCAGCTTCCTGGGGATTACCATTAATCCGAAACGGAGCTGAACGAGTCGTGTAAATACGGCAGCTTCAAGAGCAAGTCAGAGGGTAGGAATACTGCAGTGAGTAACCCACCTCCTGACTCTCCAAGCTTATCCACCACAGATAAGGCACAAGTCAGGAGCATGATGGAATGTTCCCTACTGGCCTGGATGGGTGTAGCTCCAAAAGCACTTGAGATGCTCGACACCATCCAGGGCAAAGGAGCCGTTTGTTTGGTGCCACACCCATACATATTCACTCCCTCCATCACCAATATTAAGCCACATCAATGTATGCCATTTACAGAAGCACCGCAGAAATTCACCAAGGCTCCTTAGACAGCACCTTCCCAACCCACAACCACTCCTGTATAGAAGAAGATGTATCATCCTAACTTGAAAATGTAACACCCCTTCCCCTTCAGTTTCACTGGGCCAGAATAATGGAATTCGCTCCGTAACGCCATTGTGGATCTACTTACACCAAACGGACTGCGATGGTACAAAAGACAGCTCACCACCTTCTCAAGGGCAACTAGAGGCAGGCAATTAACAGTGACCCAGCCAGTGATGCCCATATCCAATGGATTATTTTAAAAGAAACTCTCTCTCCCTCTCTTCTGTCTACTCATGGGCAGGGTGTTTTATGCTTTTTTTTAATGCATGCTATGGATAAATGACAGCTTCAAGTTAGTAATGATGTGGAGAGTGTTGCACACCATATAGAGAGAGGGTGGCCATATTCCTTTAAAGATTGATGTGTTGTTGGAAACATTGAAGCTCTGGTAGTAGGCCACAGGAGGTGACAGGATGAAACCTCAAACAAACATTGGCAACCCAAGCTATGGCACTTTACAACTTTGGAGAACAATTTGTTGTTGTTCGATAATTTGTGAGCCAGTCATTCCTGACCTCCATGGAACGATTCACATTAGTTTTCCCTTTCTTCCGTTCCACTTCAATCAAGTTACTTGGGCATTTCTTCAAGCGGAATGGCCAGTGTCCGTTTGGGTTTATCAGACAGCTGTCTGGCCTCGGGTATACTCAAAACGTTGGCTGAATTCCCACGAACATTTCCTTTCCATTTTCAAAAGAGAACTAACATGACAGTGCAGTGACATGTCTTATCACGCCATGCATCAGCTTCACAGATTATTTTCCAAAACTGTTATGTCATGAAACTTACTATGTTTTTCAAAACATTTGGAGTGAGGCATTTAGAGCGATCAGAGGATTTGATAGAGCACATTCAGGGAAGCTCTGTTGGTGGTGTGGGGATAGGAGGTGGTACGGGGTTTAGCTGTGCTGTCAAGGGGGAGACCAAAACCAAAGGCATACCCTGAAAAATCAGCACTAAGTCATTCAGAATTGATTAGATCTTCACACAGAGGGTAATGAGTCAACCCATGGATACATTGTGGTCAACAGGAATCTTCTTCACGATCAGGCACTCCTTTTTATTATGGTCTTATGATGGGCTGAAGGGCCTTTTTCCATGTTTTAAAATCTCTTCAAGACTGAGATTGGTAAGATTTTTTTGTTCGGGAGGTTTATGAAGGGACATGGAGAGAGATACTAGTCAGGCACAGTTGAGTTGAATTACAGAACAACCTCAAAGGTATCAAATTACATCGTCCTGTCCCGATACACATGCTACAATCCCAGGCTCGACTGCTGTTCTCAGGTTCGTTAGGAGGTGATGTGAAAGCAGGAGGAGGGGGAATTGGAAAAGAGGAGAACCGGGGACAGTGAAGAATTAGACACTCAAAGGAAGGAGTGGAAGAGACTGAGGAGAGAAAATAGCAAAGAGGGAGGGAGGGAAATTTGAAAGAGAGTTCTGGAGGGAGAAAGAAGGAGAACATTGGAAGAGAAGTAGTGAGGATGAAGAGGATTAAAGTGAGAAGAAATGGAGAAATATCAAGTTCTTTTTCTTTGACCCAAAAGTGGATAAATGTTTACTTACTGTATGTCAGGGAATAAAGCTTGGTTTAGAAAACTGCATTATATTATCAGCCTTTTCTATCAACTCGGTTCCGTCCTTGATCCGAGCATTGTCAGAGCCAGCAGGAATAACTCAGCTCAGTAATGGGAAGAGGGGAATGTGGGAGAGTGAAAGAGAAAGAAAGAAAGAGAGAGAAGACTGTGTGTATTGAGAAACCGTGGCAATGGTTCACTTTTAGGTTTGTGTCATGTTTCAACTTAAGTCTACAGTCAGTAACCAATCTGCCTTTTCCCAGAGAATGATATGGGTAATTTAGAGAAAAAGTACTGTGTAATTTGTTTGCTTAATTACTTGCAATGCAAACTCGGAACATTTTCACTTGCATATTAACCCAACTTCCACTGACAATCAGAGTTAAGAATCACCACAAAAAAAATGTTATCAACAGTGTAGTTATTCACGGGTGAAAGCAATTCAATGCCTGAAAGGTGGGGGATATAAAAACATCGTAGACCACTCAGCCCCTCGAACCTGTTCCACCACACATAGAACATAGAACATTACAGTGCAGCACAAGCTGTTCTGCAGGTTTAAGATCCTGTTTCCAAAGGCAATCTGAGTCAGTTGGGTTAGATTTCAGCCATGTTGCAGGGGTAGGCCATTCGACCCTTCGAGCCTGTTCCACCGTTCAATTATGGCTGATCATATAACTCAGTCCCCTGTTCCTGCTTTATCCCCAGACTCTTTGATCCCATTAGCCTTAACAACTATACCTAACTCCTTTTTGAAAGCATTCAATGTTTTGGCCTCAACTGCTTTCTGTGGCAGAGAATTCCACAGGCTCCCCACTCTCTGGGGGAAGGCATTTCCCTTCATCTCCGTCCAAAATGGCCCTCCTTGTAACCTTAAGCTGTGACCCCTGTTCTGGATTCCTGGTCTTCGGAAACGTCCTTCATTGGTTTGCCCTGTCAAATCCAGTTGGAAATCTGTAGGTCTTAATAAAATTGCTCTTGTTTTGTGCTTCAGGAATAGTTCTCTATTCTCCACGTGCTATATAAATGAATGGTTCTCTGGTTGTTGCTGTTGACCACCACAGCTCAACACGATACTGTCAGAGGTGCCGCCTTTCAGAGGAGATGTTAAACTAAGGTCCTGTGTGCCTACTCCGACACACACATAAGATCCCTTGGCCATAATTTTGTAGAAGTGGGGAGAAGCTGTCAGTGTTGCCAGTTAATATTTACCCCTCATCCAACATGGCTCAAAATAAAGGTAGATGATAGTCATTGCACTCTTTGTTTTAGGATCCTGCTGTTCAAATATTGACTGGCCCATTGCCTGCTTTGCAACAGTGACAGTGTTGCTGAAATACTTCACATGATACTTTGCGATTAATAAATCTGCACTACAAGGCTTGGCTCAATGATGGTGACCATAAATTGTCACATAAGGCTATCTGGTTCACTAATGTCCTTTAGGGAAGGAAATCTGCCATCCTTACCTGGTCTGGCCTACATATGACTCCTGTGGGGAGGCAACGGCCTACTGATTTTATTCCTGAACTGTTAGTCCCCATGTAATGTTCTGGGGACCTGGGTTCGAATCCCCCCTGGTGGAATTTGAATGCAATAAAAGTCTGGAATTAAGAGTCTGGTGAAGCCATTGTCAGGAAAAAAAGGCATCTGGTTCAGTAATGTCATTTGGGGAAGGAATCTTACCCAGTCTGGCCTACATGCGACTCCAGACTCTCAGAAACGTGACTGACTCTTCACTGACCTCTGGGCAACTAGGGATGGGCAATAAGTGCTGGCCTAGTCAGTGATGCTGTCACCTGTGAATAAATGCAGGGATATACTCGGCACACGAAAGAGGGAATGGAAATGCAAGTTTTTTTCTTTGCCTTCTATGATGGTGGTTTAGTTTTTATTTGACTGTCTTGCTACCTGTGAGCTTTTTTTTACCCCTTGCACAGTAGCATTGGATGCAACTCCAATGACCAATCGATTTGTTTGTAGCCTTGAGTTGGTTAATGGAGCCCCCAACCAAACTAGCACCAGAGGTTTTCCCTGCAAAATTAGCCCACCAGTGTCAAATATGTTTCAATTTCCTTTTGAACCCTATTGCTCACCCCATCCCTCTCTCCTTCAGCTTTCCCCAGTAAGACTAAAATAGACAGTGAAACATTCATGACAAGTGTTTTGTGGGATCTTGCTTTGCGAAAACAGGGCTCCACATTTCTTTGGAGTACATCAGTTCATTCTTATTGAATTCAAATTGGGACAGGCTCAGTAGGTTGGGATATAGGTTTGCTTGCTGAACTGGAAGGTTCATTTTCAGACGTTTCGTCACCCTACTAGGTAACATCAGTGAGCCTCCAGATGAAGCACTGGTGGCATGGCCCACTTTCTATTTATATGTTTAGGTTTCCTTGGGTTCAATAGGGCTGAATGGCCTCATTCCAGGCCACAAGCCCCCTGCCATTCCCTGATGGTTCTGTAAGTCTTCTAACCCAATGCACCTTTGCTAATTTCACTTGCGTGTATTGACAGAGGTGAATATTGACATAGCTCAGAAAAATAATTCAGTGGCTGCACAGATATGCCACCAGACATAGGAGGCAGTGCACAGAAGGTTCACTAGGGCTGATGCTAGCAATGCAGAGTCTTGTGGGGAGAGGTTGAATAGGTTGGGCTTGTACTCATTGGAGTTCTGAAGAATGAGAGGTGGTCTTATTGAAACATACAAGATTCTCAGCGAACGTTCAAGGTCGGTGCTTAGATATTGTGGGACCATCTCAGACCAGAGGACACCATCTCTGGTAAGGGGTCACCCATTTCAACCAGAACTGAGAGGAAATGTTTTCTCCCGGAGAGTGGTCAATCTGTGGAGTTCTTTACCACAGAGGTCTGTCAAGGCTGGGTCATTAACTATATTCAAGGCTGAGACAGGCAGGTTTTTAATCAGCTAAGGAATTGAAGGTTTTAGGAAAAGGCAGGACAGTGAATTGAGAATTATCAATTCAGCCATTGGATGGCAGAGTAGACTCAACGGCTGAATGGCCTGCCTACACCTTATGGTCGCACAGCAGGCTGAGAAATCCTGAGGCCACAACAGGTGCTACTTGTGCACAAGTCTTATCTCTTTTCTGTGGCATGTGACAGAACCTGGTGAAATTTTGGACTGCCAGTTTTGGGCAATCCATGTTGGCAGACTATTCTACCATGGAGCACCTCACTGCAGCCAAACATGGTGTTTACCCGTGAGCATGATTGTGAGCAGAAATGTGACCCTGTGCTGCAGAATGTCTCACCGAATAGGCTGCAGATCTTCAATTCAGAAGCTCAGCCACTAACCCAGCTCTCTGCCTTGGAATCAGAAACTGATGCACTCAGTGCCCCTTCGCTACATGCAGAATGAACCTATCCAGCCATTTCTCTACCTGATACAAGCATGAGGAATAATAGGAGTATAAAGACTACATTAGAGAGCTAAAGTTGACTTTATGTTGGAGATTAGATTACAGATTGGAACTCAGTGAAGGATAACCATTGCCATACAAACACACAGCAGCAATTCTATTTCAGCATATTGTTAAGCTACTGAGCTTTGCAGTGGTACTTTCAGGATGCCGTATCATGTGAATGCTCAAAGTTATTACATTTGTACAGCACTGCATATTTCTTGATAGTGAAGAGCTCAGAAACTGTGATGTGTTTATCATATGTTTATATTGTCACGATGCTGTGATGGAACGTTAATGGGTGGAGTGACTGTCAGTTTCTTTTTATTCTGGACAGGTGGCCGACAGGAGACCGTCCTTTCCCATTTTATAAATTTAAGATAAAATTCTCCATATTTTCTCATGAAGGGAAAGTTCTGGAAGGATTGGAAGAATTATTGATGATTAGTATTAAGCACCACCAGATCTGATGTAACACATATTTTAAAAATTCACCCACAATGAAGATGTCACTGGTTTGACCAGCCCGTATTGCCCACTAGTAGTGTCCAAAGGGCATCACTATGGGTCTGGATTCACAATATAGGCCAGGCCAGGTCATGAGAAGCAGGGGACCTAAAGAAAGGTTACACCTGAAACATTGACTCCTCCACCTCCTGATGCTGCCTGGCTTGCTGTGTTCTTCCAGCCTCCTGCTTGGTCTACCTTGGACTCCAGCATCTGCAGTTTTTATTTTGTCTTGGGCCAGGTAATGATGGCAGATTCCTTTCCCAAAAGGGGCATTGGTTAACCAGATGGATTTTTAACAACACAGCTGCAGGAACAGGTCATTCAGCCCCTTGCCAGTCAATGAGATCATGGTTGATCTGTGGCTTAACTCCATATACCTGCCTTTGGCCGACATTCCTTAATATCTTTGCTCAATAAAAATGTATCCACCTCAAATTTAAAGTTAAGAACTGATCCAGTATTTGTGGAAGAGAGGTCCACACTTCGATCACCTTTTGTGTGTAGAAATGCTCCCTAACATTTCCCCTGAACTGTCTGACCCTGATTCGGAGACTCTGCTCCTAGAACATAGAACATAGAACATAGAAGAATACAGAGCAGTACAGGCCCTTTGGCCCTCGATGTTGCGCCGATCCAAGCCCACCTAACCTATACTAACCCACTATCCTCCATATGCCTATCCAATGCCCACTTAAATGCCCATAAAGAGGGAGAGTCCACCACTGCTACTGGCAGGGCATTCCATGAACTCACGACTCGCTGAGTAAAGAACCTACCCCTAACATCTGTCCTATACCTACCACCCCTTAATTTAAAGCTATGCCCCCTCGTAATAGCTGACTCCATCCATGCTCCTAGTTCTAGCATCTCCAGCTCAGTAGGAATAGTTTATTTACCCTGTCTTTCCCTGTTACTACCTTGGAGACTTCGATCAGATCACCCCTTTCCCGTCTAAATTCTGGAGAAGAAAAGCCTAATTAATGTAATCTCTCTTCATAACTTACCATGAAGTCCAAGTCTCATTCTTGTAAACCATGTTGTACTCACTCCAAGGCCAAAATATCCTGATATGAGGAATTTGTTTTCACCCAGCGGATGGTGGGAATCCAGAATTCACTGCCTGGGATGGGAAACCCCTCAGACCTTTTAACAAAAAGTGTGTAGATGTGCAGTTGCAATGTCATAGTGTGCAAGGCTGTGGGTCAGGTGCTGGCATGTGGGATTAGTGTAATCAGTGAAGCCTTGATGTGTCACTTCTGTGCTGTCTGACTCTATAACAATTGATAATCTTCACAAGGTCATTATTAGATGAGCTTTTTAGTTCTAGATTTTTGCTGAATTCAAATTTTCCCAACTGCGTTTGTGGAATTTGAATCCAGGTCTCCAGTCTGTGGGCACCTGGATTATCAGTGCAGTGACATTAGTCATCTGCCATTTACATTGCCCCAACATTCATCTCAAGCTACAAAAGTGAAGGGTAGTTCACCTTGCACTCATCTCCCCTCACTCTCCCATTCCAACCATGACACTGACCTGACTTTGACTATGTTGAAGGTGATACATAAAATGCAATTTGTTGTCTGTTTGGGGAGTTTTGTGCTGTGATCTGTTGCTCACAACAGCTTGGACTGTGACATGCACACAGAGACCCTTACAGTCAGCAGGCTGAGTAAACATTCAGGTAGGTAAAAACAATGACTGCAGATGCTGGAAACCAGATTCTGGATCAGTGGTGCTGGAAGAGCACAGCAATTCAGGCAGCATTCAGGCAGGCTGAGTAAACATTCATCCTGGTCACCAGGCTGCACTCGAACCCAGGGTCCAGTGAAGAAACGCCAGAGTTTTTCTCTCATCTCCCTCTACCCCTTTCAGTAAGTGACTAGCCCTCACAAACACGATGCTTGAGGTCACTGTAGCTTCTGACATAAATGTAAGCTCATCCAAAACCCTATTGCCTGCGTCCCCAGTTCACATTGAATACTGCTCAGTCACAAGCCTGTGCTTCCTGGTGCAGCATTGCCTCAATTATAAAATTCTCATCTGAGTTTCTCAGTGACATTAGTCTGTCTGTGTCTCTGTGATCACCTTTGGCCAGACAGGCCTCCCATTTCTCTTCCTCCCTGTGGCTCTGGTCTTTTGCACACCCCAAATTATCACGGTTTCACCATTGCTGGCCTCTCGTTAGGTTGCTCGTGACTGCAAGCCCTGGATTCCCTTCCCGAAACCTCTTTCCAAAATTCAACCTTTTAAGATGCTGCTTAAAATCTACACATTTTCCCAAACAGTTGGTCACCCAGATTATTATCTCTTTGTATAAATAAAAAAAAGGAACTGCAGATACTGGAGACCTGTCTCTTTATATTTAAGTATCTTGTGTTAACTTGGGGTGTCAAGTTGCATCTGACAGTGTTGCTGTGAAACTCCTTGAGATCTTTTACTTTATTGAAGGCCCCAAGTAAATTCAATTTATTTGTGTCTGAAAGGAAAATTGAAGGAGTTTAGCATATTTTGGCAAATTTTAATTAACATCAATCATTTCCATTGATCCATGTTGGAATGTGGTCAAGGCAGGTTCACTTGAATAGAGATGGTGTGTAGAGATGTGGGGAAATAGCAGGAGATTGACACTAGGTGATAGAACCAGTGTAGGTGTGATGGGCTGAATGGTCTGTCACAATTCTGAGTCTGTGATTTTGAAAGAAGACCTGATAGGAATGGAGGAATATGAATGTCACGCTCTCCCTGCTATTCAATAATAACATGGTTGATTAAACACTTCAATGCAATTGACTCATGCCTATAAACCTGTAAAGCACTGGTAATCTGTAATCTATCAATCTTATCATAAATATAATCAAAGACCAAGCTTGCACAGCTCTCTTTCAGACAATTCCAAACGTTCAGAACCCTGTGACAAAAAAAACCTGCTCATCTCAGACCTTTGTTGGAACCCAATGACTTTTCAATTGTGTCACAAGTTCAAGACTTCTTAAGCTGGCATACATCTTACCTGCATCAATCCTGTCTATCCATTTCAATGAGATCACCTCTTGCTCTTCAAAACTCGAGAGAACACAAGCCTAGTTTGTTCAATCTCTCTTCATAGGACAATGCTGCCTTCCTTGGGAACAGCCATTGTTGCACACGCTCTATGGCAATTCTTTTATTCTGTTTTGAGAGCCATGCTTGATGCCCTACTGCTCCATCAAGTTTGTGAGGTGCAAAAGCTGAGAGCAGGCATGTGAGAAACTGTTGGTCGTATGATAACCAACCTGGGCTCTGAAAATCCCACAAATGATCGGCATTGAGGAAGTCCACAGTTCTGAGGTTCTGAAAGGATGAGTCAGTATTGGAGATGGTGCAAAATGACTTGACTTCAGCAGAGTGAGGATGCAGAGGAACGAAAGGACCAGAAAGGGTTTTTATTTTATTCAGTCATGGACCAGGAGCATCACAGCATGTATTGCACATCCCTAGTTGCCCCTTGACAAGGTGGTCATGTGCTGTAGGTAGACCCACAATGCCATGAGGGAGGGAATTGCAGGATTTTGACCCGGGGACAGTGAAGGGACAGCAATATATTTCCAAGTAAAGATGATAAGTGCCTTATCGGGGATCTTGTAGAAGGTGGTGTTTCCCATTTATCTGCTATTGTTATCCTTCTAGATGGAGGTGGTTGTGGGTCTGGAAAGTGCTGACTAACGAGCTTTGATGAAGCACTGCAGTGCATCTTATACATTGCACACCCTGCCACTATTGAGCATCAGTGGTGGAGGGAGCGGATATTTATGGATGTGGTGCCATTCAGGCAGGCTGCTTTGTCCTGGATAGTATCAAGCTTTTTGAGTGTTATTGGGGCTGCACCCATCCAGGCAAGTGATGAATATTCAATCATTAATGTGTGCCTTGTAGATGGTGGACAGGCTTTGGGGAGTCAGGGGGTGAGTTACTCACTGCAGTATTCCGAGTAACTCAACGAAAAAAAATCCTCAATTCCCACTTTGACACTTCCTTGAGAATTACAAGAGAGAACTCTCAATGGAACACAAACCATAATTGCATAGAATACACAGGAATATTTGAGATGGTAAGCAAGAGAGAGTGCGCGAGAGCTGAAGGCAAGAACAGCATCACCTATATGATGACTTGTTTTTGCCTTGTATCTTGCCCAGTCAATCTGTAACTATTATTGAATCATCAGGCAAGCTAAAGAGGAATTGTAGCAGCAGTTTACATTTGTGTAGTGTCTTTTTTGGCCCAGGCACTTAATCAGAAAGGAAAGTTGAGCCAAAGATGTAGATGCCAGGATAGGTGATTAAAAGCTTAATGACAGAGGTAGGGTCGAAGGAGGATCTCAAAGGAAGAACGAGACAAGCCGAAAGGTTGAGGGATGAAAGTGACAGGGCATCTGAAAGCACGAGACATTAACTTGAGCAAACCACAGGCTTTGGCTGAAAAGTAAGATTTTAAGTCTCTAACAGTGGTTTCACAGGGTTGACCCCTGTGGTGGGCATTGTTCCAATCCTGTCAAACTCTACAGATGTGTGACGACATGAAAAAGCTTGCAGAGACAGGTAACCATCGAGTAACTCCCACTGTCTGCTGATCAAAGATGCTTGCAGAATTTTAACTGCTATTCAGAAAAATTCCTTTTGTAATTTCGGTGAGGGTCAGCTATCTGTATTGTCATCTGCCAGTATTTCCTCAGCAGTCCTTTTTACCTACTCACAGAGAGTGATTTTTAATTATTGTTTTTTTGTCTTTTTGGCTTCCATCTTTGCATCAGCTGCTTTGAATTGGCAGCAATGCCCCTCTCTATCTCCCAGCAACGTACTGTCAACAGAGTCTAATCACAGAGTAGATAAACACCGACAGACACAACATTCCCTCTTCCACAAGCCTGCAGGCTCAATGTCACAACTCTATCAGTTATCTTCCTTCCCATTACTGCCCTGGGATTGACTGTGGCTGATGTTTTAACATGGATCTGTAGTACCTCTACCCATTTCTCCTCAAGTCCTTTGCTCCCCACTCAAATCAGGCAAAGCGCAAGGGGTGGATTTGGCAACTTTTTGGTTGGACCTAACATCACGCAAACCCTCTGCTCTGTTGTTCTCGCACAATCCCACTCAGAGGATATTTTTGCTCTCACCTCCATCATCATTGTGGTGACCAGAACCTAATCAAACATACAATCAGTGAACAGATGTGTTCCAATGAAATAAAATGGAAAAAAAAAATTTGTTCCCCTCAATCATTTTCATCCTCTGTCATGTTTGTCTCTCAATCCCTGGAGATGCTCGTCTGAAGTTGAGAGAAGGGATGTTGCTGACCACCAACACCAGCCTGGCTTCAATGTGGCCCTCTCTGCTGCCACTTCAGGTTTCTACTGCTTTCTATGTGAGAGACTGCTGGTTAAAATAACCCCTTCCTCCCTCCATCGTAGGCCACCCTACCCTCATTCCTCTCCTTTCTTCATTTTCTCTCCCTCCCTCATTCCCTCTACCCTCACTCATTTCCTCAAACTCTTCTCTCTCCTTCCTTAATTTCATCTTCCCCCCCACCCCCTCCTTTTTCTCCAGAGTAACTCACTTCCTGACTCCCCTGAGCCTGCCCACCATCCACCAGGCACAAGTCAGGAGTGTGATGAAATACTCCCCACTTGCCTGGATGGGGGCCGCTCCAACAACACTCAAGAAGCTCAACAGCATCCAAAACAAAGCAGCCTGTTTGATTGATACCACATCCACAAAAATCCACACCTCCACCACTGACACTCAGTAGTTGCAGTGTGCAATATCTATAAGGTGCACTGCAGAAATTCACCAAAGATCTTTTGTTAGCACCTGCCAAACCCATGACCACTTCCATCTGGAAGGACAAGTGCAGCAGATAAATCAGGAACACCTGCAAGTTCCCCATTCCTTCACTGTCACTGAGC
Source organism: Chiloscyllium plagiosum (assembly GCF_037043375.1). NCBI lineage: Eukaryota > Metazoa > Chordata > Chondrichthyes > Orectolobiformes > Hemiscylliidae > Chiloscyllium > Chiloscyllium plagiosum. Next base: position 9,495,152 of record NW_028270150.1, on the reverse strand, counting down.
CAAATTCCTGGAATTCCCTCCCTAAGGGCATTTTGAGTCAAACCACAGCACATGGACTGCAGCGGTTCAGGAAGACAGCTCACCCCCACCTTCTCAAGGGGCAACTAGGGACGGGTAATAAATGCTGGCCTAGGCAGTGACACCCACATCCCATGATTTTGTCTTGATGTATTATTGTCACATGTAGCTAGGTACAGTGAAAAGTTTTGTTTTGCGTGCAATACAGACAGATCATACCATACAGAGTGCATTAGGGTAGTATAACACAGTGAGGAATACCATGTTATAGCTGTAGGTCACACCCTCCTTTTCTCTCCTCATTCATTTCCCCCTCATTCACTCATTTCCACACACTGTTTTTCTCTCCCTCCGTTTCCTCTCGCTCCTCCTTTCTTTTCCCTCCTTCATTCCTCTCCCTTCCTCATTGCTGAAAACTCCTTGCGCCCAGGATTTTCAGTTTTGGTTCAGAATAAAGGGAGTGTGAACAGGGTTTGCAGTTATTTACAGAGTGTCCATTTAGTGTGGAATTTGGTGGCATCCTCAGGTTCTGGGGAGAATCTGGGCAGCGACAAGACTGAAGATGGTTTAATGGGAATATATTGGCATTTATATGGTTAACAGCATGTTGCTGGAAAAGCACAGCAGGTCAGGCAGCATCCGAGGAGCAGGAGAATCGCTGTTTCATTTCCTGATGAATGGCTCCGGCCTGAAACGTCGATTTTCCTGCTCCTCAGATGCTGCCTGACCTGCTGTGCTTTTCAAGCAACACACTCTTGACTCTGATCTCCAGCATCTGCAGACCTCACTTTCCCCTGGCATTTATATGGTGCCCTTCACATCCTCAGAATACCACAGCCTGCTTCACAACCAATCTAGTATTTTTTGCGATGTCGTGATGCAGCTACCCACAGCAGGAGCCTATTTGCACACCCGAGCAGCAAGCAGACAAATGATTGGGTTATTTCTTTACCTGATGTTTGTTGTGGCTTAAACGTTGATCCAGGTTGCAGATTGTGAGGGTGCTACAAAAAACATTGAAAACCAAAAATGTTAGAAATCGCAGCAGGTCAGGCAGCATCCATGGACAAAGTTAAAAATCACACAACACCAGGTTATTGTCCAAGATTTACTTGGAAGCACTAGCTTTCAAAGTATTGCTTCTTCATCAGGAAGAGCAAGTGATGACTCAAAATGTTAGCTTACTGTCTCTCCACAGATGCTACCTGACCTGCTGTGATCTCCAGCATCTGCGGTAATTCGTTCCGATATAACATTGCATGCAAAGCAGGTGAGGCAAGAATGAAGGGTGTTGAGATGTGCAGACTGTAATACAGACTCTGATGCTGAGCTGTACTTCCCACCTCGTTTCGATAAAACTGCTTGTGTCACACTGGAAATTTCATAAACCCACAGGCCTATTTTTAGATGAAGAGCAGATGACTCTGTGGTGGACAGGAACTTCGATTACGAAGCGCTTGGTTTTCAATATAAGCAGTTGCTGAAAATTTATCTTGTGGCTGCTGATTTTGGGGAGTCAATTTTTTTTTTTCCCTTTATGAGGCTTGACTTCAAACAGGCCACAAATCCTCAAATTGCAGAGTCGGTCTCAATGATACCTCAGAGCTTAAGACCATATGGCATTGGAGCAGAAGTATGACATTCAGCCCATTGTGTCTGATCCAATTAAATCATAGCTGCTGTGATCACCCTCAACCCCACTCTGCTGCCTTTTTCCCCACCACCCTTGGTTCTCTTCCTGATTGGAAATCTGTCTAGCTCGGCCTCGAATATGCTTAATGACCCAGCCTCGACAGCCCTCTGCAGTAAAGAATTCTACGGATTCACTACCCTCAGAGCGAAGAAATTCCTCCACATCTCTGTCTTATTTATGTGACCCCTTACTCTGAGATTAAACCCTCTCATCCTAGATTCTCCCACAAGGGGAAACAACTTTTCCTTTTTAGCACTGGAGGGCAGAAATATTGGCAAAGTGCCAGTGTTACTTGACTGTTAATTCAGAGTTCTCAAAAAATGTTCAAGAAAGAGTTGGATAGAGCTCTTAAGGATAGTGGAATCAAGGGTTGTGGGGATAAGGCAGGAACAGGATACTGATTGAGGATGATCAGCCATGATCATAATGAATGGTGGTGCTGGCTGGAAGGGCAGAATGGCCTACTCCTGCACCTATTGTCTATTGTCTATTGTCATGGGTCTATGATTCCCACCATTGCAAAGGGCAGATTTTGAATTCAACAAATAAAAAATGTTGATTGGTGAAAAGCTAATCCACTGTTGCCAGGAAACCATTGCCAAGATCCATCTGGTTCACTAATGTACTTTAGAAAGGAGATCTGCTCTCCTTACCTGGTCTGCCTGACATATAACTCCAGGCTCATAGCGATGCAGTTGACTCATAATTGTCCTCTGTGCAGCCAGGAATGGCCAATGGATGCTGTCCTAGCCAGCAGCCCCTAAATCCTGTGAATGAATGTTTAAACAGTGCTTCACAAGTTACAACAGCACTCTCAGATTTCCAGCTGACCCAATGGAAATGCCAAAGATCCCACAAACATTTTTATGCCCGACGAGCCTATGCATGCAAAAATAGAAATAGTTGGAGAAACTCAGCAGGTCTGGCAGCAGCTGTGGAGAGAGAAATTATTGGCTTGACGGTCGAAGACAGTGGATGGTAGTGTAGGGTTGTTATTGAGATTAGAGGCCTGTGACCAGCTGTGTTCCACTGGGATCGGTGCTGGGTCCGCTTTTGTTTGTGATTTATATATACGATTCAGATGAGAATTTAAGAAACAAATATTAGTAAGTTTGCAAATGACATCAAAATTGGTGGTGTAGTCAGCAGTGAAGAAGGTTATCTAAGAGTATAAAGGAACCTTGATCAATTGGGCCAGTGGGTTGAGGAGTGGCCAGATGGATGAATGTGAGGTGTTGCATTTTGGTGAAACAAATAAAGGCAGGACCAGTTATTGATGGGGCCCTGGGTAGTGTTATTGAACAGAGAGACCGAGGGACTCAGGTACATAGTTCTTTGAAAGCTGCATCACAGGTAGACAGGGTGGTTAAGAAGGCATTTATCACACTTAGAGTCATAGAGATGTACAACATGGAAACAGACCCTTGGTCCAACCCGTCCATGCTGACCAGATATCCCAACCCAATCTAGTCCCACCTGCCAGCACACGGCCCAGACCCCTCCAAACCCCTCCTATTCATATACCCATCCAAATGCCTCTTAAATGTTGCAATTGTACCAGCCTCCACCACTTCCTCTGGCAGCTCATTCCATACATGTATCATCCTCTGCGTGAAAAAGTTGCCCCTTAGGTCTCTTTTATAGCTTTCCCCTCTCACCCTAAACCTATGCCCTCTAGTTCTGGACTCCCCGATCCCAGGGAAAAGACTTTGTCTATTTACCCTATCCATGCCCCTCATGATTTTGTAAACCTCTACAAGGTCACCCCTCAGCCTCTGACGCTCCAGGGAAAACAGCCCCAGCCTGTTCAGCCTCTCCCTATACTCAAATCCTCCAACCCTGGCAACATCCTTGTAAATCTTTTCTGAACCCCTTCAAGTTTCACAACATCTTTTCGATAGGAAGGAGACCAGAATTGCACGCAATATTCCAACAGTGGTCTAACCAATGTCCTGTACAGCTGCAACATGACCTTCCAACACCTGTACTCAGTACACTGACCAATAAAGGAAAGCATACCAAACGCCTTCTTCACTATCCTATCTACCTGCGACTCCACTTTCAAGGAGCTATGAACCTGCACTCCAAGGTCTCTTTGTTCAGCAACACTCCCTAGGACCTTACCATTAAGTCTATAAGTCCTGCTAAGATTTGCTTTCCCAAAATGCAGCACCTCGCATTACTCAGACCTTTGACTATAGGAGTTAGGATGTCATGCTGAGGCTGTCCAAGAAGTTGGTGAGGCCACTTTTGCAATACTATGCCCAGTTGTGGTTACCCTGTTATCGGAAGGATATTATTAAATTGGAGCGGGGTCAGGAAAGCTTGCTGGGAATGGAGGGTTTGAGTTGTAAGGAGGAGCTGGATAAGCTGCGACTTTTTTCCCTGGAGCATAGGAGGTTGAGGGGTGACTTTATGGAGGTTTATAAAATCATGAGGGACATAGTTAAGGTCTTTTCCCTAGGGTGAGGGAATTCAAAACCACAATGAGTCTAATTTCAGTTCCTGCACAGTAGGCCCGAGGTCTGCCCTGGACATAGCTACATTGCTTGATTCTCAGTCTATTCTGAACTTTAGGCTCAGGCCTCGAACTTGCATTGTAGGCCTAACCTTGCACAATGTTTGTGGTGACCCAGTTTCTGGTTAGCTGGCTAATCTTCCATCCATGGCTCATATGTGAACCTCTACACTGTGAGCTTTTGTTTACTGCAATAACTTTGATGTGGCATCACACGCTTTCTTGAAAATTGAGTAGATCCACTTGTTCCTCTTTATCCATAGCACATCTTGCATCTTCAAAGATGATGATGAGACATGATTTCCCTTTCATAGAACCACATTAGCACTGCCTGATAACAGGTAAACATCATATATCAGAAAGAGACCATTCAGCCCACTGAGTCTGCACCAACTCTCTGAAGGGTACCTCAACCAGAACCCTACCCTATCCCTGTAATCCTGCATTTCCTAATTCACCGAGCGTGCACATCCCTGGACATAATGGACAGTTTTCCATGGTCAAGCCACCTGCACATCTTTGGATTGTGGGATGAAACAGGAGCACCTGGAGGAAATCCACGCAGACACGGGGAGAATGTGCATACTCCACACAGACAGTCAGCCGAGGCGGGAATTGAACCTGGGTCCCTGGCGCGGTGAGGCAGCAGCGCTGACCACACAGTTTCTTCCCGTGGTATCATGACCACCTCCCCCCCCCCCCCAACTTTATGGATCAGTTTACACCCTTATTAGCATTCCGTCACGCATCTCAGCCTAAGCTACAGACTCAAATCTTGGATTAATTACTTGCATTTACATAGCACCTTCTACTTCATGAGGTGTCCCAAGGCTAAATTCCAAGATTAAGTTTAACAGAGAGCCATAAGGTGGCATTAAGAAGAGCGCATGGACTTAAAAGAGGAGAGAAGTGGAGAGATTTTAGGAAGAGAATTCCAGAGCTAAAGTGTGTGATGACTTGGTACCCACTGAAGCTGAGCAAAGGCTGATGGTCACATGGGTAGAATTTAACTGAAGTCCTTCCACTTTTTCATAGCCTTTATCTCAGCGTCCACTTCCTGATGTTTTGCACTTCTGCTCTGTTGCACTCCGCTTGGATACAAAAGTGCTTCTCCCTGGGGAACAATTTAAAGCACTTTTGATTTCTCTCATCACATGCCATTGAAAACCTGAGGGACTGCAGACAATGGAGAGGAGGAAGTGAGGAGTGGCTGAACTAGAAACTCTCAAGAAGTGATAAAAATCGATGAGGAGCTGGTGGAACCCCAGGAGAGAGCAAGAAGAACAAAGAGCACCAAGGAACATTCTAGTGAGAATATGTGGGATGCAGTGAGAGAGGAAGGGAAATCAAATGACGTATAGAACTGCTTTTTATTGGAGAATAGATTTATAGGTTACAGTTTTCCCTGCTATCAGCTTAAATTCACTCTTCTGTCAATATGGGTGTCAACTGTGGCCCTATCAGTAGCACCACTTACCTCTCAATCACGATTTAAGTCCCATTGTAGGGCTTGAATGCAAAAGGAGAAAGTGAGGTCTGCAGATGCTGGAGATCAGAGCTGGAAATGTGTTGCTGGAAAAGCGCAGCAGGTCAGGCAGCATCCAAGGGAACAGGAGAATCGACGTTTCGGGCATAAGCCCTTCTTCAGGAATGATTTTTGAATGCAAAAATCAGGGTCGATGCTCCAGTGTAATACTGAGGGAGCTACAGACTCAGAGGTGCCATTTTTCACATGAAAGATTAAACTGAGACATTGAGTGCATGTCAAGTGTACCATTTCTAGGACAACAGGGGTAATCAGCCTGGTGTCCTGCCAACATTTATCCTTCAGTAGGAGTTTTGTGGTTTGGTGGTACTGGCCATTTCTCTGAGCCAGGAGACCTGGTTTCAAGTTCCACGTGCTCCAATGGTGTATCATATATCTGAGAAGGTCGATAAGAAAATATCTGGAGTCAAGTGCATTAGGGGTCAGTTAGCTCAGTTTCCTAGGTGAGTGATTTGTAATGGAGAGTTAATGCTAACAGTGTGTGTGGGCTCAGTTCCTGTATTGGCTGAAGTTACCCTGAAGGACTGTCCTTCTCACCTTTCTCCTCAGAATAAACCAGCACCAGTTGTTTCTCTCTCTCTCTCTCTCTCTCTCTGCCCTTGACAATCTGTCCCTCAATCAACATTACCCAAGGATAAAGAGATCACCTGTTTTTATCAGATTGCTCTTGTGGGGAGTTTACTGACTGCGAATTGGCTGCTGTGTTTCCCACATTATGGCAATGACAACACTTCAGAAAGTAGCTTTGAATTGTTTGGTGGTCGTAAAAAGCACAACATCAATTCCAATCTGTCTTTTTCCGTCAGTTCACTCCACATCTGACAACACCGATTCCCTTCCAAAGGTAAATTGGCATCTAAGACAAGCGGATCACTGAGTGCCAGAACAACACTCAACGATTGTATTGTTACAAAGAGACAGGCAGCAGAGTTTTGGACAAGCTGACGTTGATGCCGTGGGAGAGATGAGGGATTTCTCTACTCAGAGGCTGGGAAAACTGTGGAAGTCTCTGCCCCAGAAGGGGGCAGAAGCTCAGTCACTGACTATATTCAAGACAGAGATCAGTTGATTTCAAAGTACAGAAGGTATCACAGAATTGTTACAGTGAAGAAGGAGGCCATTCGATCCATCGTACCTATCCCAGTGCCATTCTCCTGCCTTGTCCCCATATCCAAGCACACCATTTCTACCCAAATGATATGAATCAAGTTGAATTGCATCATTTTATTGTCTTGTGCATTCAATATAAAGCAAAGTGCAAAGAGTCTACTGTCACCTAGCACAGGAACCATTTGCATTAATTTGAAATAAAATATAAAGTGAAGTAAAGGGAGATAACTTAAAAGAGATTCCAAATTTTTTTCTCTGTAGCTACAGTCCCCGCTCTGGGCTATACCAAACCACACCGTGCCCCCACCCCCCACAGTCCCCGCTCCTGGCTACACCAGCCCACATCGTGCCCCCACCACAGTCCCCGCTCCCGGCTACACCACCCCACACCGTGCCCCCAATCCCCAACAGTCCCCACTCCCGGCTACACCAGCCCGCACCATGCCCCCACCACAGTCCCTGCTCCCGGCTACACCAGCCCACACCGTTCCCCCACCACAGTCCCCGCTCCCGGCTACACTAGCCCACACCGTGCCCCCACACCCCCACAGTCCCCACTCCCGGCTACATCAGCCCACACCGTGCCCCCACCCCCCCACAGTCCCCACTCCCGGCTACACCAGCCCACACCGTTCCCCCACCACAGTCCCTGCTCCCGGCTACACCAGCCCGCACCGTGCCCCCACCACAGTCCCCGCTCCCGGCTACACCAGCCCACACCATGCCCCCACCCCCCCACAGTCCCCACTCCCGGCTACACCAGCCCACACCGTTCCCCCACCACAGTCCCCACTCCCGGCTACACCAGCCCACACCGTTCCCCCACCACAGTCCCCGCTCCCAGCTACACCAGCCCACACCGTGCCCCCACCCCCCCACAGTCCCTGCTCCCGGCTACACCAGCCCACACCGTACCCCCAACCCACCACAGTCCCCGCTCCCGGCTACACCAGCCCACACCATTCCCTCACCACAGCCCCTGCTCCCGGCTACACCAGCCCACACCGTTCCCCCACTACAGTCCCCGCTCCCAGCTACACCAGCCCACACCGTGCCCCCACCCCTCCACAGTCCCTGCTTCCAGCAACACCACCCCACACCGTGCCCCCAACACCCCCCACAGTCCCCACTCCAAGCTACACCAGCCCACACCATTCCCTCACCACAGTCCCTGCTTCCGGCTACACCAGCCCACACCGTGCCCCCACCACAGTCCCCGCTCCCGGCTACACCAGCCCACACCATTCCCTCACCACAGTCCCTGCTTCCGGCTACACCAGCCCACACCGTGCCCCCACCACAGTCCCTGCTCCCGGCTACACCAGCCCACACCATTCCCTCACCACAGTCCCTGCTCCCGGCTACACCAGCCCACACCGTTCCCCCCCCACAGTCCCCGCTCCCAGCTACACCAGCCCACACCGTGCCCCCAAACCCCCCACAGTCCCCGCTCCCAGCTACACCAGCCCACACCGTTCCCTCACCACAGTCCCTGCTTCCGGCTACACCAGCCCACACTGTGCCTCCACCACATTCCCCGCTCCCAGCTACACCAGCCCACACCGTGCCCCCACTCCTCCACAGTCCCCACTCCCGGCTACACCAGCCCACACCGTTCCCCCACCACAGTCCCCGCTCCCGGCTACACTAGCCCACACCGTGCCCCCACTCCTCCACAGTCCCCACTCCCGGCTACACCAGCCCACACCGTTCCCCCACCACAGTCCCCGCTCCCAGCTACACCAGCCCACACCGTGCCCCCAAACCCCCCACAGTCCCCGCTCCCAGCTACACCAGCCCACACCGTTCCCTCACCACAGTCCCTGCTTCCGGCTACACCAGCCCACACTGTGCCTCCACCACATTCCCCGCTCCCAGCTACACCAGCCCACACCGTGCCCCCACTCCTCCACAGTCCCCACTCCCGGCTACACCAGCCCACACCGTTCCCCCACCACAGTCCCCGCTCCCAGCTACACCAGCCCACACCGTGCCCCCACTCCCCCACAGTCCCCGCTCCTGGCGACACCAGCCCACACCGTGCTCCCACCATAGTCCCTGCTCCCGGCTACACCAGCCCACACCGTGCCCCCACCCTCCCACAGTCCCTGCTTCCGGCTACACCACCCTACACTGTGCCCCCACCCCCCACAGTCCCCACTCCAGGCTACACCAGCCCACACCGTGCCCCCACTCACCCACAGTCCCCACTCCCGGCTACACCAGCCCACAATATACCCCTTCCACAGTCCCCGCTCCCGGCTACACCAGCCAACACCGTGCCCCCACCACAGTCCCCGCTCCAGGCTACACCAGCCCACACCGTACCCCCACCACAGGCCCCATCCAATTCCCCTATTTCGTTTTCACATCACTTTCAATCTATGCCCTCTCATTCTTTTTTCCTTTTACAAGCAGGAACAGCTTCTAACCAGCCGTGCCTGGCTTGTTAAATTTCATAGCTGAAAATGTGTTGCTGGAAAAGCGCAGCAGGTCAGGCAGCATCCAAGGAGTAGGAGAATCGACGTTTCGGGCATGAGCCCTTCTTATGCCCGAAACATCGATTCTCCTGCTCCTTGGATGCTGCCTGACCTGCTGCGCTTTTCCAGCAACACATTTTCAGCTCTGATCTCCAACATCTGCAGTCCTCACTTTCTCCTTGTTAAATGTCATCTCATTCTTCTCCTTTCCAAGGAGAAAAGCCCCAGTGTCATCAGTCTATCCTCTATTTCTGAAGGTTCTCACTGCTGAAAGCATTCTTGTAAGTTTTGCTTCTGTGGTGCTTCTCTCCTCGAGGAGGATGGGGACCATGCGGAAATATGGTGCTCGGGTCGAAGGTCAACCGTGATCTAGCTGAATGGCCTCCTCTTGCTCCTTTGTCTTACGTTCCAATGGGGAACTGGCCAGATGCATGTTGCAACGATGAAGTTGCAACTTCAGAGATCAATCCTCCCAAGGAATGATATTCCTGTGGAGTTTATTTTCATTCCAGCCCTATATCTGCATGCATTTGCTTTTGCCAGGTTGTGGTAATGTAGTAGTCATGTTACTGGACTAGTGATCCAGAGAACATGAGCTTAGCTTTCTCCCCAGTGGCAGTCTGACGATTGCCATCCTGACAGAGAAACTTGGAATCTTGTAGCTGTGTCAGTACAACCTGCAGATCACTGTAAAAGCTCAACTGGTTCAGCAACGTTCTTTTGAGAATGATGTACTGACCATCAGTTGACTTTTAACTGCATCTGAACCAGATAGCAAATGACTCAGCTGTGTCAGCAGCATCTCATGACATGTAGGGCTGAATAATAAACTGTAACTCACATTTATATAGTGCCTTTGAGGTGGTGAAAACCAAGGAACTAAAATGTCTGTAGGGAACATTAGCAGTTAAAGTTTGACTCTGTGTCATATTAATGCTGCTGATCTAGAGCTGGTCAAAGATGTAAGTTCTAAGGAGTGTCATAAAGGGAGAGGTGAAGAGAATGAAATGGCAAAGTTGACACAGAGTAGAGAGTTGGCATTGAGTATAGTTAATCTTAACTGACTTGGTCACTCAGTCAGAGAGCAGGAAACAGTCTGGAAATGTAGTAAAAGCTACAGATTTACATCCAAACTCTCATAACCAGGAGCAACTTAGGCCATTCAGCCCCTCAAGACCTCTCCGTTCTTTTCTTATTTTCTGAGTTTTTGTCATTTATATAAATGATTTGGATTTGAATATAGGAGGAATGGTTAGTAAGTTTGCAGATGACACCAAAATTTGTGGTGCAGTGGGCAGTGAAGAAAGCTATCTCAAAGTACAACAGGACCTTGATCAGATGGGCCAGTGGGCCTGAGGATTGGTAGATGAAGTTTAATTTAGATAAATGTGAGGAGCCTGCATTTGGAAAGGCAAATCTTTTTGATAGGGCCCAGGGGAGTGTTGCTGAACAAAGAGACCTGAGAGTGCAGGTTCATCGCTCCTTGACAGTAACATTGCAAGTCGACAGGGTAGTGAAGAAGGCATTTGCCACACTTGCCTTTATTGGTCAGTGCATTAAGTATGGAGTCGAAAAGTGTGGCGCTGGAAAAACATAGCAGGTCAGGCAACATCCAAGGAACAGGAGAGTCGATATTTCGGGGCTTAAGAAGGGCTTATGCCTGAAACGTTAATTCTCCTGTTCCTCAGATACTGCCTGACTTGCTGTGTTTTTCCAGCATCATACTTTTCGAAACTGATCGCCAGCATCTTCAGTCCTCACGTTCTCCCATTGAGTATGGGAGTTGGGGGGTCATGCTGTGGTTGTACAGGACATTGGGTCTGCCACTTTTGAAATACTGCCTTCAGTTCTGGTCTCCCTGCTATCAGAAGGTTGTTGTGAAACTTGAAAGCATTCAGAAAGGATTTACAAGGATGTTGATGGGGTTGAGCTCTCAGGATGGCTGAATAATAGGCTGGGGCTATTTTCCCTGGAGTGTTGGAAGCTATGGGGTGATTAGGTTAGATTCCCTACAGTATGAAAACAGGCCCTTCAGCCCAACAAGTCCATGCCAACCCTCCGAGCAGTAACCCACCCAGACCAATTTACCCTATATTTACCCTTGACTAATGCATCAAGCACTATGGGCAATTTATCATGGCCAGTTCACCTGTCCTGCATATCTTTGGATTGTAGGAGGAAACCAGAGCACCCGGAGGAAGCCCACACAGACACAGGGAGAATGTGCAAACTCCACACAGACAGTTGCCCGAGGCCAGAATCAAACCTGGGTCCCTGGTGCTGTGAAGCACCACGCCACCCCAGTACAAAGCAAAATTATAGAGGTTTATAAAATCATGAGGGACATGGATAGGGTGAATAGCCAGATTGTTTTTCCCAGAGTGAGGGAGTCCAACACTAGAGGGCATAGGTTTAAGGTTAAAAATCACACAACACCAGGTTATAGTCCAACAGGTTTATTTGGAAGCACTAGCTTTTGGAGCAACGCTCCTTCATCAGGTGGTTGTGGAGTACACAATTGCAAGACACAGAATTTGTAGCAAAGTTTATAACTATAAATTCTGTATCTTGCAATCGTGTCCTTCACGACCACCTGATGAAGGAGCAGCGCTCCAAAAGCTAGTGCTTACATTTAAACCTGTTGGACTATAGCCTGGTGTTGTGTGATTTTTAACTTTGTCCACCCCAGTCCAACACCAGCATCTCCAAATCCGGTTTAAGGTGAGAAAGGAAAGATTTAAAAGGGACCTTTATCACACAAAGGGTAGTGTGTGTATGGAATGAGCTGCCAGTGGAAGTGGTGAAGGCTGGTACAACTACAACATTTAAAAGGCATTTGGATGGGTATCTGCAGAGGAAGATTTTAAAGGGAGATAGGCAAAATGCTGGCAACTGGGATGAGATTAATTTAGGATATTTGTTCAGCATGGACAAGTTGGACCGAAGGGTCTGTTTCTGTGCTGTACACCTTTATGAGGCTATGAGTTACAATCAGGAAGGTAACCATTGCCAAACACTGGAGTGCCTCAGACTATTTCGCACTGGGTCGTAAGACTAAACAGCTCCATAAAACAAAGTATATGTTACAGCAAGAGAAAGAAAAACACCAGCTTCAAGGCAGCAATCTGATCTCAGGGCTCGGGAGACAGTTATAAACCAGTTAAGCTTTCTTCTCAAAGTTAATGATGTCACGGGAGGCCTCCTAATGGTGTTCATTCCTCCCGGCTATAGTACAGGTCTCTCTCATCCCATACCGTCTGTGTCAAAATAAACCGGGCCTGTGTGATAATATCTCTTCCTGTTGAAATCGACTGATAGCATATTAAAGATTGTTTGGAAAAAGAAATGTGAACTATGCACATCTATTCAGATAATGTTTGGATAAGAGTCTGCTGTCAAACACAGTGTTGTCTGTTACCCAATCGGAAAGCTATTAACCTTCCCAACATCCAAACATCACAGAACAGCTACAACAAAGACGGAGGCCACTCAGCCCATGTCGCTTTGCTGCAACAACCCATCCAATACCACCCACCCATCTTGGCCCCCTTGGCTCTGAAAACTCTCATCAGGTACTGGTCCAATTCCCTCTCTACAGTCATAACTGAACCTGCCTCCAGTGCTTTTGCAGACAGTACGGTCCAGATCCAAATGACATGAAAATGTTTCCATCTCTTCTGATGATTGTCTTAAATCTGTGCCCTTTGTTTCTCAATCCTTCCACCAATGGAACAGTTACATCCAATGTACTCAGTTTAGACCCCTCGATTGCATCTCCATTATCATTACCTTGACCTGCTTTTTAACCAAGCTCTCTCTACACTGTCCCCATCAAACACTCCCAGGACAGGGACAGCACAGGGTTAGATACTGAGTAAAGCTCCCTCTACATTGACTTCATTAAACACTCCCAGGACAGGGGCAGCACAGGGTTTGTCACAGATTAAAGCACTGTCTACACTGTCCCATCAAACACTCCCAGGATGGGGGCAGTACAGGGTTAGATACAACACCGACTCCCATTAAACACTCCCAAACAAGAACAGCAATGGGTCAGGTGCAGAGTAAAGCTTCCATTACACTCTTCCCATCAAACACTCCAAGGACAGGGGCAGCACGGGGTTAGATACAGAGTAAAGCTCCCTCTACTCTGTCCCTTCATCAAACACTCCCAGGAGAGGGGCAGCACAGGGTTAGATACAGAGTAAAGCTCCCTCTACTCTGTCCCTTCATCAAACACTCTCAGGACAGGGACAGCACAGGCTTAGACACAGAGTAAAGCTCCCTCTACACTGTCCCCATCAACAAGCCCAGGACAGGGACAGCACAGGGTTAGATACAGAATAAAACTCCCTCTACACTGTCCCCATCAACACTCCCAGGACAGGGACAGCACGGGGTTAAATACAGAGTAAAGTCCCCCTCTACACTATTCCCATCAAACACTCCCAGGACAAGGACAGCACGGGGTTAAATACAGAGTAAAGCTCCCTCTACACTGTCCCCATCAAACACTCCCAGGACAGGGACAGCACAGGGTTAGATACTGAGTAAAGCTCCCTCTACACTGTCTCCATCAAACCTGCCAGGACAGGGACAGCACGGGGTTAGATACAGAGTAAAGCTCCCTCTACACTGTCCCCATCAAACCCTGCCAGGACAGGGACAGCACGGGCCATGTACCTGCTTCCAACAGTGTTCTTGGGCCCAGGCTCTGTCGGGATGGGGCTGAAATGCTCCTGCCCCTGCCTTGATCATGTTCAGCAGTCAGAACCCTCTCATAAAGAAGCTGCACTTGCAAAGGCTCCCTAATCGAGTCATGTAGCATGTCAGGATTGGTAGGTGTATTCCCAGGAAGAAGGCTTAAACAAAGGATTTACAAGTAGACAATGACACAGGAGAGAAAGTTGTTTAATATTCGTGTTGACAGAAAAGAACAAGGGATTAATCACCGTGAATTAGCATTTGCATTGAGAAGGCTGAGTGAATCCCATGTTCCAGGACACAGCTTTGTAATTCTCATTTATCGTGATAGGCCTGCTCTCCCTCTCCGTCAGGGTAAGATGAATAATGAAACAGACTCCCCTGTTTCTCTTCTCGATTTATCAGGCGTGCTTCCTTGGTTTTATCCCTCACCAAAATCAATCACACTTCCACTCCTCCCTTCCTGCTGACTGCCATCTCCCAGTACTACCTATCCCTGAGAACACCCTCCCCATCCCACCCTATGCACCCCTCCAAAACATCACCCAAAAGAAGGAAGTAAAGTGCATTACTGTAGCGCCATCACCGGCCACTGTGCTTTCCTCTCATTCAAAGTGTTCTGAAATGCAGTCACTGTTACAGTGTAAGAATGGTGGGTTTAACATGATTAGATGAGATTAGATTACTTACAGTGTGGAAACAGGCCCTTCAGCCCAACAAGTCCACACAGACCCTCCGAAGAACAACCTATCCAGACCCATTCCCTTACATTTACCCCTTCACCTAACACTACGGGCAATTTAGCACAGTCAATTCACCTAACCTGCATATTTTTGGATTGTGGGAGGAAACCGGAGCACCCAGAGGAAACCCATGCAGACACGGGGAGAATGTGCAAACTCAACACAGACGGTTGCCTGAGGTGGGAATTGAACCCGGGTCCCTGGCGCTGTGAGGCAGCAGTGCTAACCACTGTGCCACCATGCAGCAAAATCCTACAAACAAAGATATTAAATTTATGGATGTAGATTTGCTTGCTGAGCTGGAAGGTTCATTTTCAGATGTTTCGTTGCGATACTATGTAACATCTCCAGATGAAGCTTCATCCGGAGGCTCACTGAAGATGTGACCTCATATGGGGACGAAACATCTGAAAATGAACCTTCCAGCTCAGCGAGCAACCTACATCCAGAACCTCAACCCTAGCTACAAATCTTCTCAAAACTCGCGAATGATAAATCTATCCCTTGGAAAAGAGCATTAGCATGGTTTGTTGAAACAAATACCAAGAATGCTGGAGAAACTCAGCAGGTCTGGCAGCATCTGTGGAGAGAGAAACAGAGCTAATGTATCGAGTCTGGTAAGATCTTTTTTACTCCGGTTCTGAAGATGAGTCTCATCAGACTCGAAATATTAACTTTGCTTTCTCTCACCACAGATGCTGCCAGAGCTGCTGACTTTCTCCAGCATTGTCAGTTTTTGTTTCAGATTTTCGCCATTTTGCAGTTATCAACATGGGTTGAACGGGCAGCAGGACACATAGGGACACAAACCGCAGAAACTCGTGAAAGCCCCAGGCTCCTTGTTTTAAGGAGGTATTAGAGAAGATGCAGATTTACTTTTAGTTGGAAACACAGCAGAATGACCAAGTAAGATGAGACTAATCAAGAAGAATTGAGGGCACAGCCTCGGAGTGAGGGGATGACCCCTTTAGAACTGAGATGAGGAGGAATTTCTTCAGCAAGAGGGTGGGGGATCTGTGGAACCCATTGCCGCAGAGGGCTGTGGAGGCCAAGTCAATGAGTGTATTTCAGACAGAGTTAGAGAGGTTCTTCATTGCTAAGGGATCAAGGGTTCTGGGGAGAAGACAGGAGAGTGGGTTGAGAAACATGTCAGCCATGATCGAATGGCACAGCAGACTCGATGGGGCAAATGGCCTTGTTCTGCTCCTATATCTTATGGTGTTTTGGCCATACATCTTAGCTCTTGGAAAGACTGAGGTATTACCTGTTTCAGGTCTTTAAGATTATGGAAGGATATGATAGAGTTGATGTCACATCGATGTTCCCATTTGCGGGCAGATCATAAAGGCAACGTAATTGCTAATAAAGGGCACAATCTGCTTGAGTGGCTGGGTTTCGAATGGGTTAACATTGGATCCAAGAAATTTAAAATAAATCTCCATACTCAGAGAGTGGCAAGAATGCTTATAAAAGGAATGGCTCCAGTGAATGTTACAGATACATTAAAGGGGGAAGCTGGGTAAATAAGAGGGAGCCAAAAGTGAAAAGTTTATTCTGATTGTGTGAGATGAGGTGGACTCCGAGAAAGCTTGTGTGAAGTCTTAACACCGTGACGCTTCAGAATGGGCTGAATATGCTATTCCTATCCTTTAAATTCCATTTTATAACTTTGTTAGAATCCAGTGCGTTTAAGGTGCTACATAAATACAGTTGTTCCTTGGCTTGTATTGGTCTGATGAACCATTATGGGCTTGTCACTGGCTGTTACATTTCTGGGCATGAACAGTAATAAAACTCCATGTGTCTCAGAAACAAATCAAATATGGTACTGGAGTTTTTAGTTCCAAATGAGAATATCCTCAAATCAGGAGATGGAAGAAAGGGTTAACAAGACAATTAAGAGCCTGAACTGTTGAACAGTCCAGGGAGAATATCACATGCATCTCCATGTGGAGTTTCAATTGAAAAACAATCAATTTGGGCCCATAAGGTCAGATTGTTGATAATGTTTGAGTGAATGGATCAGACAGGCACTGTGCAGTAGTGTACTAAGGGCTGATTGTGTTTCTTTCTCAGTGCAGTGATCCAAACAATTTAATTCATTTTCCTTGGCTGTGGAGGTAATAGTGGTGTTTCTGAGGTTAGTTCTTCCAATAGATGAATACATGAGCAAAACAGGGTAATAAAAAGACCTGCTGAAAGTGGTGTGATTTGTACTTTTTTCTATGTTAGCTCACGTAACACATGCACAAAAGACCTGAGCTTTTATTGAGATAGATATCTGGGAGTTTATTAGCAACAGGCAATGTACACCAATATGATATCTCAGACTTATATATGAGGTCTAGGTTACAATGCTTACCTAGATTACCAATATATTGCAGGCACAGTCGACTGGCTGGCTAGCTGCTACCAGATTGGCTGAGTGAGCAGAGAGTCAGACAGGTTCTCTTATGCTGGAGTGGCACCTTTATGATGGGAAAATGAGGAGTCTGGCACTAGATAATAGAACCAGTGCAGATGTGACAGGCTGAATAGCCTTCTTCCACAGCCAGCTTCCACAGCCAGCTCAGAGTCCATTCACCACTGAGGAGATTCTAATCTCCTGGTTTTATTTTTTTTTAATTTACGCTCGTACAAAAGACAATACACAACAACAAATACAATATACCAAAGAAATAGGGACACAAGTACAAGGCGCCCCAAATCTCAGCAGAATCAACAACAATATTCGAGACCATACAAAGTTTGTACACAGGTCACTGTTCTCCCAAAAAGGTACCATAATGACCTAAGTACATAGAAGAGTACATTACAGCCCCTGAGGATGGAGTTAACGAGTCAGCAAAAACCCACTATATACAGTTGCAAACACTTACATGTCACAAACAAGGCCGTGTATAAAATACAGCATAACTGAAAACAGCATACAGCAGTGACCAGCACTCAACATATAACCCAGCTCCCAGTCATCTCCATGCGTTCCAGCCCGTGGGTACTTTACACACCTCCTGGCAGTCCTCACTTTCTCCTGGTTGATTTTAACCTTAACTGCGAAGCCTCTTCCAAGGATGTCTACCTTGAGGAAGTTCTTCTTCTCCCTCCACAAGGATCTCAGTGAGTCTCTCTCTCACTGCACCCTCCAGGTCATCTCCTCTGAAGCTCTTCAGCCACTTCCTGAAGTAGACTTGTTACCACAGCCACATCTCCTTCCTCAGCGCCTGCCTATGGAACCGACTAATCATGCATGGACTCCAGACCACATTCAGACCAACTCAGTTTAGACCTGAACAAGACAACCAGGAATTCCTGATGAAGGGCTTATGCCCGAAATGTAGTCTGTCCTGCTCCTCAGATGCTGTCTGACCTGCAGTGCTTTTCCAGCACCACAGTCTCAACACTGAGATGAGATCAGCCGTGATCATATTGAACGGCAGAGAAGGCTCAAGGGGCTGAATGGCCTACACCTGCTGCTCGCTCTTATGTTCCTAGTAGGCTAAGCAAGCCCTGAATTCAAGGGCAGTTATGGTTAAGTGACAAATACTGCCCTTGTCTTGCAGCACATACACCCCACGAAAGCAAAACAAAATTAATGCTGTATGTATGACCCGATAATACTGCATGGCCTTCCAGTTTCTGGGGTTGGAAGTAGGAGTGAATAGGGAGAGCTTGATTTCTACAACTCACTCGTATGGTCTTATTCGAGACAGAGAATGTTGGATAAGGTAGGATTCTGTGGAGCGAGAACTTGAATTCCAGTAAAGAGGGACAATTAACAAGATCCTTTTCCTGATCTCAGAGTATTTGCTTTAGAAAACATCTATATGACAATGCTGTAACTCTAACGTATAATTATATCAGATGCTGCTTGGTGCATTAGGCTTTTAAAAATAGAACGTGTACAGCAGGCGAGATTTCCCCATCCTGAAAACCTGTGATAGTGTGTTTGGAGCACCGTATCAAGCACTGAAAATCTGCAAGAACTGCAGAAATCTTTTACAATTGAGTACAATTTCTTGGGCCCAACAAATGCCCGAGAGCACCTCTCCATTTGTGTAACATTTATCTTCAACATTCTATATGGCCTCAGATTTAATTGAACAAACGTGGAAAAGGCAGTTAGCTCTGTTGCTCCTTGTCTGTACATATTTGTAAGTATTAGTTCCTTTGAACAAGGTGGGCTTTTGGTGCAGGAATCTGTTCTTTCTGAAGATGGAGAATCAAAGACAGAAGTTTTAGATGGTGATAGTGCCCTCCACTTCATGATATGTAAAAACTCTTCACAGCTACTGGAGTGCATTTGACATGTACTCTGGTCATGTTGAAAAATACAGCAGCCAGTCTGCACACAGGCAGCTCCCAGAAACAATAATGAGGCAAGGCATCAGCCAAAGTGCTCTAGCCATGTGGGTGAAGTGATGGATATTAACCCAGACAATAGAGAGAGCTCCCTTGCTCATCTTTGAATGGGAGTATTTGTGGGCGGCACGGTGGCACAGTGGTTAGCACTGCTGCCTCACAGCGCCAGAGACCTGGGTTCAATTCCCACCTCAGGCGACTGACTGTGTGGAGTTTGCACGTTCTCCCCGTGTCTGTGTGGGTTTCCTCCGGGTGCTCCGGTTTCCTCCCACAGTCCAAAGATGTGCGGGTCAGGTGAAGTGGCCATGCTAAATTGCCCGTAGTGTTAGGTAATGTGTAAATGTAGGGGTATGGGTGGGTTGCGCTTCGGCGGGTCGGTGTGGACTTGTAGGGCCGAAGGGCCTGTTTCAACACTGTAATGTAATCTAATCTAATCTTTCATGTCCACTCGAGGGATAGCTAGGCAGCTAGGATTTAACTTTTCACCTAGACGGCAGCATCCCGAACAATGCAGCACTCGTTCAGTACTGCACTGGATGACTCAGCCAGGATTAAGGTGAGGTACAAGCCTATAACAATTTGAGTGAGGGTGTTACCCCTGAATGAAGGTTGGCACATGAAGTGAATGGAGACAGTTGGGGACTGAGGCTTCACATCTGATCTGAACCTAATCAAAACAGGTCACATGATCATGCTGTAGACCAAATATAAGACAGTCTGAAAGTCTCCCTAACAGATTCTGTTACCGTGACACACCTTGGGCTGTCCCAGGTTTTTAAAGGTTTTAGTTTGAAAGAGCGGAATGATATATTGATGGGATTCGATAAAGTCAAGTGAAAGGAGGGTCATGTGGAGCATAAACACCAACATGGACCAGTTGGGATGAGTGGCCTTTGGGATCCTGCCGTGCATACCGGCTGATGTGCCACAGTGTCTTCACATCATTAAGATGTTTCTGAGCTCTGCCTACACTGACCTCAAACACTGAGGTGGAGCAGGGTCAAGGGAATTAATTCTGGTGCACTGGGGAGGGAACGAGATGGGGCAAGTGTGTGGGCAGGAACAGGCGCCAGCCGATAAACTTAATGAACCGTCAAATGAGGGGATGAATCCAGGCCTACAAAAAGTGTGGAAAGATGTGAGTAATGTGTTCAATGCAGGATATAAGTTCCTGTATTGGGAAACCTATCATATTCTAACAGAACTAGACAGGGGAAGCAGGAAGACTGTTCCTGATGACCAGGGAATCCAGAACCAGGGAGTCACAGTCTAAGGATACGAGGCAGGAGATGAGGAGAAATTTCTTCACCCAGAGAGATGCTAGCCTGTGGAACTCTCTGCCATAGAAAGTGGTTGAGAGCAAAACAGGAGCTTGATATAGTTCATGGGGCGAAGGGATTGAGGAGAAAGCTGATATAGGTATGGAATTGGATAATGATCCATGATCACATTGAATAGCAGAGGAGGCTTGCTGTGGGTCTGGAGTCACATGTAGGCCAGACTGGGTAAGGAAGGTCAAGTTCCTTCCCTACAGGGCACTAGTGAACCAGATGACAGTTTTGTCATCATTGTTTGAGACTCATCATTTGAATGTAAACTCCATGAGTTGCCATGATTTGATTTTAATCCACATCCCAAGAGCATAAACTTCAGCCTCGGAATTACCGATCCCGTGACATTAGTCCCTCACCACCATTGCTGTCTAACTCTTCACAGCCTTAACTTAGTTACCAGTCAGATGTTATCCAGGTTGTCACGCCATTGAACAGAGTGTGCTCTGTAGAGTCTAATTGGAAAGAGTGGTTTCAGTGATTTAGAAAATCTGTAATAAATACATTACCATATCTGCATGATAAAGCTGCCTTGTTTTACTGCAACATTCAAGATCAAAGATCTATGTCTCTTGAATTTTGAAAACAGCCTTTCATGTTAGCAGGCATAAAAAAATGATTAAAATGTGGGTCTGATAAAAGAAGGAATCAAAATCATGTGCTCAAAGATTCATTCAATACAGAATGAGACCATTTAGTCCAGCGTGCCTGTGTTGTCTCTTTGAAAGAACCATCCAATTAATTCCACTCTACTGCTCTCTCTCCTAAGCCCCATATTTCATTCAATCTTTTTCAACTATTTATCTGACTCTCTTGAAAAAGTTATGCTTCAAACTGCTTCCATCATCTTTCCGACTTGCAACAGTTTTCCGCATTAATAAAACCCTCCTTATCTCTCCTCAATGGCTCTTCTGTCACTCCACGTCCAAACTGTGTCCTCCCGTAATTGACTGTCCTCTCGAGGGAAACATCTTCTTCTCGTTCCATGCCAAATCCTTTCATTGTTTTGAAAACCTTCATCAAGGTTTCTCTGTTCCAAGGACAATAACCCCAATTCTTCCCGTCTCTCCATCTGACTGAACCCCTTCATCCCAAGAGCTACCTTGAAGTTCCTGTGTTTAATCAGCTGCTGTAAGCCAGTGGAAGTTGTAGATGAGCATTTACACCTGAGCCTCAATAATCAGGAGGACATAGGAACACAAGAACAAAGGAACAGGAGTAGACCATTCAGCCCCTCGAGCCTGTTCCACTATTCAATGAGTTCATGGCTGGTCAGTGGCCTAACTCCTCCTGAAGAAGGGCTTATGCCCGAAACGTCGATTCGCCTGCTCCTAGGATGCTGCCTGACCTGCTGCGCTTTTCCAGCAACACATTTTCAGCCCTAACTCCATATACCTATCTTTGGCCCATATCCCATCATACTTCTCCCTAACAAAACATTATGTGTCTCAGATTGAAAATTAACAACTGATCCAGCATCCACTGTCATATGTGGAAAAGAGTTCCAAACATCTACCACCCTTTGTGTTTGGAAGTGCTTCCTAACATCTCTCATGAATGGTCTGGCCCCAATTTTTAGACTAGTTCTAGGATCTCTAACCAATTTATGAACTCTGATTTTTAAAGGTAATATTTTAAAGATTTCGATCAGATCACCCGTTAATGTTTTAAATTGTAGAGAAATCAGAAACACTGCGAGGATAAACCTCCTTGTGCACCACCCAGTGCACAACTGTATTTCAGCCCAGCCTTTGACTAGGTCATTGATGAAGCAGCTTAAGTAAGGAAGGGTGCATGACAGTATCCTGAGGAACTCCTGGAATATTGTTCTGGGGTTAAGCTGTTTGGAATTCAAGAACCACAATCATGTTCCTCTGTGCTCAATATGATTCCAAAGCTGGTTTTCCCCTTGATTCCCATTAACTTCAATGACGCCACGCCTCCTTGATGTCATACTTGGTCAAACGTAGCTTTGATGTCAAGGGCAATCACTCTCACCTCACCTCTGAAACTCAGCTCTTTTGTGCACACTTGGGCCAACACTGCAATGAGGTCTGGAGCTGAATGGCCACGGCAGAAATCAAACTGAGTGTCAGTGAGAAGTTTGTTACTGAGCAATTGCCACTTGAGCACACTGTTAATGACACTTTCCATCTCTACTGATGACTGGGAATGGGGATGGAGGCAGGTTGAATTGGATGTGTCCTGCTTTTTGAGATCACATGTAATGCATTGGATAGTTGAATAGTTGGCTCGTCTCAAGATTCAGGACATTGGGAAATGTGAGTCATCATGGTATTACCACAGCGGAACACTGTTTGGTACTCAACACTCGAACTTCGAGTTGAAGGCATGTCCCCTTTGGTCAGCCTCAAAGCTGTGACCTTGTAAAAATAACTGACTTCCAGAAAGATGGGAGAGGTAATTGAAGAGACAGAGATTGATAGGTTTATCGATATTCAAAGTATAAAAGGATACGGGGATAGAGTGGAAAAATAGCACAGATGTTGAAGAGTTGATACATCTAGTTGAATGGCAGAGAAGGCTCAATGGGCCGATTGGCTGAAACTTTCTAATGTTTCGATGAGAAACCTGTAAGAAGCAGTGGACCATTAAAAGTCACCAACTCAATCCAACCCATTCCCATTAGCCAATGAATGAACAAATGCCATTGTCCTGGCATCTGGTCTTGTTAGCTTTTGCAGAGAAAAAATTGACCAGACATGGCTTGAGATGTGAATGGCAAGAAGGTGGTAGATTGGAAAACAAATTAGATTAAAGTAAATTCGACTGATAAATCAAATTCAGTCACAACCATTTGTGTGGTCTTTCCAACCAAGGATGCTGGATTAAGTCGATGAATTGGGTGAAGCATTAATACATTTTGCATAGTCCATCTGGAAAAATGTAGATACATTCTCCATTTCTCCTACAATCCATGTGTATTAATTAGAACCCTGTTCATTAACTTACTTAAGGAGGCCACACAAGCCCTTGGAAATTGAAATCCATAATGGGGGAGAGGGCCCATGTGGTCTGGGTGAACAGTCACTGACACGGGATGACAATCCCGTATTTGAGAAATTACAAATTTCAGGACACATTAATGGACTTGGAGCTGATTCCCTCAAAAAAATAAGTTTGAAGGCTGACTTGACAAAGTTTATGAAAAGGATTGAAAGGATAGGAGCAAGAGTATGCATGGCACAGTGGCTAACACTGCTACCTCACAGTGCCAAAGGCATGGGTTCGATTCCAGCCTTGGGTGACTGTCTGTGTGGAATTTACACATTCTCCCTGTGTGTTGTGTGGGTTTCTGCTGGGTGCTCCAGTTTCCTCCCACACTTCAAAGATGTGCATGTTAGGTGGTTTGATTAGGCTTAAAAATTTCCCCATAGTGTCCGGGGATGTGGATTAGCAATGGTAATTGTGGGGTTATGGAGACTGGGTGGGATACTCTTCAGAGGGTCACTGCATTCTTGATGGGCTGAATGACCTCTTCCTTCACTCTAGGGCATCTATGAAGAGTAGGGCCTTCGAGCCTGCTCCACCATTCAATATGATTATGGCTAATCATCCTACTCAGTCCCTCATTCCCACTTTCTCCCCCATATCCTTTAGCCCTAAGAATTATATCTAATTCCTTCTTGAAAAAAACATTCAATGTTTTGGTCTCAATGCTTTCTGTGGCAGAGAATTCCACAGGGTCCCCACTCTGTGGGTGAAGAAATTTCTCCTCATCCCAGTGCCTACGGCGTATCCTTAAATTGTCACCCCTGGTTTTGGACGCACTGGCCTTTGGGAACATCCTTTGTGCATTCGCCCTGTCCAGCCCTGTTGGGATCACGTAAGTTTCGCAGAGATCCACCCCTCATTCCTCTCAACTCCACTAAATATGATCCTAATGAATCCCTACTCACTCTTCGTATGTCAGTCCTGCTGGCTAATGAGGTAGAGAAAATGTTTCCAAATATGGGGGAGTCTGCAACTAGATCAGGCACTAATAAGACAGTCATTAACAAGTTCAATAAGAAATTCAGGAGAAACCACTTTAATTGTTACAATATGAAATTTTCGAGCACAATGAGTAATTGCCGAGACTAATATTGATATATTGAAGGATAACTAGATAAGCGGTGATGAGTGATAAATGATTAGAAGGAATTGCTGATAGGGTGAGATGAACAATAATGTGGAGTTGGCACATGAAATCTGCGGAGAGCAGTTGGGTCGATTGGCTGTTTCTTTGTGCTATAGGTTCTGTGTATGCACTATGAAAATGCTTTCATAATGGCAAGATCGAACCCATTCAACCTTTCTTTAGATGTACTCACTGTGGAAATTGAAGGAAAATATGTTCAAACTTTTTGTCAGTCCTGAGGCCATTAGACCACAAGAAACAGGAACAGCCTAGTCCTCTCTGCCTCTGGATCTTGCTCCGCCATTTAGTAGGATCATGACTGATCAAAGAATGATGCACTGAGGGAATTGTTGGAGACGCCAAATACGGTACCATTCCTGTAAATTTCTTTTGCAACTTCTCCTGTCTCTCTGTATCCTTTTATAACCCGCTCACAGTACTCCAAGTGCAATCTACTCCATGCTCTAACCTTGCTTTTCAATTCTAACCCTTGAGAAGTGAACCCTTATGCTCGCTTTGCCTGTCTATTGGGATTAGAGTGGTGCTGGAAAGGCACAGCAGGTCAGGCAGCATCTAAGGAGCAGGAAAATTGACGTTTCAGGCAGGAGCCCTTCATCAGGAATTCTGATGAAGGATTCCTAATGAAAGCCTCCTGCCCGAAACGCCAATTTTCCTGCTCCTCCGATGCTGCCTGATCTGCTGTGCCTTTCCAGCACCACTCTAATCCTGACTCTAATCTCCAGCATCTGCAATCCTCACTTTCCCCTTGTCTGTTGGGATTGTCATCCTGTGTCAGTGACTGTTCACCCAGACCACATGAACCCTCTCCCCCATTATGGGTCTCAATTTCCAAAGGGGGTATGTGGCCTCCTTAAGTAAGTTAGTGAACAAGGTTCTCATCAATTAAGAAGTCAAACTGAAGCTTCACTTACCTACTTCAGCTGAAATTTGAAAAGTTGCTCTGGATAAAAACAAAAATCCTGTGCTGGGTTGAGACCGAGCATTCCAGGAAGTGAAGATCTCTGATGAATATTTGGGGTTGAGATTCCAATGCCTGATTTTTGGAATCCAAAGGTCATGGTTTCGGTTAAAGATGGTGGCGCTTCCCATCACCTGCCACCTCTTCCAGTAGTTTCCAGCCGCAGGAAAGAGATGTATATATCCGGGAATCTCAGTGGCTAACCATGCAGACAATTCAAATTCATTTTGCAGTGAGTCTTTGGCTACAGCTTTTCTATTACTTGTCCATGGGATGTGGATATCACTGGCTGGGCACAGCATTTATTACCTCTTTGAGGAGGTGGTGGTGAGCTGCCTTCTTGAATCGCTGCAGTCCGTGTGCTCTGGGTTGACTCACAATACCGTTAGGGAGGTAATTCCATGATGATGACCCAGCGACACTGAAGGAACGGCGATATATTTTCAAGCCAGGATGGTGAGTGTCTTGGAGGGGAACTTGAGGGGGGGGGGGGGGGGGTGCTGCTCGCATATATCTGCTGTCCTTGTTCTTCTAACTGCAAGATGTGGGTTTGGAAGATGCTGTTGAAGCAGCCTTGACTCATTTCTTCAGCCCATCTTGTAGATGGTACACAATGCAACTAATGAGCATCAGTGGTGGAGGGAGTGGATGGTAATGAATGTGGTTACATTATCAGAGGCTGAATGACCTCTCTCACCTATACCTATGTCCTGTGGTCATGGAGGTGATTCAAGGTGTTTTGAGGTCTGAGGTTTGAACCATTGGTTGAAAAGAGAAACATGATAGAGCAGCCTGTGAAGAAAAAGATTGAAGAATCTGTACATTTCCCGCAGGTGACAGGGAAGAGCTAAGTTATAGGCAACAGAAGTTGACAATGGGGAAAGTTGGAGAATCGACGTTTCGGGAAACCCTTCATCAGGAAGGGCTTATGCCCGAAACGTCGATTCTCCTGCTCCTCAGATGCTGCCTGACCTGCTGAACTTTTCCAGCACCACACTCTTGACTCTGATCTTCAGTATCTGCAGTCCTCACTTTCTCCCAATGGAGAAAGTGGTTCATGAATGCGATGGTGCAGGCTGATGGAATTAAAGTGTGACCATGGTCCCTCTTTACAAATGCAGCAGGTTTGGAACATACTGCACACCAACCCTCAGACCAGAGAAAGTACTTGGAGATCAACCAACCCTGATTGTCTCCCTATCAAGAAAATGTGTCGATTAAAATGTTCTCTTACTGACTACATCTTAAATAAGCTCATCCTTCCTTCTCCTTCTCTTGACTCCTTTGAGATGCTCATTAAAATGCTCTTTGGCTGATCTTATATCTAATTTTCTAATATCTCCTGATCTGATTGTGCTTAATGACACTCCAGTGAAGCAAACTTTGAATGTTTTGTCTTGCTGGAGGTGCTCCATCAATGTAAGTTGTTGATTAAACAAAGAAACCAAAGAACTTGCCTTCATTGGCCAGAATATTGAGCATAGGAGTTAGGAGGTCATGTTACAGCTGTACAGGACATTGGCAAAGCCACTTTTGGAATATTGTGTACAATTCCAGTCACCCACCTTTAGGAAGGATGTTGTTAAACTTGAGAGAGTGCAGAAAAGATTTATAAGGATGTTGCCAGGACAGGAGGGTTTGAGCTTTCGGGAGAGGCTGAGATGGTTAGGGCCTTTTTCCTTGGAGTATCAAAGGCTGAGGGGTGACCTTATAGAGGTTTATAAAATCGTGAGGGGCATGGATACGGTAAACAGACAAAGTTTTTTCCCTGGGGTGGGGGAGTCCAAAACTAAAGGCCATAGGTTTAAAGTGAGAGGGGAAAGATATAAAAGAGACCTAAGGGGCAACCTTTTCACACAGAGAGGGTGGTACGTGTATGGAATGAGCTGCCAGAGGAAGTGGTGGAGGCCGGTACAATTACAGCATTTAAAAGGCATCAGGATGGGTATTTGCTTCGGAAGGGTTTCAAGGGATATGGGCCAAGTGCTGGCAAATGGGACTTGATTACTTTAGGATGTCCAATTGGCATGGACGAGTTGGACTGAAGGGTCTGTTTCTGTATGATACCGTGACTCCATGACTCCGTGATTGCGGATGCTGGAAATCTGAAACAAAGGCAAATTGCTGGAGAAACTCAGCAGGTATGGCAGCATCTGTGGGAAGAAAGCAGGGTTAATGTTTTGGGTCCAGTGACACTTCTTCAGAACTTGTTTCCCTTAATGCCAGAAAGGAAAAGAAAATTGGAATTTTCTTTTGGAATGTCAAATGAGCCAAAGGATGGAATGGAACTTGAGCAGGGCAGCTCTGAGCCAGCATGAGGTAGCACTGACAGAGAAAGAGAGGCTGGAGTCAAGATTAGAGTGGTGAAGGACTTTTGTCCAAAATGTCGATTTTCCTGCTCCTCGGATGCTGCCTGACCTGCTGTGCTTTTCCCCAGCACCGCTCTAGTCTTGACTCTGATCTCCAGCGTTTGCAGTCCTCACTTTTTTCAAAGGAGAAAGAGAGGTGAAGAGTGTGTGTATGGTGATGCATGGCACTGAGTGTGGATCTCAGGATGTGGCCGTTCTGAAGTAAGATCACTGGACCTGAAACATTAACTCAGCTTTCTCTCCGCA
The DNA here is from genome assembly GCF_037043375.1 of Chiloscyllium plagiosum. Taxonomy (NCBI): domain Eukaryota; kingdom Metazoa; phylum Chordata; class Chondrichthyes; order Orectolobiformes; family Hemiscylliidae; genus Chiloscyllium; species Chiloscyllium plagiosum. The sequence continues at coordinate 9,466,915 of NW_028270150.1, read as the reverse complement.
GATGCTGCTAAACCTGATGAGTTTTTCCAGCAATTTCAGTGTTTGTTAAAGTTGATGATAAGCTGTTGTTGACTAATTCGATGAGGTAAGAGCTTCATTGGAATACGGACTCCTGTCTCATCCTCGCTCTTCTGGAATCAAAATCAAACAAATAACTTCTCAGTTTATGTTCCAGTTGGTTCAGTGGACCAAATGGTCTGAACCTGCTCCCATTTCTTGTGACCTTGTGAGAGCGTTTGGTGCGTGTGGATTTGGACACTTTCAGTGAATGGATCCGCCACATTTTGCAATCTTAGCTGGAAACAGTGAAAGCAGTGAGAGCTACCTTCTCCTTACAGAGCTCAGCTCCAGGTCATAAAAATACAGTCGGCATTGCTGTCGACTGCAGCTCGTCGCCTTACTATCTCGTTGCTATTGTCAGCCGTGTTGAGGAAATTAATTCACGAGAGGATATCAGTGGCTTTTGAAAGATTAAATTTGAGATGAAAGAATGAAGCTGTTGAAATATAAGAAAAAGGGCAGCGGGGCACAGTTGGCAACTGATTGTGAGGAAGGACCTTTACTTGGACATTGCCAAGTGAACGATGAACAAAGGATAAAAAATTGAAGGTGACAGTTATTGGAACTGTGTAAGACTCCAGTATATTGAGTTTACAAATCTAGTTTTAATATTTGAAAGGCCAAGCAATAGGTTAAATGGGAGTTAAATATTAATTATCGCTTTTCAGTTTCAAATATTTATTTAACATGATGAAGTCTCTGTTAAAGAAATTGGTGTTTTTAATGTGGCGACAAAATTATTTAACACGTTATTTAGGCACAACATGCGAACATCTCAATTTTTAACTCTTGAATACTTCTGGCCAATCCTATAAACCTCACTCCTTACCCCTCACTCACTCCATTCCCCTCACCCTTGCCATCCCCTCACTCACCCCGTGTCCTCGTCCACCCCTTGCCCCTCACCCCCCTCAGAGCCCTCACCCTCCCTGGAGCCCTCACCTTCCCCATCCCCCTCACCCTCCCCATCTCCCTCCCCCTCCCCCTCACCCACCTCATCTCCTCCCCTCCCCCATCACCCTCAATATCCCCCCATCGTTCCTTTTCCCTCACCCTCCCAATAGCCCTCACCTTCCCCACCCCCTCACCCTCCCCATCTCCCTCACCTTCCCCATCCCCCAACCCTCCCCATCCCTCTCCCCCTCCCCCTCCCCCTCCCCATCACCCTCAATGTCCCCTCACTGTTCCTTTACCCTCACCCTCCCCAAATCCTTCACCCTTCCTATCTCCCTTGCCCTCCCTATTCTCTCACTCTCCCCATCCCCTCACCCTCCTCAATCTCCCTACCCTCCTAATACCCTCACCCACCCAACTCCCTCACCCTCCCCATCCTCCCAACTCTTCTCATGCTGCCCACTCTCCCAATCCCCTCACCCTCCCCATCTCCCCGACTCTCGCCATACCCCTCACCCTACCCATCTTCCCCATCCTCCCCATTCCCCTCACACATCCCATCCCCCTCACACTCCCATCCCCGTCACCCAACCCATACCCCTCATCCTCTCCATCCGCTCACCCACACCATCTCCCCCACCCTCCCCACCCTGCTTACCCTCCCCATCCCTTCAGCTACCCCATCGATCTTGTCCTCTCTAATGTACTCACCCACCCCATACCCCTCACCCTCCCCATCTTCATCACTTACTCAATATCCCTCACTATCCCATCCCCCTCACCCACCCTGTACCCCTCGCTCACCCCACACCCATTACTGACCCCATGTCCTTCACTCAGTCCATATCTCTCACCCAAGTCTTAGCCTTCTCCCACCCTCTGGCCCTTGACTGTCCCATTGACTTTTAATCTTACAAGGGCAAATAAGAATGGACAATATGTCTGCATCAGCCAGAAATGTCTTTTTCATGATTTAAAAAGCAAGCCTTTGATGATTCTACCACTCCCCACACATTCACATATTAAATACCCCTTCACTGTTGAATATCCCTTGACCATTTCAAAAAGATCAAGTCCTATCTGCCCCAATATCTTCTGTCCATCCATACTCACCACAATCAGAGCCAATCTGGTTTTCCCTTTGTCTTATGAGCCCAACCTGGATGCGGGATTGACCCAGTGGCCCTTTGTGCATGGATTACTGACACCCTCAGGCCATCATGTGTTATACCAGTGACCAGAGCCCAGTCTGTACATCAGTAACATGTTCCCTCCTGGTGACTGAAAGCGTTGAGCTAATAATATGCCTCTTGTTTCTCCCAGTTAGTGCCCAATGTCTCAGGGAAGAGGAAAGAGTCCAGCTGAATTGAGACAATGAAAAGGGTTGGGTGGAAAAGATGTAATTTCTGTCAGATGTAACATAATTTAAAACCATTTATAACAAAGGAGTAAGAAGGGGCGATCAGACTTTATGTACTATGTTCTATTTTGATCTCTATATCTCAGAAAGGATCAACTTGTCTTGGAGTGAGATTGTTTCAATGGATTGTTTCCTGCGATGAGAGGTTTATCCTATGATAAGAGATTGAACACAATAGATCATTATACTCGGGAGTGTAGGAGCATGAGGGGGGGGAATCTCAATGAAGGCTAAAACATTCTCAGAGGGCTAGATAGGCACAATACCAAGAGGTTGTTTCTCACCACCAACCACCAAGCTTTGGCTGAAGAGTCTGAATCGAGAGTGTGGTGCTGGAAAAGCACAGCAAGTCAGGCAACATCTGAGGAGCAGGAGAATTGATGTTTCAGACATAAGCCCTTCATCAGACTTATGCCCAAAACGTCAGTTCTCCTGCTCCTCGAATGCTGCCTGACCTGCTGTGCTTTTGCAGCACTGCACACTCTCGACTCTAATCTCCAGCATCTGCAGTCCTCACTTTCTCCTGAAGAGTCTGAAGTCAAGAATTAGAGTCTGGGCATAAGAGTTTTTGTGCAAGGGTTTCTTCTCAAATCACTCAGAGGACTGTGAATCTTTGGAATTCTCTAGCCTAGAGAATACTCAGTTGCTGAGTAAATTTCTGACTGAGGACAGCGCACATCAATCTAGGAGAACTTGGGGTGGCATGGTGGCTCAGTGGTTAGCACTGCTGCCTCACAGCACCAGGGACCTGGGTTCGATTCCTCCCTTGGGTGACTATCTGTGTGGAGTTTGCACACTCTCCCCGTGTCTGTGTGGGTTTCCTCCGGTTGCTCTGGCTTCCCCCCACAATCCAAAAATGTGCAGGTCAAGTGGATTGGCCATGCTAAATTGCCCGTAGTGTCCAAGAATATGCAGGTTAGGTGGGTTAGCCATGGGAGTTACAGAGATGTAGTCAGGCTGTGGGTCCCGCGGGCTGCTCTTCAAAGGGTCAGTGTGGACTTGATGGGTCAAATGGCCTGCTTCCACACTGTTAAAAGATACAGGAGAAGAGCAACGAGTCCCTTGAGACTGCTCCACCATTGAGTACAATCATGGCTGATCTCATCTCTGCATCAGCTCCACCTTCCCACCCACTGGAGAACGGAAATAGCAGAGTTGAGGTTAAAAAGCTCAGTTAAGATTGTACGGTTAAGAACAGGCTGCAGTATGAGTGTCTACTGATATTCCCATTCTTTCTGGTCTTTAAGCTGTAAAGAGACAGCCTCACTGGGCTGCATTTACTGTCAGTTGAATCATCCTTTTGCATTGGTTTCATTCCCTCTACTTTATATGCAGTGTTGAACACTGACTTCCACCCTATGACTCGTTTCCCCAATGTCGATTAAGTCAGCGTGTGAAAATCTGTCTTAAAATTACCCAAATAGATTTTCCAAGGCTCTTGCACATGATGACGAGATGGCATTTACCCGAACGAACTGCTTAACCCACACTGAGTTCAATTCAAAGTGTCTCGCGGTCGCAAATTTATTTGAAGAAGCACAGAGTGTTTATCCATTCCAGATGAATTGAGTAGGTGGAATAGAATATAAATACCTAATGAATGGTTTGATGCTGTTCCACTGCTGTGCTGTTACACACAATGTGACCTCGGATGTTCTTTCATTTTCGTACATTCTGTAACTTTCCCAGCTCCCCGACTCAATAATCTGCATGGGGCTTTTGCAGGTAAATTCTACTTCACATGAGTCTCCAGCCTTCATATAGAGGATCACAGTACATGAGGTGACCACTCAGCCCATCACTTCTGTGGTATCCCACTGCTTGAACACTTCATCCCTCCACCCTTTATATTTTCAATATTCTTTCACAGGAAATAGTCCATTGTCATCCACCCTTAATAGCCCCTTGAGAGGAATGCATCTTATGTCTTCTGCTGCTTTCAAATGTTGGTCCACCCTTGGAATTTTAGGAGAGGATTGAATTGAATTGAATTGAATTGAATTGAATTGAATTGAATTGAATTGAATTGAATTGAATTGATTTGGGTTGAATTGGATTGAATTAGTTTTATTGTCACATGGACTCAAATGAGTGCAGTGAAAAGTTTACAGTCACCGCATTACAGCACTGTCTTAGGTACAAAGGAAGTAAAAACAATATTAATAAACAATAAAGTAAAGAAATAAGTAGTCCAGCATGATAGGTCACAGGAATAAGATAGAAAAATAAAGACGTATGAAGTTCAGAATATCATTCTTTCCAATCCAGTCGATGCCAGCACTACCTCGTTGCTGCCTGCTACTGACCCACCAACACATGGCTTGCCCTCACTTTCGGTTCCATTATCAGGCAGGTCAGGGTGGGGTGGGGAAGTGATCATTGGCAGATTCAATCACCACATCACCCAAACTTGCCTTTACCAGATCTCGATATCCAGACACCTTTTATCCAGTTTGTCTCACCGATTTTACCTGGTTCCTAATCATCTTTGGAATGTCGTGTTAATCTGGGTGTAAAATAAATGGTAAAAACAATGACTGCAGATGCTGGAAACCAGATTCTGGATTAGTGATGCTGGAAGAGCACAGCAGTTCAGGCAGCATCCGAGGAGCAGCAAAATCGACGTTTCGGGCAAAAGCCCTTCATCAGGAATAAAGGCAGAGAGCCTGAAGCGTGGAGAGATAAGCTAGGGGAGGGTGGGGGTGGGGAGAAAGTAGCATAGAGTACAATGGGTGAGTGGGGGAGGGGATGAAGGTGATAGGTCAGGGAGGAGAGGGTGGAGTGGATAGGTGGAAAAGAAGATAGGCAGGTAGGACAAGTCATGGGGACAGTGCTGAGCTGGAAGTTTGGAACTAGGGTGAGGTGGGGGAAGGGGAAATGAGGAAACTGTTGAAGTCAACATTGATGCCCTGGGGTTGAAGTGTTCCGAGGCGGAAGATGAGGCGGTCTTCCTCCAGGCGTCTGGTCATGAGGGAGCGGCGGTGAAGGAGGCCCAGGACCTCCATGTCCTCGGCAGAGTGGGAGGGGGAGTTGAAATGTTGGGCCACGGGGTGGTGTGGTTGATTGGTGCGGGTGTCCCAGAGATGTTCCCTAAAGCGCTCTGCTTGGAGGCGTCCAGTCTCCCCAATGTAGAGGAGACCGCATCGGGAGCAACGGATGCAATAAATGATATTAGTGGATGTGCAGGTAAAACTTTGATGGATGTGGAAGGCTCCTTTAGGGCCTTGGATGGAGGTGAGGGAGGAGGTGTGGGCACAGGTTTTACAGTTCCTGCGGTGGCAGGGGAAAGTGCCAGGATGGGAGGGTGGGTCGTAGGGGGGCGTGGACCTGACCAGGTAGTCACGGAGGGAACGGTCTTTGCGGAAGGCGAAAAGGGGTGGGGAGGGAAATATATCCCTGGTGGTGGGGTCTTTTTGGAGGTGGCGGAAATGTCGGCGGATGATTTGGTTTATGCGAAGGTTGGTAGGGTGAAAGGTGAGCACCAGGGGCGTTCTGTCCTTGTTACGGTTGAAGGGGTGGGGTCTGAGGGCGGAGGTGCAGGATGTGGACGAGATGCGTTGGAGGGCACCTTTAACCACGTGGGAAGGAAAATTGCGGTCTCTAAAGAAGGAGGCCATCTGGTGTGTTCTGTGGTGGAACTGGTCCTCCTGGGAGCAGATACGGCGGAGGCGGAGGAATTGGGAATACGGGATGGCATTTTTGCAAGAGGTAGGGTGGGAAGAGGTGTAATCCAGGTAGCTGTGGGAGTCGGTGGGTTTGCAAAAAATGTCAGTGTCAATGGTCCAGGTACTATCATTCAAAAGAAGTGGAGGATTTTCTTCAGTGCCCTGCACTAGTATTCATCCTTCAACCACTATCAGTAAAATTAAATTATTTGGCCATTATCACACTTTGTCTGTGTGAGTTTACTGTGCAGAAATTGGCTGCCCCATTTCCTGACTTTGTTTCAATACGTACTGTATTTTATATTGGAGATGTGAGAGTGAGAAAGGTGCTATACAAGTGAATGATCTTCCCTTATTGAATTGAGAGGTGAAAGAGTTACATTCTTGAGGAAAGAGGGGAGAGGACTTGGGTGGTGGGGTGGGGACCGGTGTGTGTAGTGCAGTGTGGACAGTCAGTGGCGTGATGACCACCAGAACTGTCACCTTGATAACGACTGGGTAAGTAACTCTTGCAGTGGTTGTTGCTAAGTCTGTAACTTACTCTGCACTCCCTCAGTACTGACCGTGTGACAGTGTGGCACTCTGTCAGTACTGACCCTCTGACAGTGCGGAACTCCCTCAGTACTGACCCTCTGACAGTGTGGCACTCCCTTAGTACTGACCATCTGACAGTGCAACATTCCCTCAGCACTGACCCTCCGACAGTGCAGCACTCCCTCAGTACTGACCGTCTGACAGTCCGGCACTCCCTCAGCACTGACCCTCTGACAGTGCGGCACTCCCTCAGTACTGACCCTCTGACAGTGCGGCACTCCCTCAGTACTGACCCTCTGACAGTGCGGCACTCCCTCAGTACTGACCTCTGACAGTGCGGCACTCCCTCAGTACTGACCTCTGACAGTGCGGCACTCCCTCAGTACTGACCTCTGACAGTGCGGCACAGTCATGACAGGTTTGAATGGCCTCCTCCTCTGTTACAGTCATTGTCTGATTCTCCAATGCTTGAAGCCTCTGTGCCCAGGGTGGTGATGAGGCTGAAAAATATTGATACCCAGCATTCTGACCCTGAGGAACAGCGTGATATGTCCTGGGACTAAAGCAGGAAAGGGGATTTGTTTCAGTGAGACCAAGAGAGACATGATGAGGAAGGGGGATGTTTTTGGAGTGACACCTGAACATTGAGCAAGGAAAACACTGCACAAGCAACGGCCTGAGATGTGGACAGGGCCCGAGAGTCAGTGCAAAGTGATGGTATTGGCTAGATGGGCCAAATGGCCTTTTCCCATATTATATGATACACTGAACTGGGCTGGCCTGGCCTGCTTAAAATGTATGCTTATCCATGAGCCAAACCAGCACAATCCTTAGTGAAAATAGATTTAAATTTGGCACTCAGTGGTTATTCAGCAAGTTTAAAACCACCCTATTGATACAGGGGAACACCGAGGATCTTGTACCTATGAAATTCGAGTCTGACGTCCTGGGGATGAGGGAGAATGGAGGAATGTGGATGCTGCAAAGTTGCAGCAAAGATTCTTCAAATACAATTTCTGGCAGTCACTTTGTGAGGATCAGTCTGCTTTTAATTTGATGTTCTCAAGGCCAATTATGCGCAGTTGGATGGGAGGAATTTGCAGGTGGAGTCTTCAGCAGGTAAGAAAGTGTTCATGTACTCAGTGCCAGAGCTGAATCATCCAGCAAGTGAGGTGAATGGAGCGAGGTCGCTGTGCAGCGCTCTGGTTCTTGCTGTGAATGCATTTGCAAGTGATTTTCTCAGACATTGGTGTTGATGGGGCCTGATGAAGACAGAGTTTAGAATTGTCTCAAGTCTGATATTTATGTTTCAAATTGCTGCACTGAGGAGTCTTGAAAGAAGAATATGTCACGGGCAGCACAGTGGGGCAGCACCAGGGTCCCAGGTTCGATTCCAGCCTTGGGTGACTGTCTGTGTGGAGTTTGCACATTCTCCCCGTGTCTGTGTGGGTTTCCCCCGGGTGCTCCGGTTTCCTCCCACAGTCTCAAAGATGTGCAGACCAGGTGAATTGGCCATGGGAAATTGCCTGTAGTGTTCGGTGCATTAGTCAGAGGGAAGTGGGTTGCTCTTTGGAGGGTCTGTGTTGACTTGTTGGGCTGGAGGGCCTGTTTCCACACAGTATGGAATCTAATCTGTGTTTAAGACAAAGTACAAAATGAACACGCTGAACTCAAAACTTTAACTGTTTCTCTCTCCCCAGATGCTGCCAGATCTGCTGAGTTTCTCCAGCAATCTCCGTGTTTGTTTCCTTTCTCTGCTGATGTACGTGTGTAGCACAGTGACATATACTCAGTTCTGTCTTACCTTGTCCAACTTCCTATGATCCCACAAGTGATTTGCACACAATCGCATCGTTGTATGGAGTGTAGACATTGTTGGAATGCAGGAAATATGGCATCCCATTTGTGCACAGCAAGCGCCCACAAACAGCAGTGCTCTTTTGATCAGGCAATCTGTTATTTTAATAACATTACATAAAGCCACCAGGGAGAATGTCTGCACTGTTAGATCTTGTCCGCTGAAATGGCATTAGTTTCAATGTCTCTCCTGAAGGAAGGTATCTTACAGAATGCGATGCTCCCTCCAATTCAGCACAGCAATGCAGCACTCTTTCAGTATTCCCCCACTGACAGTGTGGCACTCCATCAGTACTGACCCTCTGACAGTGCAGCACTCCCTCAGCACTGACCTTCTGACAGTGGCCGCTCCCTCAGCACTGACCCTCTGACAGTGCGGCGCTCCCTCAGCACTGACCCTCTGACAGTGCGGCACTCTTTCAGCATTAACACTCTCAAAATGTGGCACTCCTTCAGTATTGACCCTCTCACAGTGCAGCACTCCCTCAATACTGACCCTCTGACAGTGTGGCGCTCCCTCAGCACTGACCCTCTCACAGTGCAGCACTCCCTCAGCACTAACCGTCTGACAGTGTGGCACTCCTTCAGTGCTGACCCTACAACAGTGGGGCACTCCCTCAGCACTGACCTCCTGACAATGCAGTACTCCTTCAGCACTGACCCTCCGACAGAGCTCTCCCTCAGTACTGACGCTCCGACAGTGCGGCACCCCCTCTGTGCTGACCCTTTAACAGTGCAGCACTTCCTCTGTACTGAGCCTCTGACAGTGCAGCTCTCCCTCAGTACTGACCCTTTGACAGTGCAGCTCTCCCTCAGTACTGACCCTCTGAAGTGCAGCACTCCCTCAGTATGACCCGCTGATGTTGCAGCACTCCCTCAGTACTGACCCTCTGACAGTGCAGCACTCCCTCAGTACTGACCCTCTGACAGTGCAGTACTCCCTCAGTATGACCCGCTGATGTTGCAGCATTCCCTCAGAATTGCTCCCCTATCATTGCAGTGGTCCCTATGGAAGTAACACTGTTTGTTACGCATTCCAACCTGCCGTGAACTGAATGGTCACAGTTGTGAACTTAGACGTCAACAGCACAGAAACCATTCTGTGCCGTCTGTGCCTGTGAAGAATGTCCACCTTTGTATTCTAATCCTGTTTTCCCACAGTTGGCCCATATCCTTGTGTGCCTTGGCATCCCAAGACCACATTGAAATACTTCTTCAATGTGATGAGGGTTTCTGCTTCTCCCACCCTGGCAGGCTGCGAGTTCCAGATTCCCACTAGCCTCTGGGTGAATACATTTTGCAGAACTATTTCAGTGAATGGTTGAGAATTTGGTGTGGGACTGGAGTCACATGTAGATCCAGACTGTCTAGAGGTACTCAATGTCTACCCGTGTATTGATGTTAATGAACCAGTATTTTTTATGACCATCACACAACCTCATGGTCCCAATTATAGAGTCGAGCTTTCTATTCCCAATGTGCTGGCTTTGAATTCCTAAACCTCCTGCTCAGATTTGAATTAGATGATTGATTTGGGTAATTATTCCAGTATCGTAAACACAGCACTTTGTTCTCAATATCAGATAATACCTTCATACGAGATCATTCAAGGTCTCGTGAACTTAATGTCCTGGCCAATATTACCCCGCGCTCCTGAACCAATACTCCCAAGAAACAGACAAACTAATTGTTTGTTTTATTAGGAATCTCCCGGCCGAGAGGTTATGGTACAGGTCTGGAGGTGAAGAGTTCAGATCCCAATGCAACCCATTGTGAAATTAGATTCAATTAATCTGGTAATTTGGGAATTGTGACCTGAAAACAGACTCATGGGTCTTCTGCAGGGTCTGGAATCTGGAGTCCCTACTTGGTCTGGATACGCACATGATTCCATTCATTCCCTCCCTTGCTCACTCTGAATACTCTTTGGGGGGAGGGGGTAATTCATGCTGCTTTCCCACTGTGACCCACATACTTAGAATGTAAGCAGCCACTGTGTAACCAGGGTGAAAGCTGTTACAATTCGTCATTGCAAAACTCTTGGGCAGAGCAGACAAAGTTTCTTGCCTCTTTCTGCTACTATCCCACCAGAATATCACTGAAAAATGTGCGACCTGACACACGTTGTAAAAGCTGCACACCCCTCCCAGCCTCCAACTCCTGGTTGCAGTTGCAAAGCATTTACAGCTCTGAGTGAGGCCATTTGACCTGGGATATTCATCAAGGCATGCCTTCATTTCACCTTTCTTTCCTTTCTCTCTCTGGTGTGTATTTAACTCTCTTCTATCCATCTCAGCCACTGCCTGTGGGAGTGTGCTCCACACCCTCACCACTCTCTGGAGAAAGAGGTTTCTCTAGAATTCCTGATTGGCTTGATACTATTGAATCTGCCTGTTCAGAGATGTTATTGTGCACGTATGGAGCAGGTGGGACTTGAACACAGGTCTCCTCGCTCAAATGTAGGGACACCACAGTGGCTCTTACAAGTTGGATTTATTACATTCTGAGAGAGTGGATTATTGAGTCATAGAGCTGTACTGCATGGAAACAGACCCTTCGGTCCAACTTGTCTGTGCCGACTAAATATCCTAAATGTATCTCGTCTCATTTGCCAACATTTGGCCCACATCTATCCCAACCCTTCCTATCCATATTAGTGACTTTGTGAGTCTTTTTAAAAATATTTTCCAATCAACCTGTTGAGGAATGTTATGAGACACCTGTGGAGCAGGTGAGACTTGAACCTGAGTATTTTGTCTCAGAGGTAGGAACACTATCGCTGCACAACAAGAGCCCATGCCTGTTGGATTTATCAATGTTTTGAGGGTGTTAGTTAGCTCAGTTGTCTGGATGACTGGTTTGTAATGTAAATGTTCAGTTCCTGCACTATTGAAGTTATAGCGATGAACCTGCTCTCTCCTCCCACTGCACCACCAGTTGTGTATCTGTCTGTCTCTCTAATGAGAGAGTATGCTGGCTTTTTTTTTTATCTTTTCAGTTGTTTTAATCAGCCTATCCAGAGATGTTGTTAAAGACCTCTGGAGCAGGTGGGATTTGAACCAGTGACTGGCTTATATTGATTGCGCCTGGTCTGGTCTCACCCACAAGTTAAAACATCTTCTCTGCATCTGAATCCATTCAATCTTACATACCTTTACCAGGGCACCCTACAGCCTTTTTGTGAATTTAGAGAAAAGAAACATTGCCTGTTTGATTGCCTCTGACAAGAGTGTAACCATTTAGTTCTGGTATAATTCTGGTCAGTCTTTGATGTACCCTTTTCAATTCCTTCAAAGACATTTTACAGTATGTGGAAAAAAAACTGTACATATTGAGAACAAACCAAGGTGCTAAATGAATGTACTGTACTTCAGAATAAAAGGAAGGCCTGTCTCAGGTAATTAAATTCTCTCCCTCTGTCTTTCAGGATCACGCCTTCGGCAGGAAGATTCCCCACCCCGGATTGTGGAACACCCGTCCGATCTGATCGTGTCCAAGGGAGAGCCTGCCACTCTGAACTGTAAGGCTGAGGGCAGACCGAGCCCCACCATCGAGTGGTACAAGGACGGGGAGCGGGTGGAAACGGACAAGGATGACCCTCGCTCTCACCGTATGCTGCTGCCCAGCGGCTCCTTGTTCTTCCTGCGCATTGTCCACGGCCGGAGGAGCAAACCCGATGAGGGCAGCTACGTCTGTGTGGCCAGGAACTACCTGGGGGAGGCCGTCAGTCACAACGCCTCGCTGGAGGTGGCCTGTGAGTACATTCTCTTTGAACCTTCTTTTGCTGTGCTGTTGGCAGATGGTGCTGCTCCTGCTTTACCTTCATTGGGACTCTCAATGGACATTCTATTCTGTTGTTATCACCAATCAGGTTGTCTCAAATATGGAGTCAAGAGTGTTTGGCTAAAGCATTGTTGGCTTATCAATGGGTCACAGCTTCATGAAGTCTAAGACAGTGATGGGGATTGAGGATTTTGTGGTTGATGATGGCTTGCTGGATCCTTTTGGTTAATGGGATGGAAGTCTTTCTCCACTGGATTTACTATGCATTTATATTCTCCCCTGAATGTCTTGGAGAAGATATTCTCGGGAGAGTGTCAATATTGTGGTGTCCCTCTGTGTGAGTAAATATTTCCAGGGGGTGTGACTGTATTTGATGGATCTCTCTGAGGGTGACTGTTTTTGATAGAGAGTGATACTTTTTATACAGTCTCTGTAAGTGTTTTCAAATTTACAAAGAGTATGATGCTTTTATAGGGAATGTGACTGTATTTACACTAAGCGTGTGTCTGTGTTCACAGGAATCACTGAGTGATTCTGTAATAATGGAGTGTATCTGTGTTTACAAGAATCTCTAAATGTTGCTGTATTTACAGGGAGTGTATCTGTACTTACTGAAATCTCTCAGTGATGCTGTATTTACAGGGAGTGTGTCTGTATTTACAGGAATCTCTCAGTGATGCTGTATTTACAGGGAGTGTGTCTGTATTTACAGGAATCTCTCAGTGATGCTGTATTTACAGGGAGTGTGTCTGTATTTACAGGAATCTCTCAGTGATACTGTATTTACAGGGGGTGTGTCTGTACTTAGGAGTCTCTCAGTGATGGTGTATTTACAGGGAGTGTGTCTGTACGTACATGCTCAGTAATGCTGTCTTTACAGGTAGTGTGTCTGTATTTACAGGAATCTCTCAGTAATGCTGTATTTACAGGGAGTGTATCTGTACTTAGGAATTTTTCAGTGATGCTGTATTAACAGGGAGTGTGTCTGCATTTACAGGGATCTCACAGTGATACTGTATTTACAGGAGGTGTCTGTATTTACAGGTCTTTGTTCCCTGGCTTGTCTTTACCACCTTTCTTAAGTAATGGTACCATGTCAGCCAACCTCCAGTCTTCCGGCACCTCACCTGTGATGATCGATGATACAAGTATCTCAGCAAGGGGCCCAGCAATCATTTCTCTAGTTTCCCACAGAGTTCTAGAGTACACCTGATCAGGACCTGTGGATTTATCCACCTTTATGCATTTCAAGGCATGCAGCACTTCCTCCTCTGTAATATGGACATTTTTCGAGATGTCACCATCTATTTCCCCACATTCTATATCCTCCATGTCCTTCTCCACAGTAAATACTGATGCAAAGTACTCATTTGGTATCTCCCTCATCTCCTGCAGCTCCACTCAAAGGCTGCCTTGCTGATCTGTGAGGGGCACTATTCTCTCCCTAATTACCCTTTGTCCCTAATGTATTTGTAAAAACCCTTTGGATTCTCCTTCATTCTATTTGCCAAAGCTATCTCATGTCCCCTTTTTGCCCTCCTGATTTCCTTCTTAAATGTACTTCTCCTGCCTTTATATTCTTCTAAGGATTCACTCGATCTCTCCTGTCTATATCTGACATTTGCTTCCTTCTTTTTCTTAACCAAACCCTCAATTTCTTTAGTCATCCAGCATTCCCTATACCTACCAGCCTTTCCTTTCACCCTAATAGGAATATACTGTATTTGGACTATCGTTATTTCATTTCTGAAGGTTTCCCATTTTCCAGCCATCCTTTACCTGCGAACATCTGCACCCAACCAGCTTCTGAAAGTTCTTGCCGAATACCATCAAAATTAGCCTTCCTCCAATTTAGAACTTGAGATGTTAGATCTGGTCTATCCTCTTCCATCACTATTTTAAAGCTAATAGAATTATGGCAGCAGGGAAGAAGCTGTTTTTGAATCTGTTGATAGGTGTTTTCAAACTTATGTCACTTCTGCCCAATGAAATAGGGTGGTAGAATGTATAACTGGGGTGGGAGGGGTCTTTGCTTATTTTGGTTGCTTTCCCAAGGCAATAGGAAATTTGGATGGAATCAGTGGATGGAAGATTGGTTTGTGTGATGGACTGTCATTTCTTGTGGTCTTGAGCAGACCAGTAAGCTCCAAGTGAGTCGGCATTTACAGGGGCTGAATGGCCTCTGCCTTTTACTGAGGAAGTGACTTTTGCTCTGTCCTTGCTCTCAAATTATTATTTACCCTCTGTTTCTCAGATCAAATGGCAGGTCAATAAAATCACATCTTCCAATGGCTTTCCTCTGTACTGCTGCTTGGCTTCGGATCCCCCAGCTCATCTTCTTCAGGGTTCCCATGTGCCTGATACCCAAACTAATTTCCATTAACATCTTCTACTGTGGTTTTCAATGAATGTAGAGTTTCAGGAGGGCCAATTGTTGGGTTTGATCTGAGGATACAGCAGCTGGTGGTCAGGCGTGAACACAAGACTGAAAAGGGGGAATGTTGGAGAAATAATAAGAATGGACTTCATTCTGTAAATGGAGAGAGGAGATCAGAGGGACAAGTGAAACCTCAGAGAATGTAATGTCAGAACCCTCTGCTTGTAAAGTCACATGGCCCTAACATGACACTGGTGAATTTATTGGTGTTATTACTATTTTCACAGCCACAGATGATTTAGTAGTTATCATATTTGGATTGGAGGAGGGATTCTGCATACAAATTTCCATGTTCCCTGGTGTTCTCAGGAGGCCAGGGAGTGCACAGCACTTGCAATGAGGGTTGGTTGGAAAGATCGCCAGAGTTCAGTTCAATTACGAGGTAACTCTGTCCCAGGTGTGTGGACCAGCGTTCCTCTCTCATCAAACGTTCCTGGAAAGCTCTTTCCCTCTCAGTGCTGGCCCTGGGATTTTGTTGTGCTGACAAATGGACACCGATTTCTCAACAGCCAGCAAGCTTTGCTGCGTTCCAGGTGATGAATGTAGAGATGCTTGCAAGAGATTTAAAGCTCTTCAGGGGCAGCTGCTATGTAGCTCCAGTGAGTTAAATCAAAAATAACAATGATTTCATCATTAACATAACCCTAACCTTAATCCAACCTGAGGTGTCTAACTCATGTGGAATTGACTCCACTGTACAATAATCACAAAACAATGAAAAATATTCCAAAATAATTCTTGTTCAGAGTCACTAAATCTTTTAAAAGAGAAGACAGTTGGTTGTACCCTTCATTTTTGCAGAGATCACCATCGGTCACATACCTTCTCCCTATATCCCTCAATCCCAGATTCTTACTTCTTCCCCATATTAGCGAGTTTTCCCCAAATCCCTCAATCTCACTTTCTCACCATTCTCACCCCCTATTCCTCAACCCCTCACTCCCACCTTCTCCCTATATCCCTCAATCCCACTTCCCCATCTTCACTCCATATCCCTCAATCCCAATTCCCCATCTTCTCTCCATATCCCTCAATCCCACTTCCCCATCTTCTCTCCATATCCCTCAATGCCACCTCCCCATCTTCTCTCCATATTCCTCAATCCCAGATTCTTACCTTTTCCCCATATCCCTCAATTTCACTTTCTCACCATATCCCTCAATCTTACCTAACCATGTTCATCCCATTTCCCACAATCCCTCAATCCCACCTCCCCATCTTTTCTCCATATCCCTCAGTCCCACCTAACCATTTTCGCCCCTTATTCCTCAATACCACCTTCTCCCTATATCCCTTAATCCCACTTCCCCAACTTCTTCCTATATCCCTCAATCCCACCTTCTCCCCATATCCCTCAATCCCACCAAACCCAAATTGGAATAACAGGTTTAGGTTATTCTGTGTATGTAGCCGGCTCTGACATTCAATAAGATTATGGCTGACGTGATTGTGGTTCAATACCTCTTTCATGTCAGTTCCCATAATCCTTGATTTTATTGTCTATCAAAAATCCATCTGACACTGATTCAAACAAATTCATTGAAGTAGCCTACTTTCTGGTGAAGGGAATTTCATGTTGTAACTACCCTCTGAGAGACAAAACAAACTCCTCATCCCCATCCCTATCTTTAAAGAGACAACGCTTATTATTAAACCGTATCCCCTCAGTCAAATCTGTCCTGCAAGAAGAAACATCCTCCTGGTATCCAGCCAATCCAGTCCCCTCAAGGTCTTATATCTTTCAATAAGATCACTTTTCATTTTTCTAAACTTTGACATGTCCTATAGTTCCTCATAGGATTGACCCTTCGTCCAAGGAAGGAATGAGTGAAGTGGACTTTCCCTGAACTGCTTCTAATCTGATCTCATTTTTTTTCCCAAATAGAGTCATAATCATAGAGATGTACAGCATGGAAACAGACCCTTCGGGCCAACTCGCCCATGCCGACCAGATATCCCAACCTAATCTAGTCCTATTTGCCAGCACTTGGCCCTTATCCTTCTAAACTCTTCCTATCCATACACCCACCCAGACGCATTTTAAATGCTGTAATTGTACCAGCCTCCACCACTTCTTCTGGCAGCTCATTCCATACATGCACCATCCTCTGTGTGAAAACGTTGCTCCTTAGTCCCTTTTAAGTCTTTCCCGTCCCACCCTAAACCTATGCCCTCTAGTTCTGGACTCCCCTAACATGGGAAAAGACCATGTCGATTTACCCTATCTATGCCCCTCATGATTTTATAAACCTCTACAAGGTCACCCCTCAGCCTCCGACGCTCCAGGGAAAACAGCCCCAGCCTATTCAGCCTCTCCCTGTTGCTCAAACCCTCCAACCTTGGCAATGTTCTTGTAAATCTTTTCTGAACCCTTTCAGGTTTCACAACATCAGTCCTATAGGAGACCCAAAATGTGTACAGTACTCCAGAAGTGGACTTACCAAAGCTCTGTCCAGCTGGAGTAAAGCTTCTCTACTTTGATATTCCATTCTCCTTGCAATAAACTACAACATTCCATTTGTCTTCCTCATCACTTGCTATATATGCACACTGTACTAACCTTTTATGATTCATGGACCAGGATAGCTAGATCCGTCTGTTCGCATTGAGTTCTGTAAATTCTCCCATTTAAATAATATTCTGCTTTTCGATTCCTGCTGTCAAAATGGACAAGTTCACACATTTTCCCTCATTAACTTCCAGCTGCCAATTTTTCTGCACATTCACTTAACCTACCTCTGTCTCACCTTTCCCCCATATCCCTCTCTCGTGTCTCCAGAAACACATCTAATAGTCCCTTGATCACTTTTCCACAGTCTGTTTTCATGTTGTTTCTCTGCTAACCTAGGCCACAGATCTGTTACCCTCTGAGTGACCTCCCTTCTAACTTTGTCCATTTTAAACAAAACCAGAGAATGCTGTTAAAACACCGAGTCACTCAGCTTAGCTGGGGAAAGCATACAGGTCAACATATATATCCCTGGGGTTTGAACCCATCAACTCAGTGTATAATTTCTGCAGATCAGGTTTCCCTTCCTGAGCTAGGAAATCTTGTCTGGTTGCATTTGCTCATTGGATGTACTGATGTTTTGATGTCTATCTCAATGATGTTTCCCTTGGCATATAGTTTTGCCTTGACCGTAGTGAATTGTTTTTAATGTGGGGGGAGGTGATGGGGAGAGTGGATGAGGAGGGATGATTTCAGCGGGAGAGACTTGTTATAGTAAATCAACGCCTTTCACAACCTCAGGACTTTCCAGCCTGCGTTACAATCAACACGGTGCCCTTGCTAGCGTAGTCACCATTCTAATGTCAGATAGGCGGCAACCAATGTGAGCACAGCAAGATCCCAGAAAAATAACAGTGCGATAAGGTGAACTGTGTAACAGTGATAAACATCAGCCCAGAATTTTAGGGAAAACTGCATTGTTCTTCTGTGACAGTGACGGTGCGTTATTTCAAGCTCACCTGAGAGAGCATGATGTGAATGGGCAAATCGAGGCAAACTCAGGCAATTATGAGGTTGTCCGTCTTGTCAGGAAGAAGAGAGAAGTGGAGTATTATTTAAGTGGAGAGAGAGTGAGCGAGAGAGACTGCAGAATGATGGGGTATGGAGGCATCTGGTGAAGCTGATGGACTGTTCAACCTACAGTCAGCACTGGACAGTAATTGAGAGCAGGAACCTTGATGGATTATTTTTAAATCTGGAAAACAAGGGTCACTGAGGGCAATTATACCCCTCAGCTGAACAACATGAGTTGAATAAGTTGATTGTGAAAGTTTTCCAAACATTTCAAAGCAGAGTGGCACCCTTTTACAGAAGCAGTGTTTGTGAAGAATATTCTAGGCTGTCAGATCAATATATTGAGTTTATTTTGCAACCCACCCTCTTCTCGTGAAAGTACAATCCTCACTGGAGGATTGACTTCAACCGAGTGAGTTAAGTGGATAGACCACCACTGGGAATCAGCACAGATTGTATTCGCTGTTGGTGGAGGGGGGGGGGGGGGGGGTGGAGTTGTGGGGGATGGGTTGGTTGGAGGGGGGTGCATTGTGTTCCTGAGGCAGGGTGGGGTGGGGTGGCCTCCCAGCTGTGGCACCAACACCTTGGAGGAGTATCATGGGCATATGTACTCCGTGCAAAGTCTCAGCCTGTTTCTGATCCTGCCTGAGTCATCGATACCCCCCCCTCCCCCCCACCCCAGAGGGCCCTGCCAAAGCCCTGTGTGTTATAAACGTGGACAGCAGATTGATCTATCAACATGTTATTAGCAGCAGGAGGGTTCAGGGTCTTAGGGAGGTGGTGGGGAGGTTGAGGAGGGGCAAGGGTGGTGAGAGGGATGTATTTGCCATGGCTGGGGAACACAGGGTGAATCGAGGTGTGAGGGTGAGCGGAGGTCGCGGACAGTTGCAGGAATACAGGCTTCAGTGAAATGGCTCAAAATATTGATGTGGTTACCAGATAATCTCTTGTATCTGCTGCACCAGCAGAGGGACCGAATGAGGTGTTGAATGCTCCAGTGGTTAGGAGTCTGGGGAAGGGTGGGAGGTCAAGGGTCAAAGGGCAGCTAACAAACCTATCAACTTTCCTTCCCTTCTAAAGCAAAGAAAACATTTGAAAATAAAAGAGAGACAGGCTGTACAAACTTGGCTGGGAATTAACTGCTCGTTCCTCCATTGACTACATACAAACTCTGTTGCTTATTTGTTTGACTGAAGCAACCAACTGAGGAAAATCCATCTTGACTTTGGGCCAGGGAGCAGACAGAATTCTTCACCCTTGAGGGACATGCTTTACCTCGTCCCTTCTAGCCCCATCTCAGTGAGAAAAGGTCCACACCTCCCATTATTTCCGGGGTAGATTATGCCCCCTTCCCCGAATGTTGCTTCAAATCCAAGTACAATAGGTAATAGGGAAGGCAAATGGAACATTGGCTTTCATCTTAAAGGGAAGGGAGGATAAAGATAAGATAATCTTCCGAAAACTACACATGACCCGAATCAGACCATACATGGAATACAGTGAATAGTTTTGGTCCCTTCATTGAAGGAGTGATATAATGGCTTTAGATGCAGTCCAGGCCAGGTACACAAGGCTAATCGCAGGTATGAGGGACTGTGTAATAAGGAGATGTTGAGTAGGTTGGAATTTAAAAGAATGACAGATGATCTTATTGAGACATCCAATTTTCTCAGGAAACTTGACAAGGTATGTGTGGAAAGATTTTTTTCCCTTGTGGGAGAGTCTCGGACTAGAGAAGATAAGCTCAGAATGAGGGGTTACACATTTAAGACAGAGATCAAGAGAAATTTCCTCTCTCAGAGGGTAGTGATTCTGTGGAACTCCTCACCACAGAGGGATGTACAGACTGATATAGTCAAGACTGAGATAGACAGATTTTTAATCAGGAAGGGAAGTGAGGGTTTTGGGGAAAAGGCAGGAAAGCGGTGTTGAGGGCTATCAGATCAGTCACAATATCATTAATGGAGCAGACTCTATGGGCTGAATGGCCTACGTTTGCTCTTATCGTCTAAAGAAACAGTCACTTTTTATTCTCTTTCACTTTCAATCAATTCCCCCCAGGATACTAAAAAGCAAAAAACTGCAGATACAGATGAAACAAAGACAGATAATATCTGGAGGAACTCAGCAGGTCTGGCAGCATCTGTGGAGAGAGAAATCCAGTTAATGTTTCAAGTCTAGTATGACTCTTCTTCAGAAGTGGATTTCTGAAGAACTGAACTAAAACTACTATTGCTCTCCCATCACAGAAATTGTCTGCCGAGATGTAATGTTGTGTGAAAGAGTGATTCAGGTTGTAGCAATTGCCCAACCTGAGACATTGAAACACCTGAGGGTATCTGATTTTCAACAGCTCATCCCATTTTCGTGAAAACAGGTCTCGTTGCTTCCCTACACTTTCCCAGCCTTAGTCGCCAGTGTACCGGGGAGAACATTGAGAAAAAAGGAGCCCGGAGTTGAGGGATCGGGAAGGAGGTGGGTTACTGGGATTAAGGGAGATAAGGGGAAATTGGGTAGTTGGGTTGAGGGATTGGGAGGAGGTAGGTCGATTAAGTTTGACAAATAGGAGATAAGGTGGGCTGATGGATATGGTGACAGGGCATGTAAATCTGGATTAGCCAATAGACAATAGACAATAGGTGCAGGAGTAGGCCATTCTGCCCTTCGAGCCTGCACCGCCATTCAACATGATCATGGCTGATCATTCCTAATCAGTATCCTGTTCCTGCCTTATCTCCATAACCCTTGATTCCACTATCTTTGAGAGCTCTACCCAACTCTTTCTTAAATGAATCCAGAGACTGGGCCTCCACTGCCCTCTGGGGCAGAGCATTCCACACAGCCACCACTCTCTGGGTGAAGAAGTTTCTCCTCATCTCTGTCCTAAATGGTCTACCCCGTATTTTTAAGCGGTGTCCTCTGGTTCGGCACTCACCCATCAGCGGAAACAGATTTTTCCTGCCGCCAGAGTGTCCAATCCTTTCATAATCTTATACGTCTCAATCAGATCCCCTCTCAGTGGGGGAGATGGGGTGGGTGGATTGGGATTGAGAGGTATAGAGACAGAGTGACTAGACTGGGATAGAGAAGTATGGAGATAGGATCAGTAGGTTCGGTTTCATTGGTTTGATTTGATTTATTGTTATATGTACCTAAGTATAGTGAAAAGCTTTCCTTGTGAGCAGTACACGCAAATAGTAAGCATGAACATACAGACCATAGGGTGAAAAGAAAATTGAACATGGAGAAGGGGTTGGTAAGTTCCAGTTGATGGATACAGTCAGGATGGGTAGGTCTAGGTTGAGGGGTATGGAGATGGGATTGGTAAATCCATATAAATGAACATGGAGACAGGATGGGTAGGTTCAGATTGAGGGGTATGGAGATGGGATTGGTAAATCCATATAAATGAACATGGAGACAGGATGGGTAGGTTCAGATTGAGGGGTATGGAGATGGGATTGGTAAATCCATATAAATGAACATGGAGACAGGATGGGTAGGTTCAGATTGAGGGGTATGGAGTTGGGATTGGTAAATCCATATAAATGAACATGGAGACAGGATGGGTAGGTTCAGATTGAGGGGTATGGAGTTGGGATTGGTAAATCCATATAAATGAACATGGAGACAGGATGGGTAGGTTCAGATTGAGGGGTATGGAGTTGGGATTGGTAAATCTGCATTGATGGATATAGAGACAGGATGGGAAAATCCGAATGAGGAATATAGGGAGAAGGTCATTTCCAAAATTCTGCAGTTTCTTGAGTATGCAACACTTAATCAAGGTTTGCATTGAAAGGGGAATCAAAGGAGATTTCGGGCTAGAGATATTCCTTATCTTACTTCTGCTTTCTGGATCGTAATTGTCCAGTAGAAATGGACGAATACAGGATTTAGTTTCAGTCACATGCACGGACTATGGCAGGAAGTGGATCAGCCGCAGTGCAGGTACATGCTTTGTGTAAACTGAATTAAAGAATTTCTTCCATGGCAGGTATGTAGGGGAGTAAGACCTTCACAATATTCACAATCTATTCTTCAGCAACTGGACAAAAAAGGTTAAAGTTCATATACACTCCAAAAATGAGTATTGAAATCACACAGCCAATAGCAGCCTCATCTATTATTTACTAATCAGGATTGCAATTAGCCACATCTGGATTCCCAATTAGCCACATGTGGCTAACAGTGAACATATTGGACAACACTGGTCTAGAGGAAGTCAGTTACCATCATTACTACATTAACAGGCACTGATTGCTAAGGGAATATCTTTGAATATTTCTGCATTCTCCAAAGAAATATGAAACAGTGAAATTTGTCAAATACTGGGAACATCAGTCAAAGTAGGACCTAAGGCTGTTTTTCAGAACAGATATCATTTGTATGACTATATCAAACACAATCCTTGACAATGTTTGCACAGACTAATATTCAATCACTGCTGAAAGGTTTCACTGAAAGCTCGTGACCAGGTATGAAAAGAAATTTGCAAGGCTAATGGAATGTTGGTCTTAATTTGAAAGGGCTGGGAATTCTATTATAGCTCATCAAAGCTCCAGTTAGGAATTGCACCCCAAGAAGGGTACACTGGCCTTGGAGGAGAAGCAGACAGAGCCTCCAGAATGATGTCAGGGTTCGGTGCTCAGGACAGATTAAAGGACAATCTAATTGAAGTGATTAAAGGAGCTTACTTGTACATTAAACCTGCACTGAGGAAGGTGTAGCCTTGTAATTAAAACCTGGGCCACTATTGCCAGGAAGCAGAAAGAGGTGTGGAAATCTGGAACACCCCTGTATTTTCTCTATCTCTCTCATTTCATCCTCTCCCAACGGCTCCCGTGACACAATGTTAGAGCTGGGTGTCAGCTGAAAATGTCAAAGTTGAGATTGGATGATCTTTGTTGACCAAGATGAATTGAAGGTTCTGGAACCCAAGCGAGTAGATGGAATGATCTCATTGAATGGCAGAACAGGCTTGAGGGGCTGAATGGCTGTCCTCTTTCCTTGCATTGTCTAGTTTACAATTTCTCCTTTTCTTTTCCCTTTTCAGCGGCTTTGAATGTTTTTCATCTGGTTGCATTTCCCTTCTTCCTGAGCCCTTTGCATTCAAACAATGAAATCGCAGGGAGTGATGATTCTCATGGCCTGTGTCTCACTGTGTTTCAGCGCTGCTGGTTGTGATGGGCTATCGAGGCAGTTTTTTTTTGTGTGTGTGTAGTTCTTGTGTGAAGCTTGCTTCCAGACCCCATTCGCAATGCTGCCAACTGATTTAAAAATCACACAACACCAGGTTATAGTCCAACAGGTTTAATTGGAAGCACACTAGCTTTCGGAGCGACGCTCCTTCATCACCTGTTGAAGGAGCGTCACTCCAAAAGCTAGTGTGCTTCCAATTAAACCTGTTGGACTATAACCTGGTGTTGTGTGATTTTTAACTTTGTACACCCCAGTCCAACACCGGCATCTCCAAATCATGACTGCTAACTAATAGTTGTGAATGGTCATTAATCGGCTAGCTGTGAGTGAGTGGTGAGATATTTAACCAGAATCCGTAAATCTTTCAACACAAGACTTATTGTAAACCACAGTGTGCAGCTAAGAGTGAGTAACTTCTCAGAAGTGAATGATCTCACCTTCTCACAGCCCTGGAATTTAATCTCCCCTTTAATCGTAAGCAATTTAAAGAGTAAATTTAAAACCGGTTTGGTTTTGATGAGACGGGAAACAGTTAAGCAGTTGGAGTTTATCAGTAATGAAGCCGAAACTTCAGGAATAACTTCTTTGGTGGTGAGGATACTACTCTTCGATTGTCATTTTGTTGCAATGACAGGTTCTTTCAGAGTTTCACTTTGTCTGATGATCTCTTCCAGTGTGAGCAAGAACTTCCCAGCATTACTCTGGAATATCCGTCTGTGTACGTTAGGATCCATGTGGATGTCCATCCCTGTATTCTGGGTTAATACTTAGCCCCAAAGCAGCATCTCTCAAAGTCAGAGGGTCTAGTCATCAACGCTGGTTATGGGATCTTACTGTGCATGTGTTAGCTGTGACATGTCAACATTTTGAAAGTGGTCCTTGATTGATAAAGCGTTTTGGGATGATCTAAAAGGCCAGCTAGATGCGAGATTTTCTTTTACTTTCTTAGCTCCGATGAGTGTAAAAGCTTGCCATTTATTTGAGATTCCTTTTGCACAAGCTCGTTTTGGGACCGAGGTGACCCCGAGAGGTGACCGTGGTGGTGACTGATGCGGTTAATAAGATCCACTGGCACTTTGACCCTTCCACCCCCTCGGTTCTCCACTCGCCTCGCCTCGCTTCCCCCCCCCCCACCAAACTCTTGAGCTCGGTTCATTTATCTTTGTTGGCCCACAGGCTGTGTCTGTGAGAACGGGATTAAGCAGGTGTGAATATAGAAGTTTAGGGAGCTCTCAGTCAGAGGCGGAGACAAGATATCTGTTTAAGAGGGCCAAACAGCTGGCCTTCGAAACAAAAGACAATTGTTTCTGCATTTTGTAGAATGGGCATGCTTTTGTGTCTGTGGTTTCGTAGGCTTAATTTTCTCTTTTATTGGCTCCCTCACACTTGACGTTCACTCCACTTACAGGCATCTGACTCAGGGGCTTCCTTTCTGATTCCCGACCAGCTTTGCAATACACACCCTGGGTCCAAACAAGATGTTCTTATTACTTACTCCCTTTGCACTTCCTTGGAGGCTGAGATGAACAGTCTTTGTCTATTTCACATTTACTTGCTCAGCTCACACTCACCGACCTCAGCACGGACTCTCTGAGCACACAGGATAGCCATTTGAGGGTACCAGCCCCTGTACTGTTGTCAGGCGTACAAGATGGGCAGCTTGTGATGGAGGAGAGCACAGAGTGGTCAACTTGGGTAGACATGCAAATGCACTGCAAATGTACTTCAAGCAATGATTGGCTAAAAGGAGCAGTCCTTCGTGGTGTGAAGGAGGGGGGGGGGGAACTACTGTCTAAAGGGGGCACTGTCACAGTCAAAGTGTTCATCCAATTCCATTCCAGGAGGTTACCCACCAACCATTCCAGAGTCCGAGATCGTGTCCTTGCAGACTGGGCTATGATTAGTCCTGTAGTTTTTGTGGGGATTACAGGTAGCTGCGGAGATATCAGTCTCAGGAGTTGGCCAATCTTTCCTGCAGTGAACCAAAGGGAGGGATTGAGTGCGATGGAAGTGGGCAGAAGAGCAGCCAGTGGCGAGTTAGGAGGAGGACAGGTGGTAACGAGTGGGTGAGAAATGCAGAGAGCAGCGAGTTAGGAGGGATGCAGTGGATTGAGTGTCATTGAGTGGTCACGACGCAACAATGAGCGATGTAGCCTTGGTGAGAGGTGTTTGCAGTGGCAGAGCTCGAGAGACTGGTGGCCCTGTGAGTTGAGGGAACAGGGAGAAGATGTTGGTCCTTACCTTTTGCAAAGCACAGAAGACCATTGATTTTCTCCCTGTGCTGCTGGATGTCCCACTATCTGAACTTTGGGTCCAGGCTTGGCTTGGTTGAGTGACTTCTGTGACAGTCCACAGCAAAAAGAAGTTCCCTCCTCTCCATCACCCCGTCCACCATCAAATCCTAGACCCCCTACCCACAGAGCAGGCAGTTTGCTTTCCTTTCGCTCCCGCCCACCCACCTCCCCCGGTCCCTGTCTATGATGATAACGGGGACGTGCCACAGTATGTGGGCCCAGTTCCTTTCAAACAAAATGGCCAAGAACGCCAGAATATTCCGGCAGTGGTGAGCATTTCCACCTCTCCCATGCGAGAGAGACAGACTCATCAGAGACTGGTTGAATAGTTTAATCAGGCAAGGAGAAGGAGATGGCGAGAGCGAAGTAACTCGAGCTGTGGTGAACCGAGCACTGTGACTCTCATTTGACCAAATTCTTGAACTAAAGCTCAGCCGTTCTGCCGTGTGGCAGCAAATCCAGGCCAGTGGATTTCAATTCCCGAGCAGATAACTCACCTCCTGTCCACCATCTACAAGATACAAGTCAGGAGAGTGATGGGATACTCCCCACTTGCCTGGATGAGTTAAGCCCCAACAACACTGAAGAAACTTGGCACCATCCACAACAAAGCAGCCCAGTTGATTGTCCATTATCCATTATCTTGAACGTTCACTCCCTTCACTACTCAAGCATACCTGCAGCAATGTGTACCATCTGCTAGATGCACTGCAGCAACTCATCAAGTTACCTTCAACAGCACCATCCAAAACCTCTACCACCCAGAATGGCCAGGACAGCAGATACATGGAATACCGCCACCAACAACTTCCCATTTGAATCATCCCCCAATCCAATCTTGGAAATTTATCGGCCTTCCTTCACTGCCGCCAAATCTCAATCCTGAAACTCCCTCCCTAACTGCTCTATGGGTGTCCCTACAGTACAAGAACTGCAGTGGCTCAACAATGTGACTGGCCAACACCTTCTCAAGGAGCAACTAGGGATGGGCAATAAATGCTGGCCCAGCCAGTGACACTCACACTTTGTAAACAAATGAAATGATGTATTCTCAATCATGAAGACTCAGGATCAAGCAAATGGGAGAAATTGTTCCAACTCATGATTGTTCAAGAATGAGAGTTTGAAGATTTTAAATCATTGATAACATGAGCAAACGTTTCATGAGGAAGACCTTTTTCATGCAGCAAGTGGTTAGGGTTGGTAATGCACTGCCTGACAACGTGGTGAAGGGATTTTCCAATTGACGGTCCAAAAGGACTTTAGACTGCTATCTGTAAATGGCCATTGTGCATGACGGTGGGGGGGATGGCGGTGAATGGAATAGATGGAGAATGGCATGAGGTGAATTGCTGTTTTGGAGAGTCAGTGCAGACTTAATGGGCCAAATGGCCCCTTCTGGTACTGACGTAATCCTGTGACTCACAGCTTTGGGGTACTGCAAATCACTCCATAAGCTGAAAATTATTTGTAAAATTTCAGTCACTGTTATAGGGAACACGCTGGTGGGTTTGTGCACAGCAGGATCCCCCACAATCAGCCTCCTCACTTTGACAATAATCCACCGTAGTGTATTAGTCAGGGGATCAGTATTGGTCATGACTGAGGGTAGTCTGGGTCTCAGTTTAATGCCTGATCTGTAAAACACCACGTCGACAGTGCAGCACTCCATGAGTGACAGGAGTTCGAATGTCATCCTCGATCTTGTGTTGGAGTCTCTTTGACTGCAGTCGAACTTGAAACCATGCCCTCCAGTGAACGAGACGCAAGAAAGTGTTGTTCATTACGACACAACTGACAGGCAGCCGTTTAACAATGGCCTTCCTCTGTCCGAGATATTGGTGGACCTGAGGGATATCCCCAATGTTTTCTGATAAACCTGAACGTGACCAAGGACCAGCTCACTGCAGTTGTCAGGACGTAATGGTCAATGGTCACATTTGAACAGCAGTGTGAGATTTCTACTCTATGTCACATCTCTTGATGATCTGGCCAGCAGGGCCTTAAAGTCTGTTTATGCAGTTCACTGCCCCGCAGCCATAGACACGCACAGAAAATTCCCGATGAATTTCAGATCTAAACCCTGACCTTTTATCCGAGAGCACTCCATCTCCTGAAATTTTGGGAAGCCCTTTCAGAACAGCCAATGACACGCTCAGCCATCTTGATAATGACTCCCCGCGTGGAGCCTCTGCAGTCAGTGGGGCTTCCTGTCAGGTTTACTCAGTCATAGCTCAGGCTCTGTCAATGAATTCTCTTCCCCAGCCATTTACTGGGACTTTGCTATGTTAACATTCTCGGCCTTGTTTTTCAGTCCCCTCGTGACCTCATCTGTCCCTGTCTCTCTAATCTGCTCCAGTCCCGTATCCCTCCGGGACATCCTAGATTCTCTGGCTTCACCCTGTCTTTCATAACTCCCTCTAATTCAGCAACCTCACTACGAAGACCCAGGAATTCTCTCCTGACACCTCATTTCTCTCCCCACCCCTCTCTATTTTTGTTTTGAAGGTGGTCGGTTAACCCTATCCTTGCCTGAGTGTTTGGTTACCTGCCCTAATACTTGTTTAACTGACATGGGCTCACTGTCCTAACATCTCCACAAAACCAGAAAGTGCTGGAGAAACTCAGAAGGTCTGGCATAATCTGTGTTTTGGTTTCAGATTTCCAGTGTCTGCAGTTCTTTGCTTTATTGTGATATGACTTTACCTGGCTCCATATCGTTCCTGTGAAATACATTGGGACATTTTTGCAACATGAAAAGAAAACACAAATTGTCATAGTTACTGATAAAACTTCAAGGAAGGCTATTTCTTGGTGATTGTTGTTCTCATTGCTAAGAGAACTGTGGAAACACATCAGAGTCAGGCACTTTGTGTGGGTCAGCCTCTGCGATCACAGAAATAGGTGGAAAGGTTAGGGATATAAACAGTTTACAGAGAGAGATTGATAGCATAAATAAGTGGGCAAAAAGATGGAAAATGGAAGAAAACGTGAACGTTTTTATTTTGGGAGGGCGACTCTCTGTGTGGAGTTTGCACGGTCCTCCGGGTGCTCTGGTTTCCTCCCACAATCCAAAAATGTGCAGGTTAGGTGAATTGGCCTGGCTGAATTGCCAGTAGTGTTAGGTGAAGGGTTAAATGTAGGGGAATGGGTCTGGGTGGGTTGCGCTTCAGCAGGTCGGTGTTGACTTGTTGGGCCGAAGGGCCTGTTTCCACACTGTAAGTAATCTAATCTAATCTAAACAACACAACAGAGTATTGTTTAAATGGAGACAACCAGGAGAAAGCTACAACACAAGGGGATTGGGGGGTGACTAGTTCACGAAACACAAAAGGTGAGCACACAGTTGCAACAGGAAATCAGGAAGGTTTAATGGAATGTTGGCCTTTATTTCAAGGGGGTTGGGATATCAACTGTAGTGAAGTGCAACTGTACAAAACATAGAAAGAACATAGAACAATACAGCACAGAACAGGCCCTTCGGCCCACGATGTTGTGCTGAACATTTGTCCTAGCTTAAGCACCCATCCATGTACCTATCCAATTGCCGCTTAAAGGTCACCAATGATTCTGACTCTGCCACTCCCACAAGCTGCTGATGAGACCACATCTGGAGTACTGTGAGCAGTTTTGGTCCATTATTTCAGAAAGGATATTATTTTGTTGGAGGCAGTTCAGACAAAGTTCACTCGGATGATCCCCAACAATGGGGCGGCACAGTGGCTCAGTGGTTAGCACTGCTGCCTCACAGCACTGAGGTTCCAGGTTCAGCTTTGGACAAGTGTCTCTGTGGAGTTTGCACAATCTCCCTGTGTCTGCGTGGGTTTCCTCCCACAGTCCAAAGATGTGCAGGTTAGGTGAATTGGCCATGCTAAATTGCCCATCGTGTGAAGTGCATTAGTCAGAGGGAAATGGGTCTGGGTGGGCTACTCTTCAGAGGGTCAGTGTGGACTGATTGGGCCGAAGGGCCTGTTTCCACACTGTAGGGAATCTAATCTAATCTAATTGCTTCATGAGCAAAGGTTAAACAGGTTGGGACTCTACTCGCTGGAGTTTAGAAGAATGAGAGGTGACCTCATTGAAATGTAGAGGATCCTTAAGGGGCTTGACAGGGTCAATGCTGAGAGGATGTTTCCCCTCATGGGAGAGTCTAGGACCAAAGGGCATAGTCTCAGAATAAAAGGGCACCAGTTTACGACTGAGATGAGGAGGAATTTCTTCTCTCATAGGGTTGTGAGTCTTCGGAATTCCTTGCCTCAGAGAGCTGTGGGGACAGAGCCCTTGTGTATACTGAAGGCTGAGATTGATTCTTGATCAGTCGGGGAATCAAGGATTGGTGGGGGGGGAAGAGCAGGGAATTGGCGATGAGGAATGTCAGGGCTCAGCCATGATCCGATTGAACAGCAGAACAGACTCGCTGGGCTGAAAGGTCTGTTGCTTATGGCCTTGTTAGACCCGTACAGAAGGAGGAAACATGTGCATTGATATTGTGCCATTGTGACCTGAGCACATGCCCGAGCGATCCACAGCTGAAGACGTTTTGTCACTGCTGCAATATGGGAAATGCACCAGCTGAGTTGTACACAGAAGGATCCCACAGAAACAAAAGGGATGAGTAAAGTGACCAGTCCATCCTTTGTCTGAGTGATATTGTCCGAAATCACACAACACCAGGATCTAGTCCAAACAGGTTTATTTGAAATCACAAGCTTTCGGAGCGCTCCCCCTTCATCAGACTTCACCTGACAAAGGGGCAGCTCTCAGAGGGCTTCAGATTCCAAACAAACCTGTTGGACTAGATCCTGGTGTCATGTGATTTCTGACTTTGTCCACCCTAGTCCAACACTGGCACCTCCACATAAGTGGTGCTGGTTGAAGGGTAAATATTGACCCAGGACATGGGGCTCACCATCTACTGTGGAAAAGTGGTTGAGGGTTGATTCAGATCTGCCGCGTGGGGCAGACAGGAGCAGGGGTTTAGTGTACCCTTGGAAAACAATGGGGATGTGTTAGAACCAGAACTCGTGACACAGGCCCAACTAACCTCAGCTAGACTGAAGCGAATAAGGTCATGCTGTTGGAGTAAAAGTATGTCTTTGGCAATGACCACCTGGATCTGACCTGGCCCAGCCACTCTTTCAACAGCCAGGCCTTCTGATGTTTGGCGGAAAGTGTCAGAGAGGAATGTAAGACTGGGTTCCGTGCCATCTCATTTCAGATACCAGCTGAGGAGGAAGAAAATATTCCTGTCTTTCACATCTGTCACAGGGAATACCAGCCCCATTAGCCACCCGATTGGATTTCTGCCTCCAGAAGATTGTGTGTTCAAGCTCCACTGTGGAGACTTGAGTACAGAATCTACACAGGCTTTCCTACTGTGGTACTGATGGAGAGCTGGGCTGCGCAGTATTTCGGATGAAATTAGACCAAGGGAACTCTTTCCACTGATGTCGGTTAGAATAGATTAGAATCCCTACAGTGTGGTAACAGCCCCTTCGGGCTAACAAGTCCACACCAACCCTACCCAACCCATTCTCCTACGCTATATTTATCCGTGACTAATGCACCTAACCTACACATCCCTGAGCACTATGGGCAATTTAGCATGGCCAATTCACCTAACCTGCATGTCTTTAGACTGTGGGAGGAAACTGGAGCACCCGGAGGAAACCCACAATGACACAGGGAGAACATGTAAACTCCACGCAGATAGTCACCCGAGGCGCGAATCGAACCCGGGTCCCTGGAGCTGTGAGGCAACAGTGCTAGCCACTGAGCTACCACGTTGATATTTATCCTTCAAGCAATATGGTGGAAGGGATGATTGCGAAGGGGAGATTTCACTGGGCAATTTGAGCGGAGCCCCAGGGTAATGATCTGGGGAGCTGAAAATGTGTTGCTGGAAAAGCGCAGCAGGTCAGGCAGCATCCAGGGAACAGGAGAATCGACGTTTCGGGCATAAGCCGTTCTGCAGGAAGCCCTTCTTCGGGCTTATGCCCGAAACGTCAATTCTCCTGTTCCCTGGATGCTGCCTGACCTGCTGCGCTTTTCCAGCAACACATTTTCAGCTCTGATCTCCAGCATCTGCAGACCTCACTTTCTCCTTAGTGATCTGGGGAGTCAAGATTAGAGTGGTGCTGAAAAAGCACAGCAGGTCAGGCAGCATTCGAGGAGCAGGAGAATCGACGTTTCCGGCAGGAGCCCTTCATCAGGAATGAGGCTAATGATCTGGGGACTTAAGTTCAAATCCCCACTGTGGAAGCTGGTGGAATTTGAAGTTCAGTTCATCAAATTTGAAATTGAAAGATGGTCTCAGTGATACTGCCCATTGAGCTACTGTTGACTATTGTATAACACCATCAGATTCACAGATACCCTTTCGGGAGAGAAATCTGCCACCCTTAACTGGTTTGCTCTGCATGTGACTGCAAGCACACACAGAGATGTGGCCATCTCTGAACTGCCGCAGATTTCAAGGGTAAATTAAGGATGGGCAAAAATTGCTGGCCTCCCTCGGTAATACTTTTTTCTCTGCTTATTCACTGGATGAGGGCATCATTGGTTTGGCCAGCATTTATTGCCCAGAGGGTAGTTAAGAGTCAACCACATTGCTGTTGGTCTGGAGTCACATGTAGGCCAGACCAGGTAAGGATGGCAGATTCCTTCCTTATCTGCCATTAATGAACCAGAGGTGTTTTCCCCCAACAATCAATTCATGGTCATCATTAGATACTTAAATCCAGATTTTTTTTGTTGAATTCAAATTCCACCATCTGACATGGCAGGATTCAAACCCAGGATCCCCAGAATGTGAGCTGGGTGCCTGGATTAATAATCCAGCAGTAGTACAGCAGAGCCTTCCCTTGCTCAGCAAGTAAGATACGACAACATATCTGGTTGAGATTAGAAACATTTTGTGGAGCATGTACAGGGAGAATGCGGGTAAGTGGAGTTGAAATGCCCATCAGCCATGATTGAATGGCAGAGTGGACTCGATGGGCCGAATGGCCTTACTTCTGCTCTTATGTCTTATGGTCTTATATTAAAGAGAGAGAGAGAAAGAGAGAGAGTGATGGCGAGATTTAGATAAGATTCCCAGGGTGACAGATAATTGAAGGCGTGACTGCCAGTGTTGGGGTGAAGGGAGTGGGGAATATCCAAGGGACAAAAACTGGATGAAAGCAGTTATCTCAGAGGACAGCAGGAGATTGGGAAGAGAGGCTTGAGTCCATGGGTGGATTGGAAAACAAGAATGGAAGGGTTAAAATTGAGCCATTGCTTGACCTGGGGCCAGTGTCAGTCAGTGAGTGCAGGAAGTGATGTTTGTACAGAACCTGGTGTGAGTTACGGAATGAGGCAGCAGAGTTTTGCATGAGGTCAAGTGTTTGGAAGATGAGAGTTTGGAGGTGGGATGGAGTTCGTAGCAGTAATCTGGTCTGGATTAGAAGTCACAGGACAACAATTTGAACTTGCATTGCTCCTTTTATTAATGCAACAGAAACACTGTTTATATTGGGTGATATTACAGAGGTAAAGTGTTAGCTGGTCTTGCAGATGGATCAGGTCTACTATCAATAGCTCACCTCAAAGTCCACTAGGTATCATCAGTTCTGAAATCTGAAGATTTCAACTTTGAGGCCCAGCTCACTGTGGTAAAACAAAGAGAGAGAAATCTCAAGAGCAGAATGTAAACTGCCTAAAATTTGCCCCGACTCCTGATAATTGTTAACATAGCAAGGACTGACCTTGACTGGCATTCTGTTTGTTGAAATCAAAAAAAAGCGACCAAAGGTGAAATGTCCCTAACAGCTGCATGCAGTAAAGATGTAATGTGAGTGGTGTCTCTGTTCCCTTACTGTCTAGCTGTACGATTTCCTCCTGTGTGTAGGGAAACTGATATTGTTGGATTTGGTGGAGGGGAGAGACTGGTAATGGAGAGGGTGGGAGTGAAGAAAGGGGGAGGTTGGTGGATGAATGTGGGAATTAGAATTTGTTACAATCAGCTTTTGTTGCAGCCTCCCAGCAGTTTGCAGTCTGAACACAGTAAAGCACATCGAACTTAAAATGGCTTAACCTATGATGTCAGCATTCAAACTATCTCAGGAGATAAAAGTAATCCCTGACTGACCCAGGCACTCAACAAAATATATTAAAGCCATTTCTTTTTGCCAATGACTTGGCGATACGACGGTGCAGCAAATCAGTAGCATTGTTTCGGGAAGCCACTTTTGACAGGCATGGAATGAGACCATGAGAGTCCAGTAATATTGTTTTTTTGTACTCATTCTCTATCTCTCGCTCTCCTCTCACAGAGTTCAGTAGCCCTAGGCCATGTTACATCCAAAGCGTTATTATCGTTATTGTCATTGCCTGCAGTCCGGAGCTGTTTATATTAACAAATTCCTTCTCAGCTCTGTGAGACTTCAGATCGCAGAGAGAGATTGCCTGCTAGAAATGGTGTTATTACAGGTAATTAGGAAATAATCAAATACGTTGTAGGTTGGAGAAAGTGGCCAAGGGGAAACAGCATACAAACACACAGGAGTGCACATGCACATCAAAATGTAATGAGATGTGCAGAGCTGGGAGGGGACACGTGACTACAAATTACAACAGAAAAGGTATAGTTTCTGAAGGAGCAACAATTTTCAGACCCTCTGTCTAATGTGAATCAACAATCCAGTTACTACAGGAGTGCCACACTCAAAGGAGTCCATGCTGAGGGAGTGCTGCACTGTCAGAGGGTCATTTACTGAGGGAGTGCCTCACTGTCGGAGGGTCAGTGCTGAGTGAGTGCCATACTGTCAGAGAGTCAGTACTGAGGGAGTGCCACATTGAAAGGAGTCCGTGCTTAGGGAGCGCTGTACTGTCAGAGGGTCAGTACTGCACTGTTGGACAGTGTGCTGTGAGAGAGTGCTAAGTGTCCCAGTGTCATGATTTTGTGCCATTTGTTGGAGATGCCTGTGTCAGTATAT
The DNA here is from genome assembly GCF_037043375.1 of Chiloscyllium plagiosum. NCBI lineage: Eukaryota > Metazoa > Chordata > Chondrichthyes > Orectolobiformes > Hemiscylliidae > Chiloscyllium > Chiloscyllium plagiosum. The sequence goes on along the minus strand of NW_028270150.1, from coordinate 9,432,271 downwards.
ATCATCCAAAAACCATGATGGGTTCAGCTGTTTGGCTTCTCTGAAATATCCTCAGGTCCAGGGTAAACTCAGTGATGGATATTGCCTGGCCAGAATCAGCCCACTTCCTGGGAACATTTTCTCACCAACCCACTGAATCACAGAAATAGTGTTCTCTTACCATCGCCTCTGAGTGATGAAATCGTAGGATGCCTTTCGTGAGAGGGGAGGGATATTATATCACCTTGGTACTCAGTTCATGATGAAAAATATTAACAGAAAACTAAAACAAAAAAGAGAGCAGAGACTGTGTTCTGGCAGCCTCCTCCGTAATGAAGCTTCCTTCCCCCACCCCCCCCTTACTAACCCCTAAGGTAAAGCAATAAGAGGAATATAAAGCCTCTGGCCTGTTTCTCAGGCCACTACGGTTTAAATTTCAAGCAAATTGCTGTACACACAAGGGAGACATTTTGTCTAGGTATGTTATTAACAGTTTACTAAGGTTACCATTTTTATCGTGGGAGTCTTGTCTAACTGTTTCAAGGGTTGCAGAAACCTCAGTTGCGAACAGACTTTAAGTTCCCACCAGGTTTATTTACTCTCACCGTCTCCCTCTCGACCTGTGTCCTGGATGCACCACCTGCCTGGACTTGCCTGGACTGGGTCAATCCTTGTCACTTTGCCCAGAAAGTGATCTGTGTGGGTCATAGCTGAGTTTAAGGTGCAGAGCAGCCCACTCCTACAACGTGTTCCCCACCACTTCCTCTCTGCATTGACGGTGGAGAGGGAATGTGTTTAGGCTAGAAATCCAGAACCCAGAGTAATGCTTTGGGAATATGGGCTCAAATCCCACCACGCTGTCTGGTGGAATTCAAACTCAGTTGCGAGATCTGCTCCAAGTTTTCATAAATAGCAGAACTGGTTCTTGATGATGTTGGTGTGCTGCTGGGGACCACCTGGGCTCACTTGGTTAACCACCAACTTCTCTTGCTCATATCTGTCTCAGTTACGGACACCTTATGTGGAAATATAGCCACATTAACTCTTCGCTCCTCGGTCGAAGTCGGTTCAGGTTTTTTGTTGTTAACATTAACAGTGGTGCACTGTATGATGTCCTGATTTTCATCGTAGTTTAAATGTAGTTACTGAAGAAAAGGTAAACTTAGCTTACAGAATATGTCACAAGGGCACCGGAGGTAAGAGGGGATTTCTGAGGGGAGATTGGATGGGGTGGAATGGTGTTTCGAAGAGAGGGAGAGATCTTATTGAAATGTAAAACATCTTGAGGTTGAAGGAAGGAAGATGCTGAGAGGCTGTTTCCTCAGGTTGGAGAATGAGGTGGGTGTCAGACATGCGGATGAGGGTAAGAATTTGGGGTGTGGTGGAATGGCATTCATAGAGATTTACAACAGAGATAAAGGCCCATCATGTTGCATCAATCAGAAACAACCCCCTAACTATTCTAACCCTATTTCCAGCACTTGGCTCATAGCCCTATGCACCTTAGCATATCTAGTGCACGTCGAAATACCTCTTCAATGTTCTGAGTGTTTCTGCCTCTCCCACCCTTACAGGTAGTAAGTTCCAAATTCCCATCACCCTCTGGGTGAAAGCATTTGTTCCTCACATCTCCTTCTGCCCCTTCCCTTAAATCTGTGTTCCTGGTCATTGATCCCTCCACCAAAGAGAAATACTACTTCCTGTCTACCCTGTCAATCCCCCTCACACTTTTATCCATCTCAGTCATATCCCTGTCAACCTCCTCTGCTCTAAGGAAAACGGCCCCACTCTGTCCAATCTCTCCATCACTGAAACTCTCCAGCCCAGGCAACATCCTGGTAAATCTCCTCTGCCCCCTGCAGAGTGGGCGGCACGGTGGCAAAGTGGTTAGCACTGTTGCCTCACAGCGCCAGAGACCCGGGTTCAATTCCCGCCTCAGGCAACTCTCTGTGTGGAGTTTGCACATTCTCCCTGTGTCTGCGTGGGGTTTCCTCCCACAATCCAAAAAATGTGCAGGTTAGGTAAATTGGCTATGCTAAATTGCCCGTAGTGTTAGGTAAAGGGGGTAAATGTAGGGGAATGGGTCTGGGTGCGTTGCGCTTCAGCGGGTCGGTATGGACTTGTTGGGCCGAAGGGCCTATTTCCACACTGTAAGTAATCTAATCTAATCTGATGTTAAGTGACCTGTGGACATGCACACCAAGGCCTTTCTGATCCTTAATGCTTCCCAGGATCCGTCATGTATTCATTGCCTTGTTTTCCCTGGCTTACTGTGTTCTTAACTCTTGTATTCCTTCTCAATCTCCACATTTGATACCCTTTGAATCCAGACTTGAATATAATCTGTAACTAAGAATCCATAACCCAACAGGCTAGACAGTGCTGGATGGGGCAGAAGATTGGGATAAAAGTATATCACTCGAAAATCATATCGGATACCATGTCTGAATGCCCTACCTATGCTCCTTTTTTTTACGTTTATAACTTAATGCTGCTTGAAACTTAGAGATCATCTGAAACAATAGACAGCATCGATGCAGGAAGATGTTTGTCCTGGTCAGGGCATCTAAAAGCATGGAGTACCATTTAAAAATAAGCAGTATCCACATAGGTCTGAAATGAGGTGAAATGATTTTATTCAGCAGCTCAAACCTTTGGATTTCTCTGCTACAGAGGGCAGTTGAGGCTCAGTTAAGATTGATAGATTTCTCATTACCAGGGTGTGTAGGGTTATGGAGATGGGGCGGGAGGGTAAAAGGTATTGAAGTGTTCTATCAGCCATGGGTCAGGCTGAAGATGCTGAGTGGCCAGCTCCTGTTACTATGTTCCTATCTAAATGCAATGTCTTGCTGCTGCTCTTTAGCCTGACTCACGCTTAGTACATGTGGTGTCATTGAGTCATACAGCCAGAAACAGACCCTTCGGTCCAACTAGTCCAGACATCCCAATCCCATTTGCCAGCATTTGGTCCAGACAGTACTCCTGCCCTCTCAACATCCACAGTCACAGGAGCACGGAGGCTGCCCTACTGGAACAAATGACCGTCTCCTCATATAGAAACATGGAAACATAGTAAATAGGTGCAATAAGCCATTCAAACCTGCACCACCAATCAAGATGATCATAGCTAATCGTGCAATCTCAGTATCCTATTCCCTGTCCGTGACCTTTGATCCCTTTAGCTCAAAGGGTCACGTCCAGCTCCCTCTTGAATCTATCTAATGAACTGGCTTCATGTGGGAGGGAATTCCCCAGGTTCACAGCTCTCTGAGTGAAGACATTCTTCCTCATTTCAGTCCTGAATGGCTCACCATTATTCTTAGACTGTGACCCCTCTAGTTCTGGACTATGTAGAGTTGGTGACAGGGCTCAGAGAGGGGAACTCAAATCAGAAAGCTGCAAGCTCGCTTTCACCCATTTTGTGAGAAGACGAGCAATCCTGACTCTGTCCTCCACTCCTGTAATGTATTCTGTTCCCCTTATCACAGCGCATTATGTTTGATCCAAGCTATTTGCTAAGTGGCATGTTTTTAATCTTAAACTTTCAAATTAGACACTGTAGTTCTGAGGGGCTTCCATCTCTCTAAAGCACTCAACACATTCAATCATTGTCTGCGATTGTAATGAAACATTAAAATCACCAAACAGATCCAGAGGGTATTTTCAAGGTATCAAATCAACACGAAAGAAATCAATCTGAGCATACCAAATGCGATAGCTTTTAATATCGGTGCAGCTCGATTTATGCAAAGTATACAACACTCTCAGGAAGGGTTTGAAATATTATATCTTTTATTTTTACTCCTTCTGTTGCAATGCTTGAGAGCAGTAATTTTCTACCATGGTTATAGTCAACTGTACACAGCATCCATTCATCACCCAGGCTTCTTCCCCTCCACTATAAGTATTCCCCTTAGTTTCTGGAGGAGGCACACTTCATTGCAGGTTGTCGGTGAGTGCCATGCTTCTGGAACAAACCAGAAAAGTCAACTCAAAATGGGTAAAGGACATTCAGCTCCTGAACTGCAATTCTCCCTTAGACTCAGAGCACCTGACCACATGCATTTCATCTCCTGTCACACACCACGCTAAACACTCTAACACCGTAAACACTCTAACACCATAAACACTCTAACACTGTAAATAATCCAACCAACCATTGCAAATTGTGCTGGACCTGCCCAGGGAGATGTTATTGGGGATAGTGTACACAGAGTTTTAATTTCAATGTAAACGAGTAGCGGAAGTTTCACTCTGTATCTAACCCTGTGTTATCTCTGTCCTGTGAATGTTTGATGGGGGACAGTGTAGAGGTAGCTTTACTCTGTATCTAACGCCATGCTGTCCAAGTTCTTAAGTATTTGATGGGGGACAGTGTGGAGAGAGCTTTACTCTGTGTCTAAACCTGTGTTGTCCCTGTCCTGGGATTTTTCATGGAGACAGTGTAGAGGGAGCTTTACTCTGTATCTAACACGATACTATCCCTATCCTGGGAGTGTTTGATGGGGACAGTGTAGAGGGCAGTGTAGAGAGAGCTTTACTCTGTATCTAACCCTGTGTTGCCCCTGTTTTGGCAGTGTTTGATGGGGACAGCGTAGAGGAAGCTTAACTGTGTGTCTAACCTCGTGCTGTCCCTGTCCTGGGAGTGTTTGATGGGGACAGTGTACAGGAAGCTTTATTCAGTTTCTAACCCCGTGCTGTCCCTGTCTTGGGAGTGTTTGATGGGAACAGCATAGAGAGAGCTTAACTGTGTGTCTAACCCCGTGCTGTCCCTGTGCTGGGAGTGTTTGATGAGGACATTGTAGAGGGAGCTTTACTCTGTACCTAACACTGTGCTGCCCCTGTCCTGGGAGGGTTTGGATGCTCATACTGAAATGAAAACTGTTTCCAGGGTTGATGGCCATCTCCTTCCTGGGCATAAACACAATCTATTGGCTTTTTTTTTGCTGAGTATTCCTGTACTTGGTTAGTGATGAACATTGCTTGTTTGAGGGGGCATGCTGTTCAAAAATAGAAAATTGAATTATTCTACCTCACCAGTTTTGACCTGACCCCACACATGACAGTGCAAATGAATGTTCTTCCTTAATATAATATAATTAGATGAAAAATATCTTGCTAATAAAGTTATGCACTCATTTAAAGATTGATGGCAATCCATTTAGTAGTTAGTGGGTTATTTGTGACAGATACACTGTACGTGCTGTTATTGCTTTCTGTATGACTTTAAAACCACTGAAGGGAATTAATAACTGAGACTGTTAATTCTTTGTCGTCCTGTGGGATGTCACAGCTTTAAGATTATTAGCTGATCTGTGAGCTTGGATTTTTTTTAATCTTTGGAATGCAGCCTCAGGCAGGAGTTATAATCTATTAGCATTATTAACCATTGTTCTTGCAATTGCTTTTTTATGAGTAGACATCTCTTCACACAGAATGAATAGTATTCTCCTGTATCAGTGGGATGTATGTGTGTGTGTCTGCATGTCTGTGCATCCATTTATGTGTGTATGTGCATGTGTGCTGGGTGCATGTCTGTATGTGTGTCTCCAACAGACAGAAATCACTCACAAAAACAGAATGCAGAGGAAACAAGGAATTAGAGAACAAAAAGTACTGACACAAGGCAAGGCAACAGCAGGAGAGGAGCAGAGAGAGAAAAGAGGGGAAATTAGCAAAATGAAGAAAAAGAGAAAAGGACGAAAGGGGAAGTAAAGGAGGAACAAAACAAAGGAAAGGAATAAAGGAGGCAAGGAAGGATTAAGGGAAAAGAGGGAATGAACAAGAGGAATGGAATGTAGAAAGGAAAGAGAGAATAAGTAATTAATAATGTTACTGGCAATCATGGCAACCAATTTGCACACAGTAAGATCCCACAGTTTATGATGGGGTGAGGTACAGGTTTATCTGTTCAGCTGTGTTTGAGGATGGCAGAATGATCCCCTTGGGGAGATCTCACTGCTGTATTACAGTCCATCTGACAGCCCCCAAACGTTGCTAGCAATGGCACTGAACTCGAAAACCTGGTTCAACTTCCTTCTGACTCCCCCGATTATCATCTGCTGCAAACATCTGCAATTTTCAGTTTCAGGTTTTAAAGGTTTTCCTTCTGTTTGTAAAATAATGTATCTGTATTACCAGAGCAATGACAGCCTTTCATGTAATACATCCCATGATGTTTCACTGGAGTGATTATCGAACAAACTGAGCCACATGAGGAGGTAACAAGAAACTCAAAACTCGGTCAAGGAGCTCGGATTTGAGGAGCAACATAAAGGAGATTAATTTAGGGAGGGAATGCCATAAGTTGGGCATGAGCAGGAGGCTGGAAGAACACAGCAAGCCAAGCAGCATCAGGAGGTGGTGAAGTCAGTGTTTTAGGTGTAACCCTTGCACAGGCAGCAGCGTAGTGTAAAATTCAGGATGGACAAGAAACTAGTGTTGGAGGAGCCTTGAGATCTTAAGGGTACAGGAACTAGAGGAGATTACAGAGATAGGGAGGAGACAAAGACATGGAGGGATTTGAAAACAAGGGTGAAAATTTTAAAACAGAGCCAATAGCCAATGCAAGTCAGCAAGGACAGAGGGTGCGAGGGTTAACAGAAGTTGGTACATGTGAGGATACAGGCAGCAGATTTTTTGATGAACTGAGGTTTACTGAGAGTAGGAGACTGGAGATTGGTTGGGATAGAATTGGGATAGTCGGTAACTAAGGAATGGAGTTTTAGCAGTGAATGAGCTGAGACAGGGTGAAGAAGGTGTTCATTGCTCGAAAAGCACAGCAGGTCATACAGCATCCAAAGAGCAGGAAAGTCAACGTTTCGGGCTGAAACCCTCCATCAGGTCTGGGGAAAGGGAGGGAGCCCAGGCGTATATAGGGGACTGGGAAAAGAAGGGTGGGATGGTGATAGATGAATTTGGTGATAAAGTAGGGGGCTATTGTGATTGGGTTTCTGGGCTCCCTCCCCCTCCCCAGTACTGATGAAGAGTTTCGGCCTGAAACCTTCACTATCCTGCTCCTCGATCCTGTCTGACTTGCTGTGCTTTTCCAGCTCCACATCTATTGACTCTGACTTCCAGTATCTGCAGTCCTTCCTGTCTCTGAGTGAAGAAGATATTATTACAGTCGGAGAAGATTGTGGTCTTCGAGATGGAGAGAATGGCATTAGAAAGTCAACTCAGGGTCAAAACGTCAATTGGCTCAGATAATGTTGATTTCTTGTATTCAGCACAAACAGAATAGAGAATGAGTGCTTATCTCTTACTGCCTCAGTGCATGAGTGAACCAGTTCTGATGGTGTTGAGCAATTCAAATCAGGTCTGATCTTGTGATTAACTCGATCTCAAAAGAAGACACCCATTGGCCTTCAGTGCCCTGCATTATAAAGTTAGAAAACCATCCAATGGATTTGTGCTCTTCCTCAGTGATTATTTGTGTGCTATTGACAAGCGAGGATGGGGTTGGTCTAGTCTGTGGTACTGTTATGTTGAAGAGTCCACATGTTCTTACAGTTAAAATTCATTGATTGAGGAACTCTGCTGAGCCCAGCTACGGGAAGGTTCCCAGGGTATGTGGAACTGTTCCTCTCTCAGAGGGTTGTGAGTCTTTGGAATTCCTTGTCACACAGAGCTGTGGAGGTAGAGTCCTTGCGGATATTTAAGGCTGAGATAGAGAGATTCTTGATCAGTTAGGGAATCAAGGGTTAAGGGACAATGTTCCATGTTCTCAGTATCCTTTGAATAATGAAATGCTTCCTGATTAACCAAACCCTAATGTGTTCTGTACTTTCCAACATATAGTCCAGACCAGGTAAGGATGGCAATTTCCTTCCCTCAAAGACATTAGTGAACCAGATAGGTTTCCCCTGACAATTGAAAGATAAGTCATGTCATTACTGGACCCTAAATTCCAGATTTTTATTGAATTCAGATTCCACCATGTGCAGGATTTCAAGTTGGATCCCCAGGAAATTACCTGCGTCTCTGGATTAACTGTCTAGCAATAATACCACTGGGCCATCACCTCCCTGTCGTTTATTCAACATTGAATAATTTTAAACGCTCTTTCCCAGAAAGCCAATGGGTGAAGAATGGAGCTGGAGCCCAGTTTCAAGCACTTTTATATTTATTTACAGATTTACATGTTACAAGCATGAGTCACCAAACACTGACATTGTCAGTCTGCACCGCAAAATAAACATTCACTTCAACCCTCACCATTCAATCAATGCCCTGAGCACAATTAATTAATGTACAGGTCTCACTAAGATCATCCATTCAGTTTTCTGCATACTGGGGACTGCAAGGCTCGTCAATACATCTGTCCTTTGAATGTAACCCCTTTAGCTGGGTGCCATTGTTGTTAAACATCATGTTCCACTCCAAGGCCAGTAGAGTGGTTTGCATGAATGCAGTGCTCCAAGACAGGGCCTTACCAGAACGTAAAGTAACTGTAACACAACTTTATAATCCAGCTGTCTTGTGATGAAGGCCAAGATTCTGTCAGCCATTTACAATTATTTTTTGATCATTTCTGAAAGGAAGATTAAATGGAATGAACTGCGTCGGAAATAAATCAGAGTCGTTCAACAACACTGCCCTTCAGTGAAAAGTTGTCTTACTGCATGTAAATTTACTAACATTGTTTAGCATCGGTTAATTTACAGTAAGTGTTGATCATGAGATGTTTACAGATGTATTGATGTCTAAGTTGCTTCCATTACACAATTCAATCACTTTAATCAAAGCACTAGGTGACATATTGCCAAACCTTATTGCTCAGCTGTCGGTTTTTAGCTCGGGTCTTAATAGCCAAACATTTAGTCTTTGTCCTGTGGCTGTCCCTGGTTCAATAATGAGGCACTCTCGCCACTCCACCAGAAAGATAATGCGGCGATCTGAACTCCAGCACCAATTCCATGATGTACAGTGATTGCAATACTGAGGGAATGTTGCACTGTCAGCGCACCCATCCCCCGGAAGCATCATTCAACTGAGACCCCCCGCTGCCACACCCCAACTGAAGCTCTCCAGCCTCACTATTTACCCCTCAGCCGACACCTGAAAACCAGATTTTCCCAATGCTATCTCACACTGCTGTTTATCCGAGCCCGGCTGTCTGCAGATACTGTGCCTTGCGTCGCTGCAGCTTTACAGAATTAAGTGGGGGGTGGGGGGGTTAGGATGGTTCCAGTGATAGAAGTCGGGAGCATGAATTACTCGCCAAGACTTTCCCCGTGTTGCTGCTGATCTCGAACCTCCTCCTGAACCCACACCAATTCTACCTGAGGTTACCAAGGGCAGCACCTACCTGGCCTGCCTGAGTAACCATCAGGAGCTGGCAATGATTTATCTGTCTGCCAACGTGATCCGGCTGTTATCTTCTTGTAGACACAATGTCCCTCCAAGGCCACTAACTCGTGATTAAAGGCGTCTTCTCTTAAACGTTTTTAATTATTTAAAGCAGTCGATTAGAGCCTTATTAACAGATGGCGCTGAAGTTACAGTTGGGAACATTGAGTTCTTGTTGAACACGAACTGCTGTTTGCTCCCAGGCTCTTAAGGTGAAGTTCCCAGTGCATTTGCAATTTTTTTGTACTCCTATTACTTCTAATCTGTCAGCTCCTTCTAAACCACAGGCATAATCTTCCCCTAATCCAGAAAAATAAGTGCAAAGTGATTCCCCTCCACTGTGCCCCCTCCCAACTTGTGTCACTGCTTTTGAAAGACAATCTGAATTATTGAGGGATACCAACCAAGACACAGTTTAAGCTGGAACACCTCAGAATGAAAGAGGAATGTCTGGGACACTGTTGCAAGCAAATCCTGGGAGGAAAGGCATTGTTTTATTCCTGTTTGACCATTCCACCAACTACGCATGAAGGTATTGGTGAAGATTTGCATGGGTAGCACAATAGGAAGCAAAGTGTGGGATGAAACCTCCAGGACTACCTGCAAGCAGAGTTGGTAACATTTCATTATCGGATCGGGTCAAAATTTGGGCATGATGCAAAGGTTGGAGTTGGCGCAGAACCGCATTCCTCAATGGTCTCACCCCCTCCCTATCTCGACAATTGCCTTATGCCCCACAACCTTGTTCGATGTCTACCTTGAATTCTTGCTTTATGTATCTAGCCAATTTTAATCGCTCCATGATGTTCCTTTACTTGCCTGGCCCCTAAGCTCTGAAATGCTCTTCCTCAACCTGTTATGTTCCCAATCTTAACCTCCTCCTTTAAGTTTCTCCTTAAAACCTACCTTTTTGACCAAGCACTTGTCATCTGACCTCATATCTCCTTGTGGGGCTCGATGTGAAACCCTCTGTTTGACAATGCTCCTGTGTAACACTTTGGGATGTTTCATTATTTTGAAGGTTGTGCCTAAATACAAGCCGCCGTCAACTCATTCCCAGGTGTCATTGCATGTAGAGGTATGGAACTCCTCATGAAAAACACGTTACCTCTGCGTCCCATTACCTTGGAGCCAGAAACCTATGGGTTCAAATCTCAGGGCTGACATTTGCAGTACCAGGACAAAGTTTCAGTGATTTGTCTCCTGTTGACGCAGTCAGATGGATGTAAAAAGGTCCCACAGTCAAAGAAGAGCAAAGGAGTTTCCCCCAGCATCCTGGTCATTACTCTTTCATCTCACTGGTGTTCACAATGCCACAGAGCTCTTTGCAGCCTCCTGAAATGAAAACAGAAAGTGCTGGAGAAACTCAGCAGGTCTGGCAGCATCTGCGGACAGAGAGAGAGAGAGAAACAGAAATAACATTTCGTGGCCATTGCCCCTTCATGAGAACGGAAAGGAAGGACTGAGTAAAATACATGGAGATGGTGCCAAGAGAGGGAGAGAGTAAAGGGAGAGGCAAGCAAAGGGTTTGCTGATGATCAGCTGAGAGGGAGGTAGTTGCTGATTGGGTGCTAATGAGAAGTGTAAATTGTTGAAAATGTGAACAAAAGTAGAAATTTATGGAAAAACTCAGGAGGTTTGGCAGCATCTATGGTGAGAGAAATCAGTGAACCATCCTCAGAACTAGTTGAAAATGTGTTGGCTGTGCTGGGAGTGACCCATACCCAACAGGACCTTGGGGTGTCGGGGTTGGTCATGAACTTGGAGGAGCGCATTCTCATTTTCAAAGTGTTAAGCTAACTGTTGGACCCTGTGGCTGCAAGGTACCAGGAAGGAAGGTGAGGTGGTTGTTCTTCCAGCTTGTGATGAACTTCATTGGGACTCTGCAGCGACCCTGAAACAGAAACCAATTTGCAAACAGTAATATAATAAATATTCAATAGAGATGTTAAATTATGCAAATATCAAGGGATATGAAAGAAAGCAGAAATATGGGCATTAAGATGGTGGATGAGCCATATTGAATGGCAGAACAGGCTGGAAAGGCTGAACGGTTTAGTCCTGTTCCAAGTTTCAATATTTTTATCCTTCAACTCACTCAATATTTATCCCTCACTAAAAATGTACAGATGATCTGGGATCACCCAATGGGATCTTGGTATGCACAAATTGGTGCTGTACTTTCTGATGTAAGGACAGCAAATGAGCTGAAAGGGATGAAAGAATCCCAGGACACTAGGGAGAAGTCCCTAGCTCTTCTTGGGACCAGGAGCTCTTTTATGAAGGTGTTTGGTTTTACCTCTCACACAAAAGGTGTTGGTTACAGTTTCCACCCTGTCTGCTGGCTGAGTGGATGGTAGTCTGACATGTGTCAGGTAGTGATTTAGCAATGAGCCCTTGTGGGACCTTGGTAGTGTCATTACCTCTGGATTAGGAGGCCTGAGTTCAAATCCCAGATGTGTCTAATAACATGCTGATTAGAAAATATCTAATAATTTTACAACATAAATAAGACAGGGGGAATAAAAATGCCCCGAGCCCAAACCCATCAGTTTACTAATCTTCCTTCTCACATAATCAAGTCAGAATGGCCAGCCTTCATAAAACCTTAAAATGTCATTTTGCTCGATTAAGAGGAATTGATTTTTCTCTACTGTCTGTGATAAGTACGTAATCTTTGGCCTTTCTCTCAGCCTCCTCACTGCCACTGCCCATTCTGTATGATGCATCTGGAGCCAGCAGTCCAGAGCCTAGGGCTTGTCATTAACCACAGCCAATCAGCTGCCTTGTCAGCTCAGCAATGGGAGGGAGATCTGGCCAGGCAGTGAGGACCTTTGATGGATCTTGGCAGCTCCTTTTGCTCCAACTACCCTCTCCCGATAATCTCGCCCAACCGTGTGGATAACAAACAGGCCATCCTTTTAGTCTGGCCCCTCTGATAATGCATAATTACTTTAGACAGGCAAAACTGGGCTGAAAGTTGTCAGGTTCCATGCAATGGTCCAGTGGAGGGGTTTGGGAGGGGGTGTCTGTGGAAGAGTGAATAGAACGGATTTACAAAGCCCACCTCTCGAGATTGTGTGCGCTGTGTCTTTCATTGTCGAGCAAGCATCTCAGAGGAAATTTGAAATATGTTGTCCCCATCTGCCCTCTTCATTCCTTTTGTCCTTTTTACTAGTGGGGAAGCTGTTGGACATGAGGGATGTAACACCTCCCCTGATCTCCCAATGCCAAATGGCCATTCATTGTGGGTGAACCCATGCTGTTTGATGGGACTATGAGGGAGCCAAGTACTGTCTGCAGCTAGAAAGAGCAAAACAGTTAGAAGGAGTTACCAGCGCATTGAGTCTGAATTTGAACACAGGTACTGAAGGGGGAAATGCTGGCTGGGGGGGGGGGGGTTGGGGAGGTAGGTTTGGAAGTAGTAAAAGTGACCGTCACAAAATAGTTTATAAAATAATGATGGCAAAGAAGATTCTGGTATATTGGAGTGTGACCAGAATGAGCACAGGGCGACACGGTGGCTCAGTGGTTAACACTGCTCCCTCACAGCGCCAGGGACCCAGGTTCAATTCCCACCTGGGGCAACATTCTATGTGGAGTTTGCACATTCTCCCCGTGTCTGTGTGGGTTTCCTCCGGGTGCTCCGGTTTCCTCCCACAGTCCAAAGATGTGCAGATTAGGTGAATTGGCCATGCTAAATTGCCCAAAGTGTTAGGTGCATTAGTCAGGGGTAAAGTGTAGGGGAATGGGTCTAGGTAGGTTGCTCTTCAGAGGATTGGTGTGGACTTGTTAGGCCGAAGGGCCTGTTTCCACACTGGAGGGAATCTTCAAAAAAAGAACTGCACAGATTGAAATCATGTATGTGTAAACTGCATCAGTACAGGAGCTGACTGTGTGGCATAACGCTCTGGACTAAACAGTACGAGGCTGGTGTGAATCATTCCCTTATACTCACCTTGTACCATATGTGTACAAGACCTGATGCTGAAACAGTATTGGACCAGAGTGAATCGTTCTGTTTTTTCATGCACACACTGAGCACATACAGAAATTGTCACAAAGACAAGCAAGATGTGTGTGCAGCAGTAAAACATGAGTCAATTGTCTGTAATTTCACTGGTGAGTATTGTCCTCTCATTGTTGTCCTGCACGTACAATCGGACCACAGCAGCTGCTCAAAGCAGTTCTATTCTCTCGCTGGCTTTGATAAGGAACCAAGAAAAGGTCAATCAATTTACCAGCCAGCCAGTCCTTGTCACCCTCAAATGTCAAGGCCTGGCTCAGAGATGACATCGCTGTCAACAAGAGAGGCAGTACAGAAAGCCTTGCCTCTTGCTTTGGCTGTTGACAGCAGCTGGGCCAGGCTTTAGTGAAGACAGCAGGCTTGCTGTGACAAGTGCATCTCGGAGCAATGTAAATCCCAAGAGACTGGGCCATTTCTAATTCTTGCCGACCTCCAAATGCACTCCCGGTCCACGTGACTCATCCACAGCCATGCTGCCTGCTTTCCCACAGTCAGCAGTGAAACAGACGGGAGCCATGCCCACATTAAAACAAAGTGTTGTGGTGGCTGTAAATCTGAAACAAATGCTGGGGAAATACTCAGCCGGTCTGGCAGGATGTGTGGAGAGAGAAACAGAGCAAACATTTCAAGTCCAGTATGACTCTTCTTCACTTGAAGAAGTTAACTTGATTCAACTTGAAGTTCTGAAGAAGACCATAATGTTAACTCTGTCTTTCCACAGACCTGCTGAGTTTCTCCAGCTTTCTCTGTGATATGGATGATTCCTGACTGTCAAAGTACTGAGATCATCGCCCCTGTCAAAATGATTATTGCTAGTAAGCCAATACATTGAAGAGAAATCAAACTTTAACATCTTTTGAAACCCAGATACTCTCCCTGAGTATTTCCAGTGTCTGGCAAGTCTGTCTTCATTGGCAACACCAAGACAAGTGGAATCTGGAATCAGAAACAGAGCCAAGGTGCTCAAAAAAACAAGTGGATAAGTGTATTGTGCTTTTCTCACACTTCTATTTGAAAGGTTGCTAACTCTGAGCACACTGCTTGAAGTTCCAGGTCACTGCCAATGATCTCCTCCTGCCTTACCCAGTTATGCAGCTGTCTCTTCCGCCATCTCCTGTACTTTTCTGGAGAACAGTTAAAAGTGTGTAGAGAGAATGATGAAAAGCAGTACAATGGTTTAAAAAGAGATTATTACTTCAACTCTTAGATTTTGTTCTTAGCAATGTCTTGGAGAATGAAGCTTTGAGTCCAGGACATTCCAAGCTTTGTGCTTGGTAAAAACTAGGACTGCAGATGCTGGAAACCAGAGTCTAGATTAGAGTGGTGCTGGAAAAGCACAGCAGGTCAGACAGCATTCAAGGAGCAGGAATAGAGGGTGGATGTGCAGGTAAAACTTTGACGGATGTGGAAGGCTCCTTTGGGGCCTTGGATGGAGGTGAGGGAGGAGGTGTGGGCGCAGGTTTTGTAATTCCTGTGGTGGCAGGGGAAGGGGCCAGGAAGGGAGGGTGGGTTGTTGGGGGGGGGTGTGGACCTGACCAGGTAGTCATTCCTGATTTAGGGTTTTGCCCGAAACGTTGATTTTCCTGCTCCTAGGATGCAGCCTGACCTGCTGTGCTTTTCCAGCACCACTCTGATCTAGACCAAGGTTTGTGCTTGTCCATCCCTATACCAAATGATGGGTCTGTTATCTGTACCTCTCCTGCCACAGTTCATTTGCCCTGTTGAGACCTTTGTGGCTTGACTGGCCTCCCCCTCTAATTCTCAATCCAATTTCACAAAAGACAGCACCTTCCAAACCCACAACTACTTCCATCTTGAAGGACAAGGGCAGCAGATACATGGGAACACCTCCCCCTGCAAGTTCCCCTCCAAGCCACTCACCATCCTGACTTGGAAATATATCACCGTTCCTTCACTGACCCTGAGTCACAATCCTGGAATTCCCTCCTTAAGGACATTGTGGGACAACCTATAGCACACGGACTGCAGCGGTTCCAGAAGGCAGCTCACCACCACCTTCTCAAAGGGCAACTAGGGAGACTGGCGATAAATGCTGGGCCCAGCCAGCGACACCCATGTCCCACAAATGAACAAATAAAAAGAAAAATTTGCAGCCTGTGTGTCCAAACACGTCTCATTTGCCCATTAACCCCTTGCAATCCTGGTCTACCTGCGTTCCTCTGGTCTATCCACACTTTTATTGTCAAATTTTCATTCTTGTTTAACAGGCAAAAGTGAGGACTGCAGATGCTGGAGATTAGTGGTGCTGGAAAAATACAGCAGGTCAGGCAGCATCATAGGAGCAGGAAAATCGATGTTTCGGGCGGGACTCCTTCATCAGGAATGAATGAAGGGCTCCTTCCCAAAATGTCGATTTTCCTGCACCTCAGATGCTGCCTGACCTGCTATACTTTTCCAGCACCACTCTTATCTTGATTCTCGTTTAACAGTCCACCTCCTCCTCCCCCCAATCCTGTCAGCCCCCCTCATTTCTCTGACATCTCTGTAATCTTACAACTCTGCTCTGTTTAGCGTTCTAGTCTGTGTAGGCTGTGACATCAGCTGCCTGGGCCCTGAACCCTGGGATTGCCTCCTTAAGCCTCTCTGATTCTCCTTCCTCCGCTAAGACACTTCTCAAAGTGTAATACTTTGTTCAGTTTGGTCATCAGCCTTAATATTTGCCCGTGTGGCACAGGTTTTTTAAGGTGACACTCCTGCAAAAGTGACATGGTGGTGCCGGTGTTGGACAAAGTCAGAAGTCACATGACACTGGGTCAGGGCGAAGGGGTTCCGCTCCAAAAAATTTGTGATTTCAAATAAACCTGCTGGACTATAAGGAGATAGTGAGGATTGCAGATCTGGAGCATCAAGAGTGGGGCTGGAAAAAGCACAGCATCAGAGGAGAAGGGGAGTCGATGTTTCAGCTCAGAATCTTTCATCAGAAACGTTGGATCTGAAACATTGACTCCCTTGCTCCTCTAATGCTGCTTGACCTGCAGTGCTTTTTCTAGCTCCACACTCCATCCAATCTGTTGGACGATAACCCTGGTGCCATGTGACTTCTGACTGACACCTGCAAAGGACTGTGGTGCTGCATTGTTAGACGCTATAGAAATGCAGGTTCTTGTTTTTGACTCGTCCCCAGTTTGCCCTCTGACTCATGCGGCCCTTCCAGTGCTCGGGGCTGCGGAGTGATGTGCTTCAGCGTTTGGCTTATCGTGACATTTAAACAAAACATTTTTTTTTGAGTCCAAGCAGCCTGGATCCACGAAATGAAAACCCTGTACAGCCGCTAGCATCCTTGTCTCACCAATTTATAACAAATTCCTGGGCTTGTAATGGCCCTGACAGAACACTCCATGTCTCATGTGATGGATTAACCATGTCAATCTCTTTGTGCAGTAAACCTGATTTCTCTTGTACCAGGCTTGCTAGAGACTATATTGTAACACAGGTAAGCTAATACATCCCCAGCAGCATAGTTTCAAGGCAATGATTGGTATTTTCTTTTATCAAATTCTGATCCAGTTTTCACCCTCTAGCCTCTGAAGACACTAGCTCTGGCACAGGGTACACACTCAGGCATTTTGAACACACACGCACACGCACACACACCTTCCAGATAACATTGAAACTGGATAAAAAGGACCCCAGAAATTTGGACAAAGAGGGTATTTCCCCAATATCCTGAGTTAAATTTGTCCCTCAACCACATTAACTAAAAATTAGCTGCCTGTGGGATCTTGCTGTGCGCAGGATCCTCCCAGACATCCCCATCGTGGAGTAGAATTTCCACTTCAAAGAATTGCTTGGTTTGCTGTAAAATACTTTAGGGTGCCCGAGATAGTGAATGGCAGCAAAAGAAGGAAAGTTCTCTCAGATTTAGCTTTTATCTTTCATGCAAGTGATACTTTCCCCATTGGGCTGAATGGCCTCATGCCATGTCCTTAACACAGGCATCACCACAGAGGAACCAGTCCTTGACCCTCACACAGAGATTGATGGGCCCACTCAGAATGAGTGTGGGGGTGAATTTACTGGGGAGGAGGCACAATGTGAGGAGGTGGGGGGGAGTTAACCATTACTGTTTGTGTGTGTGTGTGGAAGGGAGGGGGAGTTACCCTTGATGGGCACAGGGACAGCCCAAAGATAGACGTACAGCACACAGGGTTAGTAAAGCTGCCTCTACACCCTCCCCATCAAATACTCCCAGGACAGGTTCAGCGTGGGCTTAGATACAGAGTAAAGTTCACTCTGCACTGTCCCCATCAAACACTCCCAGGACAGGGACAGCACGGAGTTAGATATAGAGTAAAGCTCCCTCTACACTGTCCCCATCAAACACTCCCAGGACAGGGACAGCACGGAGTTAGATATAGAGTAAAGCTCCCTCTACATTGTCCCCATCAAACACTCCCAGGACAGGGACAGCACGGAGTTAGATATAGAGTAAAGCTCCCTCTACACTGTCCCCATCAAACACTCCCAAGACAGGGACAGCACGGAGTTAGATATAGAGTAAAGCTCCCTCTACACTGTCCCCATCAAACACTCCCAGGACAGGGACAGCACGGAGTTAGATACAGAGGAAAGCTCCCTCTACACTGTCCCCATCAAACACTCCCAAGATAGGGACAGCACGGGCTTAGACACAGAGTAAAGCTCCCTGAATACTGTCCATGATGATTAATGACCTGAACATGATATAACGTGCAAACTGAATATAATGTGAGGGCTGATTTTTGTCGTGATGCCCTGGAAGAAAAGTTTCCTTCTAGCCTGTTGAAATATGAAACACCGTATACCCTCGTGCTTTAGTTCATTAGTGTAGCCGTGATTGTTGTCGATTGTTTCAATGTCAGGCCTATGGATTACAGTAATTTTTTTTGGGCGGGGTGCGGGTCAGGCTTAGGGAGGCGGAGGGATTTTCTGGCAAACACACAAGTGGCTTGCTACTGTTTTTATTCATTATGATAATGCAGGAAATTCTGATGTGCAATTTGTGGATTTATGACTGGGAGTCGATGAGCCTGAATACAGCCTGCATGTGCATCTTTGATAAGGTTCTAATTGGATGGTAGTGACCTTTTTGGAAATGTAATTCAAGGGAGAAAGATTAAAAAGCGCAGAGCAAAGTGACAGGTTGGGGCGGGGGGGGTGGTAAGTACCGAGGGGACGGTGTAATACAGGAAATCGGCAGCACTGACGAAATATCTCCAGTGATGAATTGGACGCCAGGCTTTCTGGCATTCAGTGCTCCTTTCCAGCTCAGGCTTCGTTCACAATCAGTCACGAGGGGGACGCAAGGACTGCAGCCATATGTGAGTTCCCCATCTCAACCCTGCTCCTCCCAACCTGACCCAGTGGGCTTGTGAAAAGGATGAGGGAATATGCAGTGTCCTCACCCCTAGGTGACGGTCGCAGGACGAGGAAGAGAGGAGATAAGTGACAGTCCGAGTTTCATCATCCTCTCTGTCTCTGGTGTGGGAATCTTGTTGAGGAGGAGTAGCCCATGAGGATTCTCATGAAGGATCAGCACCTTGAGCCTTCCCTGTGGATGAGCTTTGGCAGATCAGTCCTCCATTCCAATACCCACACGTCCACATTATGACTCAATACAAGAGTTTGACGTCCAAGCTCACCAAATTATAGACTTGCACAAAACAGGAGGCTAGTCTGCCCATAGCTTCTGGACTAGTAATTTCAAGGAGCTTTCCAATTCATTCTACTGTTCCTGCCCTTTTCCCACTGCCTTGAATGATTCCCCATTTAACTATGTCCCACATTGTCCCACAGAAAGCAATGATTCAATCTGCTTTTGCTACTTTTCAGGAATCCCATGCCAGGTGTAACGACTGGTGGTGGAGACGTTCTGTATTTCTGTCCACTTACTATTTTGCCTGTTTCCCTTGTTCCGTACTCTCCGGCCTGTGAAAACCTTTTCTCACCACCCGCCCTGTCAAAACCCTGAATCATTTCGATCACAGCTAAGCACCGTGGGCACGTTCCGGCACTAAGTGCTTTTTAAAACTTCATTTACAGGATGACAGCACTGCTGAATGGGCCAGCATTTATTGTGCATCTGTTATTACCCAGAGGGGAGTTAGGAGTTGACCGTATTGCTGTGGGTTTGGAGTTGCACATAGGCCAGACCAGATAAGGGTGACAACTTCTTTCCCTAAAGGTCATTCATGAACCAGAAGGGCTTTTTCCAGCAAATGATTCATGGTCATCATTAGACTCTTAATTCCAGATTTTTATGGATTCAGATTCCACCATCTGCCTTGACAGGATTCGTACCCAGGTCCTCAGAATGTTACCTGGCTCTCTGGATTAATAACCCAGTGATAATACCCCCAGGCCATTGCCTCCACATTCTCTGGATGGATATCAGGGCAGTAATTCTTTACCAGCTCAAGGCATCTAAGTGACTGGCACTGCCCATTTGTAATTGGTGAATGCAGCGTGGGTTGCCAATTGATCCCTTTGAGTGAAATTCAACTCGTCAACACATTGGACACTTGGTGAAACTCATGTGACATGGAAAAGTGCAATGGACTGGCCCTGACCTTTCTGCAGTGGAGGCTGAGATTGAATCATAGCAGATGAGCAGGTCTTTCAATCTATTCTGGCCTTTAGTTCTTTGGAAGAGGTAGCTACTCACTGCTGCCAATGTATTCATTCCCCAGGGCCCTGTGAAGTTTTACCTTTGAAGTGTTATTTCACTCATTTTTGTAAAATTCCTATTGAACTGACTTTCACTGTCCTTTTGATCACGCGTTTCAGATCACAATAACTTGCCATTTTAAAAATAAACCTTCCTGAACAATTGTCTTAACAAAGGTGTCCTCTGGCTGCCGACCTCCCCTTGCCCTAGGAACATTTGTGCCTTTATCACAAGCCTTCGTAATTGTGAACAGTTCCAATAAATCTCCCTTTAACCTGCTTTTATCTGAAGAGAACAATCCCAGTTTCTCTAGAGATGTGCAATCCAGTGATGTGCAGGTTGGGGTGGATTGGCCACGCTAAATTGCCCATAGTGTTCAGGGCTGTGTAGGTTTTGTTCATTAGCCAGGGGTAAATATAGGATAATAGGGTGGGGGGAATGGGTCTGCGTGTGTTATTCTTTGGAGGGTCGGTGTGGACTTATTGGGCTGAAGGGCCTGTTTCCGCACTGTAGGGAATCTATGATTCTAGAGACCAGATTTCCCTCACTCACAAACATTAACCTTCGAGATGTTCTCATCCAACTCCCTCTGTCATATTTTAAATGAGCAGACACAATGGGGCTGAATGGCCTCCTTCTGTTGTGTAACATTTCTGCAATTCTGTGAATTTAACATAACTCTCCTCGCTGTTGATTTTTATTTTACTTACAAGATTCTGGGTACTGTCTTTGTTAAAATCCTCTCTTGATGGAACATAGTGCATATAGTCTTGTGAAATATCAGTTAGTGAGGATGACAGACCTCAGCAGTAATGCCCAGTCTAATAGTTAATGGATATTAATAACTACCACCGACAAGGTTAGGAGCAGGAAATTGTGCCTGCCCTTTCACTGGGTAAAAAAACAGGAGCATTCCACACCCGTTGTCCCCTCCCCCCTTCCCTTTCCTCCCGATGTATCTTTCCACATGAAGTTGTCTTGAATGAGATCATGGCTGGGAAAGGACACTCGCAGGAGCGTGACCAAGAATCAGTCAATTGAGGTTGTAAATTTTCCCATAAAGTTAAAACGACTTGGGATTTTAAAATGTCTGAGTGTCATAATTTCAATTAATTGGCAGATTAGCTCATTTCTAGGCACCCTTGTGGTCAGGTTACCATTTAGACCAAGCTATGTAGGACTTCCAGAAATAGGATGTCAGCAAAACACTGGGGAAAGAGGACGCCAGGCTTAAAGGTGTTTAAAATAACGGCGTGAAAGTTTTTGCTTCTTGGTTGGACGTTGTCTGACCGGCTGGGGCAGGAGATCATGTGCTGAAACCTTCAGAAATCTGGTCAATTGGAGTTTACGTGTCCTATTTCATAGGTCAATGTCCAGTCATCAAATTTCCATTGTCTGTCAGTGTGGTCTGAGCTGGGGTTATCAAAGGCCTGTAGTCGTACGAGTGTGCATTGTAGTGAGGTAGAGAGAGGTATCAGCAAAGTCAGACCTCTATCTTGTTCTAGTAACCACCCAGTCACTCCCAGCTGCGGTAACTAATAACATCAACAATTTTTCGTTGTAATTTTATGAAATTTTGTGGAAGATACGCTGCAGAAACTCACCAAAGATCCTCAGACAGACCTTCCAAGCCCACGATCACTTCCATCTGGAAGGACAAGGGCAGAAGATACATGGGAACACCACCTCCTGCAAGTTCATCCTGACATGGAAGTATGTCACCGTTCCTTTGCTGTGACCGGGTCCTGACCCCAATCCCACGCACCATGTCATCACATGGGCTGCTACCATGCACAACCCATTGTTAGCATTGGTTCTCCCATTCCTTTGTCTGTCCAACTGTTGTTCTGTCTCTCTGGACTCCATGTTCAACAATTTTTTTTAATCCTGCCCCCTCTCTTCCCACCCCATCTTCAACACATAGTCAGTTTTTCTGTAACACAATGGTTGCAGTCTTGTGCAATCCCACATTATAGGAAAATCACGCTTTAGAAACAGTGCTTAAAGTGTTGGCAATGTAACAATTTTACAGCAAACACATGCTTTAAAGGTTCGCGCTGTAGAGACAGTGTCCCCAATTCATCCATCGTGTTATAGCAAATTTACATTAACGCATTCAGAACAACTTGTATGTACGAAACTTTTCCCAGTTACAATCAGTTCTGAAGAAGGGTCATTGGACCTGAAACATTAACTCTGCTTCGTCTCCACAGAGGCTGTCAGACTTGCTGAATTTCTCCAGCAATTTCTGTTTTTGTTTCTGATTTCCAGCATCTGCAGTTCTTTGTTTCCTTTGCTTGATATTCTCGGGGGGGGGCTGGGGTTCAAATCCCACCCTGGCAGAAGGTAAAATTTAAATTCAACAAAAAAAATCTGTCATTAAAAAGCTAGCTCAATGATGACCATGTGAATTGTTTTAAAACCCAAATGGACCTTCAAGGAAGGAAATCTGCCATCCTTACCTGGGTCTGACCTACTGTGGCTCCAGATCCACAGCAATGGGATTGACTCTCAACTGTCCTCTGGGCAATTAGGGATGGGCAATAAATGCTGTCCCTGTCAGTGATGTCCACATCCTGTGAATGAACAAAATGAAAGTCCAAGAATATATCCAAGAAGGGTTATAAGGAGCAGCTTTGGAGAGGCTGGCACATTTTTCCCGTGAAGCGTTGGAGACTGAGGGGTGAACTTAGAGAGATCTGTAAAATAATGAGAGGCAAAAATAAGGTAGATAGCCAACAGCTTTTCCCCAGTGTAGGGGTGTCTAAACTAGAGGGCATAGGTTGAAGGTTAGAGGGGAGAGATACAAAAGGGTCCAGAGGGGCAATTTATTCACATAGAAGGTGGTGAGTGGCTGGAACAGGCCAGAGGTAGCGGTGGAGGTGAGTTCAATTTCATCATTTAAGAAACATTCAGACAGGAATGTGGATGGGATATTTATGGAGGGATATGGCCCAAATGCAAGCAAATGGGACTCGATTAAATTGTAGAAACTGGGCAGCATGCACAAGTTGGGCCGAAGGGCCTGTTTCCATGCAATAGACAATAGACAATAGACAATAGGTGCAGGAGTAGGCCATTCTGCCCTTCGAGCCTGCACCACCATTCAATATGATCATGGCTGATCATCCTTAATCAGTATCCTGTTCCTGCCTTATGTCCATAACCCTTGATTCCACTATCCTTGAGAGATCTATCCAACTCTTTCTTAAACGAATGCAGAGACTGGGCCTCCACTGCCTTCTGGGGCAGAGCATTCCACACAGCCACTACTCTCTGGGTGAAGAAGTTTCTCCTCATCTCTGTCCTAAATGGTCTACCCTGTATTTTTAAGCTGTGTCCTCTGGTTCGGCACTCACCCATCAGCGGAAACATGTTTCCTGCCTCCAGAGTGTCCAATTC
The DNA here is from genome assembly GCF_037043375.1 of Chiloscyllium plagiosum. NCBI lineage: Eukaryota > Metazoa > Chordata > Chondrichthyes > Orectolobiformes > Hemiscylliidae > Chiloscyllium > Chiloscyllium plagiosum. Next base: position 9,408,845 of record NW_028270150.1, on the reverse strand, counting down.
TTTAATAATCTTATATGTCTCAATCAGATCCCCTCTCAGTCTTCTAAACTCAAGGGTATACAAGCCCAGTCGCTCCAATCTTTCAGCGTAAGGTAGTCCCGCCATTCCAGGAATTGACCTCGTGAACCTACGCTGCACTCCCTCAATAGCCAGAATGTCTTTCCTCAAATTTGGAGACCAGAACTGCACACAGTACTCCAGGTACGGTCTCACCAGGGCCCTGTACAGCTGGAGAAGAACCTCTTTGCTTCTATACTCAATCCCTCTTGTTATGAAGGCCAGCATGCTATTAGCCTTCTTCACTACCTGCTGTACCTGCATGCTTACCTTCATTGACTGGTGTACAAGAACACCCAGATCTCTTTGTACTGCCCCTTTACCTAAATTGATTCCATTTAGGTAGTCACACTGTAATCTCCTAACATCCTCCTCACATTTCACCCTGCCACCCAGCTTTGTATCATCAGCAAATTTGCTAATGTTATTACTAATACCATCTTCTATATCATTAGTATATATTATAAAAAGCTGCGGTCCCAGCACTGATCCCTGCGGTACCCCACTGGTCACTGCCTGCCATTCCGAAATGAGCCATTTATCACTATTCTTTGTTTCCTGTCAGCCAACCAACTTTCAATCCAAGTTAGTACTTTGCCCCCAATACCATGCGCTCTAATTTTACCTAACTAGACCTCTATGATTCTAATAAATCCGAGAGGGAATTGAGAATTATCTAGAACGGTGAGAATGTGAATCTCATTCCCACAGGAAGTGATTCAGCTAAATAGCATTGATTTTATTTTAAGAAGAGAACAAAGAACAAAGAAAATTTACAGCCCAGGAACAGGCCCTTCGGCCGTCCAAGCCTGTGCCGATCCAAATCCACTGTCTAAACCTATCACCCAATTCCTAAGCATTTGTATCCCTCTGCTCCCCACCTACTCATGCATCTGTCCAGACGCACCTTAAATGAATCTACCATGCCTGCCTCTACTAGCTCTGCTGGCAACGCATTTTAGACACCTACCGCATGTATCCCCCTTAAACGTTTCACCTCTCACCTTGAATGCGTGACCTCTCGTTACTGAATCCCTCACCGTGGAAAAAAGCTTATCTCTATCCACCCTGTCTATGCCCTTCATGATTTTGTAGACCTCAATCAGGACCCCCCTCAATCTCCTTTTTTTTTCAAATGAAAACAATCCTAATCTACTCAACCTCTCTTCACAGCTAGCACCTTCCATCCCAGGCAGGTATGGGACAGGCTGGATTACAAGGTGAGGGAGAAAGGGACAGAAGGATATACTGATGGGTGAGACACAGATTGACAGATGCTTGGCTCAGTGATGACAGTGAAGAGCCATTGGGATGAATTGCCCACTGCTGAGTTTTTAGCTCAATGTAATTCTTCGACTTTTTAAATGTTTTGTTTGTGAGATGTGGGTGTCAGTGGCTAGGCCAGGATTTACTGCCTGTGAGGTTGTGTGCCAGACAATGTAGCAGTAAATGCAATTGACACTGGATCGATGCCTGGAATGGACAGCTTGTGTCATGAAGAAACTTTGGACCGATTGGGCTTGTTCCATTGGAGTTTAGGGCAGCAAGGCATGGTTTAATGAAGGTTCAGAAAAGCCTTGAGGGTCTTGAGAATGGGGATGTGGAAACAATATATGCTTTTGTGGGTGAGTCTGGAACAAAGGGGCAAAAACAGAAATTGCTGGAAAAGTTCAGCAGGCTTGGCAGCATCTGTGGAGAGAAATCAGAGTTAGCGTTCCGGGTCATAGAGTCACAGAGATGTACAGCACGGAAACAGTCCCTTTGGTCCAATTCGTCCACGCCAGCCAGATATTCCAACCTAATCTAGGTCCATTCCCTCTAAACCCTTCCTATTCATGTAACCACCCAGATGCCTTTTAAATGCTGCAGTTGTATCAGCCTCCACCACTTCCTCTGGCAGCTCATTCCATACACACACCACGCCCTGTGTGACTCTTCCTCAGAACATAGGGGCCTGTTTTAGAATTGGGGGTTACCCTTTTAGGACAAGAATGAGGTTTTCTTTCTCTGGGGATTGTCTGCCTTTCAAACTCTGCCTCAAAAGGTAGTTTATCCACAATAAGAATATTGAAATAAGATGAAGGTAGGTCGATTGTGATTACATAAAGGAATCAAAGGTTGTCAAGGATTGATTGGGAATGTGGAATTCCAAATACAATCCGGTCAGCCTGATCATGGAGCAGGCTGAAAGGGTTTACTGGTTTTGCTCCTGTTCCTTGTTTTTATGATGGTAGGGGATTAAAAAGCCAGCCATATTGCTGTGGGTCTGCATGTAGGCCAGACGAGGTAAGAAGGATGGACTTATTTGCTTTAGGCCCCTCTCTGAACAAATTGGGTTTTTAATGACGGTATGGTATGGAATGATTTTCTGGTGGAGGAGGTAGTGACCTAACTCAGAACATTTCCTGTCTCCTTTCCCCCCCCCCCCCCCCCTTAACTGAGTGTAGGAGCTGTTCAGAGAGTTGGGGAGGAGTAGGCAGAAGGGGTTGGCTCTCACTGTGTGACTAATCTGATGTCAGAGTCCAGCCTTTCTCTCCCATTGACTGGGAGGCTCTAATTAATACCAGGAATAAACAGTGGCAGATGGACACAGAGCGACAGAGTCCGCAAAGGGATCAGGGTTGCTTAATCACATCGTTGGGAGTTTAACCCTTCACCTCCCGTCGTTCCCACCCTCCTTATCTTTCTTTGTATTGCAAAGTAGCTTTGATTTAATTACTTGGTCCTCGCCTCTCTTACGGGAAGGTCTATGGTCTGAGTTAACCAGTTCCAATTCTACGTGCCATTAAAACACAGATGCTTATCCCTATCCAGGCCCCATTATAGAACCATAGAAAATAGGAGCAGAAGTAGGCCATTCAGTCCTATCAGCCTGGTCCATCATTCAATGGGAGCCCAGAAATATAATTTTAATAACTTTGCATCAAACTTAAAATGGAGACGGCTAACCTCAAATAATCGGATCACCAACCCTGACCCAATCAGACCTTAGCTAAACTAGGAATGACTTGCATTTTCCTTCTGACCTTCACCTCATTACAGACACAAACAAATTCAGAAATTGCTGGAAAATATACTCAGCAGGTTTGACAGCATCTGTGGAGAGAAAACAGGGTTAATAGAGATGAGGAGACATGTCTTCACACAGAGAGTGAGCAGGATCATGGCTGATTGTTCAACTCAGAGTCTATATTAGACTGGTGCTGGAAAAGCACAGCAGGTCAGGCAGCATCCGAGGACCAGGAAAATTGATGTTTTGGGCAAAAGCCCTGCAACTCAGTCCTCTGTTCTTAGCCATAAGAACTATATCTAACTCCTTCTTGAAAACATTCAGTGTTTTGGCCTCAACCGCTTTCTGTGGTAGAGAATCCCACAGGCTAGCCTCTCTCTGGGTGAAGACATTTCTCCTCGTCTCAATCCGAAATGGTCAAACATGTATCCTTGGAATGTGACCCCATGCTTAGTAACCAGTTCTGAAGTGTTCTGAAAAAGAGCCACTGGACACAGAATGTAAGCTTGAAGCAAAATTATAAAAAATATATTTCAGGGCTCCTTTGCATTATGACAAGAATTACTTAAAAGAACACAAATTGGGTACAGTAGGTTGGTCAGGATCAATGTCACTAGGTTTGGCATTGAATAAACTTAGATTGTTGGAACAAGAGAAAATAACCACGGGTAAAAGATCATTTCTATAGCTCCTCTCACATCCTCAAGACCTTTACAGGCAAGTGGGTACTTTTGAAATGTTATCAAATTTGGAATGTAGAAAATATAACAGCCAGTTTACACAGGTCCTCGTGAACAGCCTGAGAACAACAAAACAGTCTTTTTTAATGATGTTGGCGGAGTAATCTTGTTCCATTGCGTTGGTAAAGAACGCAAGGGTTTCTTTTACTATAGTGGACATATTGTTTTTACAATCCATTGGCTTGCCAAGGATAACACTCTTCAGAGTTGTTAGTGTGGAGATCATTTACATCCATCTGAAAAGGCAGCCCAGGTTTAGCACTCCATCTGAAACACGACATCGCAAACTGTGCAGCACTCCCTCCATCCTGCATTAACTGCTGTAATTCAGTTTTGGAGGCTCCTCAATGTGCTGTTATGGACTAAGCCAGACGACTCAAAACATTCCTGAGCTGGCAACCCAGACCATAATGTTGCAATTTGTTTTGATAAGTGTACGGTGAAAATTACCCGGAGTAAGCTAGCTAGGTTGACTACTAGGTTTTAAAAAAATGGACAGGAATTTATTCACAACACTACACAATGAAACACAAAAAACAGAATAAAGAACCCCTATAGAACTCAGTCTATCCAAACTCGGCTTAATTATGCTGTTCCAAATATGCACAACTGTCCCAATAAGCAAACCCCCTTAAAAAGCAGTTAAAAATGAAGCAGATGCTTACAGGTTGAAGTTAGAAGGGGTGGAGGGGGGGGGGGTGGGGGGGGAAGAGGGGAAGAGAGGGAGAGAGGTTCCACACAGCTGAACCCCTAACTGTTCTGGACTGGACTGCTCAGCTATAGAGCTGACTACTCCCATTTCATTATACAGGTGACATGTAAAACACGACCACTTTGGCCTGGAGTCTCATCTGTTTACATAAAAAACAAAAAGGCCTCTCAATACCCTTTAATCTGTGTACCAAACCAGTCTAATCGGAACTGGGAGCGGTTTACGACCCCTCTGAAAAAAAACCAAGGACACAGTATCCTTGAGAAAAGGAACAGCTTTTAGAAAAAAAGGGACCAGCTTTGTGCCAGTAGGAGATGCTGCAATGAACCTTAATTTTGACATAGGGAGTGTTTAGGACCTGTGAAGGAACAAGCAGGAAAAAAGCTGTAAGTCGAATTGATCACTCTGGTGTTGAAGGGAGGCAGTGCTGTAGTGGTCTAACAACTGTGAGCTTAACGCCAATATAAGGCATGGGTTCAAATTACAGCAAGACAACTCTTGAATCCAGTATAATCTGGAATAGAGAGTTGGCGTAATGGCAACATGTAACCACTAGGCAGAAGTGGGTACTGCAGATGCTGGAGATTAGAATCTAGATGAGAGTGGTGCTGGAAAAGCATTGCGGGTCAGGCAGCATCCGAGGAGCTGGGAAATCGACGTTTCAGGCAAAAGCCCTTCATCATGTGACCACTGTTGATTGTTGTAAAAACTCTTCTGGTTCACTCATGTCTTTTAGGGAAGGAAATCTGCCATCCTTACTTGATCGGCCTACACATGACTCGAGACCCACAGCAATGTGGTTGAGTCTCAGGAATGGGAAATAAATTCTGGCCTCACTAGTGATGCCATGAATTACTATTTTTTTAAATGTGAAAATGGGTAAAAAGTAAAGTTTGTGATGAGCGAGGAAGAGATTGGAGACAAGGGATTCTGTTTCCAATTTCTTTGCAAAAGTTCTCAGAGTTTTGAAGAGATGACAAGATAGCTGACAAAACATGTCATGCATTTTTTGAGAACACCAGACAGTGCTTGGTTGATGCTTGTTAATATATGGTCTATTGCCCACTTACCCATTAAGGGAAAAAGCAATACATTATATACAGACTTGGATGTGTCTATTTATTGTGCTGCGAATTCAGCCCCATTGTCTTCACTAATGATCTCACTGCTCAGGCCTGTTAAGATTAAAGAGTATTTCTGGAGAAACTATTGATGAATGGTAACAATTACTCATGGCCATGTTGTGATGCATTACCAGCTTACCTCAACAAGTCAATGGATTTATAAAACAATGGTTTCACTGTAGTGAAAGAAGACTTTGTGTTCTTTCTCAGGAACGGACAAACAGGAAGTGGCCATTCAGACCTTTGCGCCTTTCCCAGCATTCTGTCCCATCATGCCTCAGTTGTGCCTCAATGTCAGTTCCTGGCCCGTGCTCCTCACCTGGTATCTTTGTCCCATTGCTGATGTGAGAGGGTGCTGCACTGTCAGAGGTGCCAGCTGTTGGTTAAGATGTTACACTGAAGTCCTATCTGACTCCTCAGACCCCCATGAAAGATCTGACAGCCACCACATCACAGAGTGTGGAAGGTTTATTCAGACAGGCTGGGTAGGCTGGAATTTTTTTCACTGAAGCTTAGTAGGTTAAGAGGTGACCTGATAGAAGCTTTTAAAATTATAGAGGTATAGATAGCGTTAATGGTAGCTGCCTTTTCCCTAGGATGGGGGATTTAAAGACAAGGAGGCACATTTTTAAGGTGAGAGGAGAGAGATTTAAAAAAGACATGGGGGGTAATGTTTTTACACGGAGGGTGATTTGCACGTGGGATGAACTTCCTGAGGAAGCAGTGGATGAAGGTACAGTTATAACATTTAGAAGACATTTATCTCAGTACATGAACAGGAAAGGTTTGGAGGGATGTGGGCAAGGAGAAGGAAGGTGGGACTAGTTTAGTTGGATGATGTTCGGTATGGACTGGTTGGACTGAAGGATCTGTTTCTGTGCTGGATGTCTCTATAACTGTAAGTGCTGGTTTTCTCTCCGGCATCCTGGTCAATATTTGTCCTTCATCTAGCAGTTAGAGCACAGAAAAAGGCCCTTCAGCCCATCGTATCCATTTAACATTCATTCAACCATATACACATCTATACTCACAAATATTCATCCTTTTATATATACATTCATTAATTGTCATTATTCTCTTACTTTTCTTTCCTTTTATTCAACCGTGGGACGTGGACCAGCATTTAATTCCCATCTTAATTACCCAGAATGTGGTTAAGAGTTAACCACATTGCAGTGGGTCTGGAGTCACGTGTAGGCCAGACCAGGTAAAAATGGCAGATTTCCTTTCCTGAAGGGCATTAGTGCAGCAGATGGGTTTTTCTGACAATGGTTTTATGGTCATTAGCAAATTCTTAATTCCAGATTATTATTGAATTCAAATTTCACCATTTGCTAAAATGGGACTTCAAGTCAACATTAGCTGTGTCTCTGGGTTAATAGTCTAGCAATAATACCACTGGACCATCTCATAAATCAATGTATTCACCTACTTTCACAGTCAAATGTAACACTGATATAAAGACACACTCATACATGTGCACACCTGTACAGACATGAACTTGTGCACACACGTAAACTTGCAAACACATACTCTCTCCACAAGTGCACAAGTATAGCCATAGTCTAACTGAATGACACAGCAGGCTCAAGGGGCTGAATGGCCTCTCTTTGTTCACTTGTATCCCCTAGTAAAAATATGTAGATCTTTTTTCAGACCTGCAGATAAATACATGCACACATACTCACATAAACAGACGCGTACATGCACAAATGTATACATTTCCTCCTTCCTCACCCACCAATGGCATTCCTCAGCAGCTTGCACTTTTGGTAGTTGTTGATCTCCTCACTATCCCCGCACGCCCAACTCCCTCCATCGTCCACCAACACACTCCTCCCTCCCCCACAAGGGCTCCGTGAGGGGCTGTCACGGATTTGTTGGCTGTTAATCCAGGTGGAGCTGATGGGAAGCATTCCCTGTGGATGAAGGCCATCCTAGGCAGGCGATAGTGCTGCCCACTGAACCGTGCCACTCCATATGAATAGCAAGTAAATGCGATGGACTGGAACTGTGAGACGATAAGGCTTTATTCAGCTTCCCTGCTGCAGCAACAGCGAGACAGAAAAAAAAAAATCAGAGAGAGTGCTTATAACGATGGCCTCTGCATGACCCTACTCTCACTCGGCAGGAGCACCAGCACAGTCAGAGTCTATCATTACTGTCTTTGACTGGTACACTGAAGCACGCAGCGTGCAAATGCAATTCCCTTTGAATGTTCTCTCCCGTAAATTGTTAACACCGACCAGCGTAGAGGGCCAGGGGAAGTAAAGGCAATCGTAGAAATTTCATACTGCGCCATGCAATCACCCAGGACAAAGGAAATCTCCAGGGATGATCCAGTGTGGAAGGAGGCCATTTGGCCCATCGAGTCTGTTCTTCTTTTCTACTCTTTCATGGGATCTGGGTGTTGCTGGCTGAGTCAGGATTTGTTGTCCATCCATAGCTGCCCTTGAGAAGATGGTGGTGAGCTGTCAGCTTGAACTGCCGTGGTCCACTGTGTTGACCCACAGTGCCATTAGGAAGGGATTTCCAGCATTTTGACCCAGCGACGCTGAAGAAACGGCGATGTATTTCCGAGTCAAGACTCAGAGAGGAATTTGTAGGTGATGGTGCCTCATACATCTGCTCCCCTTGTCCTTCCAGATAGGTAGAGGTTGCAGGTTTTGCAGGTGCTGCCAAAAGCACTTTGATGAGTTGCTGCAGTGTATCTTGTTGATGGTGCACTCTGCATCCTCACTGCGCTGGTGGTGGAAGGAGTGAGTATTGCAGGTGGTGGATGTGGTCCAGATCAGTGGGCTGCTTTACACTGGATGGTGTTGAGCTTGTTGAGTGTTGTTGGGTCAAAGCTCTTTGGTAAAGAAATATCCACTTAGCACCCATCCCTGTCACCTCTCCTGCCCAACCTGCCATTTCCTTGCACATGTTTTTCCACTCAATGTCCCACACTCAATTCATCTGCGGGAGAACAAGGAACACCGAATCTGGCAGGAATTCAATGATATTCTGACAGACGAGAGGAGGGAAATTAAGGGGTGGCAGAGGTGTGTGAAATTTTAAAGGAATGGATATCATTGGAGCTTAAGGAATAGGAGCAGGAGTAGGCCATCTGGCCCCTCGGGCCTGCTCTGCCATTCAGTAAGATCATGGCTGATTTTTTCATGGACTCCGCTCCACCTACCTACCCGTTCACCACAACCCTTAATTCCTTTAATGTTCAAAAATCTATCTTTGCCTCAAAAACATTCAATAATGAAGTTTCACCTGCTTCACTGGGCAGGGGATTCCACAGATTCATAATCCTTTGGGTGCAGAAGTTCATTCTCAACTCAATCCTAAATCTGCTCCCCCTAATTTTGAAGCTATACCCCCTCGTTCTAGTTTCACCTGCCAATGGAAACAACTTCCTGGCTTCTATCTTCTCTATTCCCTTCATAATTTTATATGTTTCCATAAGATACCCCCTCAATCTTCTAAACTCCAATGTGTATAATCCCAATCTACTCAGTCTCTCCTCAGAAGCCAAATTTTTCATTGCTGGAATCAACCTAGTTGTTTTCCTTTATTTACTCACAGCATGTGGGTGTCGCTGGTGAGGAAGCATTTATTGCCCATTCCTAATTGCCCAGAGGGCAATTAAGAGTCAACCCCATTGCTGTGGGTCTGGGGTCATGTGTAGGCCAGACCAGGTAAGGATGGCAGTTTCCTTCCCTAAAGGACATTAATGAACCAGATGGGGAACAAATTCATGGTCATCATTAGATTCTTAATTCCAGATATTTAATGAATTCAGATTCCACCATTTGCTGTAGCGAGATTTGAACTCGGGTCCCCAGAACGTTATCTGGGTTAATAATCCAGCAATAATGCCACTCAGCCATAGTTTGTAATGAACCTGCTCGCACATGCAGAGAGATTGGATCAGTTGGGAATATATTTACTAAAGATTAGAAGAATGTGTGTGTGTGTGTGTGTGTGTGTGTGGGGGGGGGGGGGGGGGGTGGTGGGTGTTGGGGAGGTGGGGGGGCTGGATGGTGGTGGTGTGGCAGCACTTCATAGGAGTCTCTAAAATCCGAACAGGATAGACAGGGTCAACACAGCAAGAATGTTCCTGATAGCTTGTGGAAATGTACAGAACCAGGGGTTAGGAGAAAGTGAGGACTGCAGATGCTGCGGATCAGAGTCGAGAGTGTGGTGCTGGAAAAGCACAGCAGGTCAGGCAGCATTCGAGGAGCAGGAGAATCAACGTTTCAAGCATATTCTCCTGCTCCTCGGATGCTGCCTGACCTGCTGTGCTTTTCCAGAATCCGGAGTCACCATCTTCGGATACAGGGTAGGCCAATTAGATTACTTTACAGTGTGGAAACAGGCCCTTCCGCCCAACAAGTCCACACCGACCCGCCGAAGCGCAACCCACTCATACCCCTCCATTTACCCCTTACCTAACACTACGGACAATTTAGCATGGCCAATTCACCTGACCTGCACATCTTTGGACTGTGGGAGGAAACCGGAGCACCCGGAGGAAACCCACGCAGACACGGGGAGAACGTGCAAACTCCACACAGTCAGTCGCCTGAGGCGGGAATTGAACCCGGGTTCTCTGGCGCTGTGAGGCAGCAGTGCTAACCACTGTGCCACCGTGCCGCCCACAATTAGGGCTGAGATCAGGAGAAATTTCTTCACCGAGAGAGTGGGGAGCCTGTGGAATTCTCTGTCACAGGAAGTGGTTGAAGCTAAAACATTGAATGTTTTCAAGAAGGAGTTAGATGTAGTTCTTAGGACTAAAGGGATCAAAGGGTCTGGACAGCAGCTGGAAACTGAGGACTGAGATGGATGATCAGCCAATCAGTCATTGTCGTATTGATGAAGGAGCCGGCTCAAGGGGCTGAATGACCTACTACTCTTATTTGTGCATGTCAAAATGAAGATCCTCTGAACATTGTCATGAAATGGAAACAATAGAAGGAGTGGAGCTCAGGTCAGGAAACTTTTACATGTAGATTAATGTGGTTTCATTTCAGGACCTTTAATATAGTCAAACTCCATCTGCTGCTTTATAATTGCATTAAAAAACCAGACATTAAGTCGAAGCATCTTTGTTGACATTGAAGTAGGTAATGGAAACTTGTTCAAGCAACTTGCTTTTTAAAGCAGTTTCCGAAGGGAACAGGAGAGATGGCAAGGAGGAAATTCCGGAGTTTAAGCTTTAAGTGAGTGAAAGAGTAAATGCTAATGGTGGACAATTGGCAATTGGAGTGGCGCAGGATGTAGGAGTTGGAGGAACACAGATCTCAGAGGATCGAGTGACTGGAAGAGGTTACTGAGATTGGGAGAGTAGGAAGGCATGGAGGGAATGGAATTCAAGAGAGACAATTTAAAATGTAATCATTGGTGCAATTACAGCATTTAAAAGGCCCCTGGATGGGTGTATGAATAGGAAGGGTTTAGAGAGGTATGGCCCAATGCTGGCAAATGGGACTAGGTTTGGTTAGGGTATCAGGTCAGCATGGACAAGTTGGACTGAAGGATCTGTTTCTGTGCTGTACATCTCTACGACTCTATGATTGACAGCCAAAGTAGGTCAGTGAACACAAGGTGTGTAATTGAATGGGATGACACACTGTTGCAGAGCAGTGTAGAAAAAGAGGAAAAGGTAGTTACCACTCAGAATAAACTGGTTTCCATGAAAGTAAAACAGGCAGAAGGATAACTAACGGGTGATATAAATGGCTAATTAATAGGGAGTATTCAGCTGGGAACGATGAGAGTACAGTATTTATTCCGCATATTTATTCAGTGCTCATAAAAGGCTTTTCTCTGGAGTGAATAAATTCTGTATTTCGCATGTTCCCCGCTGAGCATTTAAAATAAAGCATCGAATAAATTAAGTAAATGACGAAGAGGTGAGGTACCATTTCTTTTCACAGGCCTGGAGTGAGTAGGTTTGTCTCAGAGTTCCACACACACCTCCACTTTGCAGTTTCTAAGTTAAAAATCACACAACACCAGGTTATAGTCCAACAGGTTTAATTGGAAGCACACTAGCTTTCAGAGCGACGCTCCTTCATCAGGTGATTTGCAGTTTCTGGCTGTGTTGACCTTGGCTGAATTGTCAGCTCACATTGGGAGGTTCAAAGCAGGCTGCGCTCCAGTGTTGGTGAAAGAACATTGTGTTTCAACAGTGCTTGGCATGACCTCAGAGCATCCCAAATCGTTTCTCAGCCAATGCAAAATTTTGAAACTATCAGCATGCACCAAGTGTGGGACTCATTTCCCAATGCAGCAAACTCCCACAATGAGATAGATGATGAAGGGCATTTGCCCGAAATGGCGCTTCTCCTGCTCCTCAGATGCTGCCTGACCTGCTGTGCTTTTCCAGCAACACGCTCTCAACTCTGATCTCCAGCATCTGCAGTTCTCACCTTCTCCAACAATGAGATAGATGGCCTGACAAAACATTTTTCAGTGAACATCTCAGAGATGCTTGAATGTCAGGACCAAAGAGATTGATTGTGTCCTTTTTAGTCACTCATATGACATTTTTTGTCCATCTGTGGTTGCCCCGAGAGAAAGCAGTAGTGAGCTGCCTTCTTGAACCGCTGCAGTCCATATGCTGTGGATTGACCCATAATGCCCTTAGGGAGGGAATTCCAGGATTTTGACCCAGTGACAATGAAGGAACGATGACATATTTCCAAGTCGGAGGGGAACTTGCACGGGGTGGTGTTTCCAAGTATTTGCCCTTGTCCTTCTCGATAGAAGTGGTCATGGGTTTTGGGAGGTGTTGTCTCAGGATCTTTGGTGAATTTCTGAATGCATTTTGTAAATGATACGCACTGCTGCTACTGAGTGTTGGTGGTGGAGGGAGTGGTTGCTTGTGGATGTGGTGCCAATCAAACGGACTGCTTTGTCCTGGATGGTGTCAAGCTTCCTGAGTGTTGTTGGAGCTGCACCCATTCAGGCAAGTGGGGAGCATTCCATCACACTTCTGACTTGTGCCTTGTCAATGGTGGGCAGGCTCTGGAGGGGTCAGAAGGTGAGTTCTTTTCCAGGGGTACCTTGGGATTTGCTTTTACATCCACTGGTCTGGCCTCAATTTAACTTCCCCTTTGAGAAAGGGTACCTCAACAGTGCAATTGCTGTCCTGACGAGGGCCCTGATGGAAGGAAGCTCACAGCCACAACCTCCCCAACCATGACTCACAGCAATGAGGTGGAGCAAAGAAAAACGAAGATGGTGCCTGTTGTGAAGCAGTTTTCACGACAAAAGGATGTCTCCAAGGAGGAGGAGGTTTGCTCAGTTGGCTGGACAGCTGGGTTGTGATGCAGAGTGATACCAACAGCGAGGGTTCAATTCCCGCACCAGCTGAGATCATCATGAAGGACTCTCCGTCTTGACTCCTCCCCTTGCCTGAGGCACAGTGACCATCAGTTGTCTCTCTCTGATAGTCCTCTTGGACTGTGACAACTTTACTTACAGCCAATGGATGCATTACAAGTGCAGTCACTGTTACAGGACACCAAATTGACTGACATCAATATTTTCTTCTTGCATGTTTTATAACATACCTCTGGGATTGGAACCCCAGCCTCCTGGTCCAGAGGTGGGGGCAGTGCTACCATCCCATGAGTGCTCCAATGGGCTGATGTACACAGTTGGGATGTAATGTGACCCAAAGTACTGAGGCTGCCTGTTGGCTATACTATTATTTTACACCGACCCATGTTCCAGATCTCAGCCTGAATGGCTCCAGGCACGAGGATCGAGAGCGACAAGAGTGAAGGTGTGAGAGTGGGGATGTGGCTGGCGACTGTGAGACCTGAGACCTGAATATTAACAAGTCACGCCCGAGCAACTGGTTGCTGGTGGAGTCTGGGGAATGTCAGACAAGAAGGTGGGAGGGCTCTCAAAACTGCCGAGGCATTAACACAAGAACAATCAATGAGGGGGGAATTAAAGAAAAAGATTAGACAATTGCAGAGGGCTGTTTAACTGAGATTGAGTGGAATTCAATAATGGGGTGGAAAAGGACCAGTTTAGTGATCAACGAATTGCTGTCCCCCGAGGAGAGCCCGAAATGGCCACTGGAAGGGCACTATTAAAGATGGTCAGAAACAAGGCAGCTACAGTACCACTGGATAAAAGGTGGAGCTAGCCTCTTCGCTGAAAATACTGCGGACACTGGAAATCTGGAACAAACTGAGAAGCTGCTGGAGAAACTCAACAGGTCTGGCAGCATCTCAAGAGAGAGAAACAGAGTTAACATTTTGAGCCTGATTTTACTCTTCCAGTGCAGTGCAGTGTGGGGCTCAGCTATAACATCATCCCCAGTTAGCCACTCAGCACCATTGTCAGTGGCATTTAGGACAAGGATATTGTTCACTCTTGTTCATATCAGCAACTTTTGAACTTTAGTTACTTCAGACCTACAGGAGAAACGCAGAAGGTCTAGCCTGTATGGAGACAGAAACAGAGTTAATGTTTTGAGTCCAGGCAGAACTCAGAGTTTCTCCAGCATTCTCAGTGTCTGTTTCAGATTTCCAGCTTGCACAGTATTTTGCTTGTACTAAAACAAAGAATTTGCACATACGTGGACTCCTTCACACCCATCCCAAAGCACTTCCTGTCCAAACGTAGATTTGTGTGAGAGAAGAATGTTGATTGGGATAGTGTCTATCCATTGTTATATAGTGGGGTCATGGAATCCTTAACACCAATCTGAGAGGACTCACCTTGTGTTTAACATCTCACACAAGTGAAATCAATCAGTATGGTGCTCCCTTGATGCTTATATCCTTGGAATGGAGCTCAAAGCTGCCATCTTCTTTATCGTTGTTGGCCCTTTTCCCAATTCTAGAATCAATGGGTGCAATCAGTGCCCACTTAGGGGCCCTATCTGTTGCCTCTTGTATTCACCCACTGGCAACTTATCCCGTGAGAAGCCTAAGAATAAAGGCCATCTTCTCTGCTTGTGGGACCCTGCTTTGTATGTGGTTGTTGTCTCTTCTTCCTCAGGCAGCTGAGGAAATTTGGCATGACTGCGAATACCCTCGCCAACTTTTATAGGTGTGCTATCGAGAGCATTCTGTCTGGATGTGTCACTACCTGGTCTGGCAACTGTACCATTCAAGATCAGAGACAGTTACAGAGAGTGGTGAGTTCGGCCCGGACATTCACAAAGGTAGAATCCATCTCCCAGGCCCGCTGTCAAGGAAAGGCTGCCAGCATTCTCACAGATCCATCCCACCCTGGCAATGTTTTTCTACAACCTCTACCATCGGGGGGAAGGTACAGAAGCCTGAATACGTGCACCAGCCGGTTTCACAACAGTTTCTACCCTACTGTTGTTAGAATACTGAATGGACTCACAAACTCTTAATGTTTGCCTGTACTTGTGTTTTTGTTTTTGCTGCTGTTTACCTATTGTTTACTATCTATGCTACTTAACTCTGTGATCTGCCTGTATTGCTCGCAAGACAAAGCTTTTCATTGTGCCTTGGTACACGTGACAATAAATTCAATTCAATACACTCAATTCCTTTTCAACCTCTCCCCTGGTCTGAGGCGCAGTGACCCTCAGTTAAACCACCAGCAGTCACCTCTCTCTATTGAGAGATCAACCCTATGGCGGCTCTACCCCTTCATTCGCTGCATTAAAAAAAATTCTTCCTGTCACCTTTTGGTTCTTCTGTAAATAACATTTGTCAGTGACCTGCACCCTGTCCAGTTTATCACTGTTGTACACAGTTGACAAGGTGGAAAACACTGGGTCTAACCCCAGTCCGACATTGATGCAGACTCAATGGGCTGAATGGCCTCTTTCTGCACTCTCGGGATTCTGTGATTCTAGGATTCTGACCTCCAATGTCAGATGGGACATTCTGTCTGGACATCTCAGTATTATGCAACTGACAAGAAGCTTCATGAAATTGGTACTTGACGGTATAAATGATGAGGCACAGGAGCTAATCGAACTTGTACTGCCCTGGCATTTACTGGATTAATTATTTTCTGGAGCTTGCTGTTCAATTCTTGTAATTACACACCTTTGATGTGCTGGCTCTGCTCCTGATTTGTACCGTGCCCCTGTCAGTTAGTTCTTCTGACACAGATAATCTGATGTCAATTAGTTTTAATTATTTGTACAATTTAAGTGCAAAACAGTCGAGGGAGCTCACTGCATCTTGCAGACTCATGAAGGTGTCCCACAGCATAAACAAATGACCTTTGCATGTATCTTGGAGCACGTTACAGACTGGAATCTAACCAAGAGATTCAGGTCGGTTTATATATAGAATGACAGATACCTAGGATTGGATTACAGACTGGAATCTAACTGAGGGGTTCAATGTGGTTTATGTGTAGAATGTTGAAACTTTATTGCTGGAACAACACAGCAGGTCAGGCAGCATCCAGGGAACAGGAGATTCGACGTTTCGGGCACAGGCCCTTCTTCGGCCTGTGCCCGAAACGTCGAATCTCCTGTTCCCTGGATGCTGCCTGACCTGCTGTGCTGTTCCAGCAATAAAGTTTCAACTTTGATCTCCAGCATCTGCAGACCTCACTTTCTCCTTTATGTGTAGAATAACAGATACCTGGGAGTGAATAACAGCTTGGAATCTAATCGACGGGTTCAGGTAGGTTTATATCTCAAATGACAGATACCTAGGAGTGAGTTATAGACTGAAGTATAATTGAGGGGTTCAGGACTGTTTTATATTTAGAATAATAGATACCAAGGAGTGAGTAACAGACTGGAAACTAATCAGGGGTTCAGGGTGGCTTATATTTATAATAACAATTGCTGAGGTGTGGGTAACAGACTGAAATCTAATCGAGGGGCTGAGGTTGGTTTATATCTAGAATAACAGTTACCTAAGAATGACTAACAGACTGGAGTCCAATTGAGAGGTTCAGGGTGGTTTATCAATAGAATAACAGATACCAGGGGTGAACTACAGACTGGAATCTAATCTAGGAGTTTGCAATTGTTAATACAGAGAATAACAGACACCTGGAGTGAGTTTCAGACTGGAATCTAATTGACGGTTTCAAAGTGTTTATGTATAGAGTATCACATACTAGGAGTGAGGTACTGGCTATAATCTAATTGAATGACGTAGCTGACTTATATGTTCATGTAAAAGTCAAGTAAGATGACATTTTCAAGCAAGTATGGGGTCCACTTTTGCTGAAGCAAGTTTGCAGAGATTGAAAGCTGGTGCTGTCGCTATCAACTTGCCATCACAAAGCTGTTCGTCAGTGACTGTTCTTACAAACCCCACTGCCAAAGCAAGAGCTGAAAGAGCCAAGCGTGCATGCGCAGACACAACGGGCTGATCTCCTGCCCAACGCTCTGCTATTCTCTGATTCTATCAAATAGCTTCACACCAGGGGAGTTTGACTTCAGTGAGGAGCAGGTGGTCAATACAAAGCACTTGGCCTTTTAAGTGAATGGTCAAGGGTCAACTTTGACATGAGACTGACCATTACTCGAGAAGTTACCAACTGTGTTTAGGTAAATACACATTACATAACCTGGTATTTACAGTATATGTCTTTTGGTATTTAAACATTTTGTCAGATAAAGAACTGGATTATTATCCACCCTGGAGAGAGGCGATTAAATTCTGATCAGTAAAGGGTCTGAGAGATGATTTGGAGATCCAGGGGAGTACAAAGTTAAAAATCACACAACACCAGGTTATAGTCCAACAGGTTTAATTGGGAGCACACTAGCTTTCAGAGTGTCGCTCCTTCATCAGGTGGTAGTGGAGGGCTCAATCCTAACACACAGAATTTATAGCAAAAATATACAGTGTGATGTAACTGAAATAATACATTGAAAAATTGATTGTCTGTTAAGTCTTTCGTCTGTTAGAATACCATGATAGTTTCACCTCTTTCATATGTAAATCACAAAACCTTTTTTTAAAAGTTGCATTCTCGGGTTAGCTGTTAACAATGGTGATAGCTCAACAATATGTTGAAGGTGTTGGCCCCCTGTGTTCTCTGTCTATGCCATGATGTTTAGATTGATTCTAACCTAAAAAGTGAGATTTACATAAATTCTTGCAGTTTTTAGCTCGGAGTTCTACGTGAATGCATGCAGTTTTTGAGCAAAGTACAATGTAACCCTAAAAGTACAAATTCACCCCACAAAATATACGCGTGCATGTGGGTCTTTGTCTGTGTGTGTCTGGGTTGGGGGTTGTGAGTGTGAGAAAGTGTATGTGTGTGTGTGTAGTGAGTGTAGAGTTTCTTAAGTCTGTGAGGGGGTGCATGTGTGAATGTGTGTCTGTGTGCGTGTCTGTGTATATGTGTGTCTGTGTGTATGTGTGTATAGGAGTGTGTGTGTGTGTGTTTAGTGCAATGGTGGTCACCTGTAATGTGACATGAACCCAAGGTCCCGGTTGAGGCCCTCCCTATGGGTACCGAACTTAGCTATCAGCCTCTGCTCAGCCACTTTTCACTGCTGCCTGTCCCGAAGTCCGCCTTGGAGGATGGTCACCCGAAGTTCCGAGGTCGAATGTCCAAGACCGCTGAAGTGTTCCTCAACTGGGAGGGAACACTCCTGTCTGTTGATTGTTGTGTGGTGTCCATTCATCTGTTTGCTCGGTTTCCCCAATGTACCATGCCTCCTGGCATCCTTGCCTGCAACGTATAAGATATACAACATTGGCTGAGTCACATTAGTACCTGCCGTGTACAAGGTGGGAGGTATCCCCACGTGTAATGGTGGTATCTATGTCCACACTCTGACACGTCTTGCAGCGCCTACCTTGACAGGGTTTGAGAGAGAGAGTTATGTTTGGTAAATCACAGCTCATTCCTATTCAGATCTATCCACAAATAAACCCCTCATTTGCAGTGATTAGAATTTAAAATTTGAACAGTGTGAGGAATGAAAATATTCAGATTGGTACAGTAGGAAGTGACTTTCTGATTACTACTCCAGGTTTTAATTGAGAGGGAGCTTTACTCTACAACTAACATTGCACCTGTCCTGGGACTGTTTGATGGGGACAGTGGAGAGGGAGCTTTACTCTGTATCTAACCCTGTGCTGTTCCTGTCCTGGGACTTTTTGATGGGGACAGTGTAGAGGGAGCTTTACTCTGTATCTAACCCTGTGCTGTCCCTGTCCTGGGAATGTTTGGTGGGGACAGTGTAGAGAGGGCTTTACTCTGTATCTAACCCCGTGCATTCACTGTCCTGGGAGTGTTTGATGGGGACAGTATAGTGAGAGCTTTACTCTGTATCTAACTCCGTGCTGTCCCTGTCCTGGGAGTGTTTGATGAGGACAGTATAGTGAGAGCTTTACTCTGTATCTAACTCTGTGCTGTCCCTGTCCTGGGAGTGTTTGATGGGGACAGTATAGAAAGAGCCTTACTCTGCATCTAATCCGGTGTTGTCCCTGTCCTGGCAGTGCTTGATGGGGACAATGCAGAGGGAGTGTTACTCAGTATCTAACCCTGTGCTGTCCCTGTCCTGGAGTGTTTGATGGGGACAGTGTAGAGGGAGCTTTACTCTGTATTTAACCCCGTACTGTCCCTGTCCTGGGAGTGTTTGATGCTGGTGCTCGCTGCCTAACAATGGAAAGTATCCCGTTCTCCACAGCACTGACAGCTCTGAGTTCAAAGGTGTGATTTGTTGTGGAGTCTGTCTGTGCTGTTGTGCCCCTGTGCTAACAGTTGTTGTCCACCCATCCAGGCTTGCTCCGCTCACAAATCCTGAGCACTGATCTTTCTTTACAAAGCATCTCCCAACTCCTCGTTATGTAATAGACGCCCACTCTTTTGAAGTTCTTAAGGTTTATTATCTGTGCAGGATTCATCTTTGTGGACAATAGTACTTGGTTAAGCTTTACTACCTCAGTCAAGATTAGCTGTCCAGCACTGAGTGTTATCCTGCAGGAGGGAGTGGGAATTGAAGCTGTTTTTTTTAATGGCTTTCTACCTGTAAGGTGATAAATTTATTCGCAATTGATCCCGGTCACAAGAAGCTATATATTCCTGTGAGTCACGAGGAGCTTGCACCTCTCTGTAGAAGATTTACGTCCCTTGGCTCAGCTTGTTCAGCTTTGCACTGCCATCATTGAACCCCATCACATCTGCCCTGGCTTATAAATGTCTATATTTGTAAGGAATGGTCAGGTAGAAAAATGGTGCAGTTTAGATTCAAGGACAGCTGGCTAGATAGTGCCACCCTCATGCCCGGACCAAGTGTGACTACTCATCAGTCATCATACTTTGCTCTCCTGTGCCGCATTCTTCATCTGACAGTAGTCTCAATGTCCTTGCTTTTAAATCCCGTCATGGAAGTGGTTGTGGGTTTGGAAGGTGCTGTCCAAGGATCTTTGTTGACCGTGAATAAGTCTCAGCAGAAGGTGCTCTTGACCTTCTAAACAAAATATAGTTTATTCCATCTCAGTAACTGTATGCAAGCCGCATAACTCTTTAGCATGTTAAGGGCAGTACGGTGGCTCAGAGATTAGCACTGCTGCCCCATAGCACCAGGAACTCGGTTCAATTCCAGCCTCGGGCAACTGTGTGGAGTTTGCGCATCATTTCCCCCCCCCAACCGTGTCTGCATGGGTTTCCTCCCACAGTCCAAAGCTGTGCAGGTTAGGTGGATTGGCCGTGATAAATTACCCATGTGGGGTGTGTAGATTAGGTGGATTCGCATGGAAAATGCAGGGTGGCAGGCTTAGGGTAGCTGGGTGGTATGCACTTCGGGTGCTTGGTGTGGATTCGATGTGTCAAATAGCCTGCTTCCCCATTGTATCAATTCAATGAACCCCACTGCTCTTGTACGAATACAGGGGTAGGTTAGATGTTTCTGCCCCTATGAGGAGATCATACCCAACTATTGCCTACTGAAGCTGTCCATAATAGCCCACCTCTCTACTCCATGCCTGTGTTATATTTCACACTGGGAGAGGTTTCAGTATATCTCATAGTCTGACACTGTCAGGGCCATTACATTGTCTAACACCAGCCGTCAGGATTAAAGGTACCATGTGTTTACAAATGGGTGGGGATGATTTCAGGAAGGAGGAAAGGATCTGGGATTCTCAAACTTAAATGGGGATAGAAAGGATGTCAAGGCCAAACACCACTCAACCAATGCCCACATCCACAGAATCTTCTTATTATCATAACTTTCAAGGATATGGGCCAAGTGTAGGAAATTGGGATTGGCACAGTTTTAGCGGTAGTTAAGTCGGTACAGACCCATTGGGCTGACGGGCCTTTTCTGCAATGCATGTAATCTGAGCTCCTTTCTAAGTTACGTAATGTCCTGGCTTCATTGCCATCAATAGGCCCTGCTTTCCCTACTTGGCTCCAACCTGGGAGAGCGTTCACCGCGTAGACTCTGACTGCTCACCGCCACTTTCTCAAGGTCAATGGGGATGGTTCGTAAAACCCCAGCTCTGCCAACTAATCCGTGCTCTCAACAACTACTGTCCTCAGAAGCACATCCATTAGCCAAAGCTTTACATGTGTTATGAAATAGCTGGTTGTCAAGTTAATAGTTACAGTAATTGCTTACCGTCTCCCTACCTGTGCTGAACAAAATGTAAGGTGTGGGATGACTAGGACACTGTTGGAATTTGCAAACCGTCAAGTCAGCTCTTTCTGAAGGAGGATCAGAAGAAACTGAACAGATAAAAATGAACTAAATATCCATTTTTTTTTCACTGTGTCAGACAGAATTGATTGGAAGTTTCTCTATGAGTCTCTGCTGGGGTCGGGCGAGCAGGAATTAATTCAAAGCGGCAGATGAGGAACTGTAACCAGCTCATGTGGCAATGAGTGATGTGACAGCTCCCAGTTAAAATGTCTTTTGGTGGAAAATGCATGTGTATTAGTGACAGACCTATCCGGGATGCTGAAAAATGAACCTATTCCCATTTGCATTGAGCACAGAGGGAATCTTCCAGTTGAGAATGTCAGAGGCAGAGGCCATGCCATGAAGGTTACCTGTGTCACACCTTGTTTTGACTGAGAGATGTGAATGGGCCAGAGCTTTACAAAAGAGGAAAGGAATTTGTAGTGTGACTGAGATAAATTCTAATTGAGTCTCAGGGACATCATTGACAGGCGTCTGAGTGAATGAGTCAGTAGTGAGTGAGTCAGTGAGTCAGTGAATGAGTCAGTGAGTCAGTGAGCAAGTGAGTGAGTCAGTCAGTCAGTGAGTGAATGAGTCAGTGAGTGAGTGGTCAGTGTGTGAGTGAATGAGTGAGTCAGTGAGTGAATGAATGAGAGAGTCAGTGAGTGAATGAGCCAGTGAGTGAGTGAATCAATGAGTGAGTCAGTCACTTTTGTTTCCAGATGTGATTATCTCAGTACTCTCTTGGCTAGACTCTGATTGTTCACTGTTGCTAAGTTTCAGCTCATCCAAAGCTCTGCAGCCTGTATCTTAACGTACCCTGAGTTCTGTCCAGCCAGAAGCACTATGCTAAGTTTGCCAATGCCTCTGAGATCTCCCCCAGCTCAGGCCATTTCCACAATACCACTGTGTTTGCAGCTGGGAGGGTACTGCCGATTCCCACCATCAATCTCTCTATTTCATCCTTTACAATAAAAGTTAAAGACCAGGCTTCGAGCTGCTTATTTCAAAACTTTATTCTGCAGCCAGTATCGAGCTTTGTTTGAGGATGATGCTTGGACGTTTTATAGAATTAAAGGTGGTGCTTAAATGCAAGTTTGAGTGTGATAAATACGGTGCATATTCACTCATGGGTGTATTTCCATCTTCTGGTGAGTATATCTGTTAGCCTGGCCCCGCTCAATTAAAGTCAGGTTTGTGTTTCACTGATAAATGCTACTCGAGGGAATCTACCCCTTCTTCTGACTTCAATTGATGTGCCTACAGTGGTCGAAGGTTTGTAGGAACAATGGATCAATGTCTTTCATTTCATCCAGACTAATTATCAACGTCTTCAGCAATTGCTATTGTTCCTTTCTTGACTGCCTGCTCCTTGCTGTTTGACCCTTGACACCTCTTCCCTGATGCCTATGAACCATCTCCCTGACCTCACCCCCATTATTTCTCAAGTTGTGGTCTCTGGTGGATGTCAACAATCCCATGGCTACAATTGGAAGAAGAGAAAGTTGGTTCATCCTGGGTGCCATAGTGACTGGAATTTATCCTCCAAGCACAATAGTTTCATTAAAAATAAAGATGATGCAGTGATTTATCACGTGATTGTTTGTGGGATCTTGCTGATTACAAATTAAGGCTGAGTTTTCTGCTTTACAAGTGAGATTACACTTGGAAAATAACTTTAGTTGATGATAACAAAGACAGAAATTGTTGGAAACGCTCAGCTGGTCTGTCAACGCCTGTGAAGAATAATCAGACCCTAGCGTCACCAGACCCGAAACGTTAACTCCGATTTCTCTCCACAAATGCTGCCAGACCTGCCGAGCTTTTCCAGCAATTTCTGTTTTTGTTTCTGATTTACAGCATCCGCAGATCTCTCGGTCTTAGCTTTAGTTGGTTGTGGAGTGTTTTGAGATGAACTGAGACTGTACAAAAGCAAGCGATGCTCAAAATATGTACAGTAGCTCTTTCGGGTTCAGGCTTAATTCTGAATGTGTTAGTGCCCTGTTTGATTGTCAGTCAGTTCCATTTACTTGACCTGACAAGGGGTCTGGTAGGAGGTGGGAGGCTGGCAGAGCCAGGGAGAGTTGAGGCTCAGGGGCCTAGACACAAAGGGAATAAGCAGTGACTGACTCCAAGACTGATCAGTGTACAGGACTTTGAGATGAGGCTGGTGTTTGGGAAAACACCCCACACCCCTTCTCCCTCTTTGCTATTTCATGTTAATATCTTGCAGTTAAATCTCAGAATCTTCCAGCAATAACCTCTTAAGATATGCCAATTATTCTGAAGACGGCATTGTGAGGAGACAGGGACTACTCAGCAAGATTTACTGGATGAGATTTATCTTGCTCATTGAGCCCTCTCCTTCAGGACTGAGCGTTGTATTCGTTTTTGTCTTTGTGTTCAAGATTCCTTTGCAGTCGCTGTCTCTCACTGACAGGTGTCCCCGCTGTGAGCTGCTATTGAAGAAGAAGATTAATGGAGTGATCTAATTGAGGTCTTTAAGCTGATTAAAGGACTTGATAGGAGAGATAAAGGGAAACTATTTCCTCTGGTGGGGGTTGGGAGCCCAGACCTATTTTTGTATCTATAAAATAAGATATCAGACAGCAATTCTTTCTGAAAGGGGGTGAAGTCTCAAGGTCCCCTCCTCTGCAAAACTGTTGAGGCTGTTGGGTTCAACTGAATATTTCAAATCTCTCATGAATAGATTGTTTTTTTTTCTGGGCAAAGGCTGAGGAACTGAGGCAGGAAGATGAAGTTAAGGTACAGATCATCCCTGACCTAAGAAGATGGACGAACAGACTTGAGGGGTTGAATGGCCTCCTTGCTAGTCCCATGTCAGTATCTTTGCAGATTGGTATTTCATCAATGCCTGCTCATTCCTTGATGCTAGTCAGCTCCTCTTAGTGAATGGTGGTTGTACCAATGACTGTGACCCTCCAATCCCTTATCCATTGCATTATCACTGTCCATGACATTGAGAACCAGCCACATTCCAAACACAGCTCGTGCAACAGCTGACCCCCGACTTTGTTCAACTTCCAAGTAAGTGCACCACCCATAGAGATATCAGTCAGGTTCAGGAACTCGGGATGAGAGTTCACCAACTCTCCCAATCCTGGAACCCTCAAAACAACAATGACGTTTCTCGATTAAAATATAGGAAATAAGAGCAGGGGTAGGCCATTCGGCCCTTTGGATCTGCTTCACCATTCAATATGATCATGACTGACCACCCAACTCTTTCCCGCTTCCTCCCCCATACCCTTTGAGCCCTTGCGCCCCTAAGTATGAAACCTATGGCCTTCTTGAAATCATCCTTTATTTTGACCTCAACTGCTTTGTGTGACAGAGAACTGCACATGCTCACCACTCGCTGGGTGAAGAATTCCCTCTTTGTGTCAGTCCGCCACATCCTTAAACTATAACCCCTGGTTCGGAATTCCAGAACTGGAGTTGTAAGCCAGGGTTCTCTGACAGCATTCATACAATGTCTTTAGCAGAATGAAAAATGTGCTACACAAAAGCAATTGTCCAACAAATACTTGACCCTGGCACAGAGGAAAAGACATTAAGACAGGTGAGCAAAATCCTGGTGAAAGAGGGAGCTTTTGAAAGAGAGAAACAGAGAGTTAGGAAAGGAATTCCAAAGATTAGGAACTGGATAGCACTTGCAAGCAGCCTGAATGCAAGTCACAGCATCACAAAGGAATGGCAAGGCCATTGAGTGATATCTTTAGACTAAGTGATATTGACCATATTGGCTATGTTCTCATTGGACTTATTTCTAAGGCTTATGAGCCAGAACCAGCGCCAAGCCTGACCCCGTTCCCGGTATAACTCACCAACTAAATTAAACACAAACAATGGTAGCTAAATGTATTTTCAATAAGATGGTCATTTTTAATAAGTTTCCAAAGCAGATGCTGCCAAAGAAGTGTTGCTTCCAGCTAAAATGTCCACAGTAATTGAATTTCCAATCATATTGAAGTTATTCCTACCATTCCAATCAAATTACATTATCATCATTTTATTGCACTGTGTCCCATAACAAGTGGCCAAAATGCAACGAGCAGACAGCACCCTCTAGAACTGGCCCTGAGGAGCTTGATACTGGCCGATCTACATGTGCTTACTGCAAGATGTGCTTGACCCTCAGAGAAGACAGCTGCCATCTCTGGATGAAAGGAGTGTTACAGTGGGGGGTTGTTATGGAGAGTGTTAGTGACGGGGTTATGGGAGGGTTGTTACAGAGAGTGTTACAGTGAGGGGGTGTTATAGTGAAGGGATGTTATGGAGTGTGTTAGTGAGGGAGTTTTATAGAGAGTGTTACAATGAAGGGGTGTTATGGAGTGTGTTGCAGTGAGGGGTGTTACAGAGAGGGTTACAGTGAAGGGGTGTTATAGAATATTACAGTGAGGGGGTGTTACAGGCAGTGTTACAGTGAGGGGGTGTTACAGAGAGTGTTACAGTGAGGGGGTGTTACAGACAGTGTTACAGTGAGGGGGTGTTACAGACAGTGTTACAGTGAGGGGTGTTACAGAGAGTGTTACAGTGAGGGGATGTTACAGAGAGTGTTACAGTGAGGGGGTGTTACAGACAGTGTTACAGTGAGGGGGTATTACAGACAGTGTTACAGTGAGGGGTGTTACAGACAGTGTTACAGTGAGGGGTGTTACAGACAGTGTTACAGTGAGGGGGTATTACAGACAGTGTTACAGTGAGGGGTGTTACAGAGAGTGTTACAGTGAGGGGGTGTTACAGAGAGTGTGACAGTGAGGGGGTGTTACAGACAGTGTTACAGTGAGGGGGTGTTACAGACAGTGTTACAGTGAGGGGGTGTTACAGTGAGAGGGTGTTACAGACAGTGTTACAGTGAGGGGGTGTTACAGACAGTGTTACAGTGAGGGGGTGTTACAGAGAGTGTTACAGTGAGGGGGTGTTATAGAGAGTGTTACAGTGAGGGGGTGTTACAGACAGTGTTACAGTGAGGGGGTGTTACAGACAGTGTTACAGTGAGGGGGTGTTACAGAGAGTGTTACAGTGAGGGGTGTTACAGACAGTGTTACAGTGAGGGGGTGTTACAGAGAGTGTGACAGTGAGGGGTGTTACAGAGAGGGGGTGTTACAGACAGTGTTACAGTGAGGGGTGTTACAGACAGTGTTACAGTGAGGGGGTGTTACAGTGAGGGGGTGTTACAGACAGTGTTACAGTGAGGGGGTGTTACAGAGAGTGTTACAGTGAGGGGGTGTTACAGAGAGTGTTACAGTGAGGGGGTGTTACAGAGAGTGTTACAGTGAGGGGGTGTTACAGACAGTGTTACAGTGAGGGGGTATTACAGACAGTGTTACAGTGAGGGGGTGTTACAGACAGTGTTACAGTGAGGGGGTGTTACAGACAGTGTTACAGTGAGGGGTGTTACAGAGAGTGTTACAGTGAGGGGGTGTTACAGACAGTGTTACAGTGAGGGGGTGTTACAGACAGTGTTACAGTGAGGGGTGTTACAGAGAGTGTTACAGTGAGGTGGTGTTACAGACAGTGTTACAGTGAGGGGGTGTTATAGAGAGTGTTACAGTGAGGGGGTGTTACAGACAGTGTTACAGTGAGGGGCTGTTACAGACAGTGTTACAGTGAGGGGTGTTACAGAGAGTGTTACAGTGAGGGGGTGTTACAGAGAGTGTTACAGTGAGGGGGTGTTACAGACAGTGTTACAGTGAGGGGGTGTTACAGACAGTGTTACAGTGAGGGGTGTTACAGACAGTGTTACAGTGAGGGGTGTTACAGACAGTGTTACAGTGAGGGGGTGTTACAGACAGTGTTACAGTGAGGGGTGTTACAGACAGTGTTACAGTGAGGGGGTGTTACAGACAGTGTTACAGTGAGGGGGTATTACAGACAGTGTTACAGTGAGGGGGTGTTACAGACAGTGTTACAGTGAGGGGGGGTTACAGACAGTGTTACAGTGAGGGGGTGTTACAGAGAGTGGTTACAGTGAGGGGGTATTACAGACCGTGTTACAGTGAGGGGGTGTTACAGAGAGTGTTACAGTGACAGTGGGTTATAGTGTTACAGTGAGTACATTTCTGGGTGTTACCATGATGACATTGTGACACAAATTATTTTGACTATGTATCTATGTACTTTCAGATGTCTTGAAGTTTCAGAAGTGATTGAATTATGTAAATCTACAGCAGAAATTGAGGCCATTTCACCCATCATGTTCTTTGTAATGTTGCCATTTGAACTCAAGCTTCTGTTCCAATGCAACCTTCTGGTGAATACCTTTCGTGCTTTCACTATTATTGCGGTTTCTTTCATCCTCTGGGCAGGAAGAGACAGCGAAATAAACTCCAGCCCAAACAGGAGATGTGAAATGGTGGGATTTCAGTTTCCAAAGTGGGGCTGCTGTACGATCGCCATGTTGTGTGATATAATTGAAGGCCTTCGTAAATGACAAGACTTTGGCACCCAGACTTATTGAACAGCTTTATGATGGATGAACACTGCTGCAAGATCAATTAAACAATGAGAAATTAATACTTGCAATGACAGGCTTGTTACAGACAGGAAGGACAGCAGCTACTGAACAGCAACTTGCTTTTGTGTATCTAGAAGAAACTATGATGCTTGCATAAGCTTTCGGGGTGACAGTCCTCCTGGAGTCCATAGAGGAAGGAAAGGTGTGGAAGGAGAATGATGCTGCAGACAGTGCAGGGAAAAGGCTGGATTGATTTCCAAGGAACAGATGTGTGAAACAGCTGTCGAATGTCACTTAGTGCTCCTGTATTGTAAATAATCCGCGGTCTTAATTTTGTTTCCTGCCACTTTGGCAGTGAGTCTGTGATCGAAACCAGTCTAATGCACAATCGTGTTTTGAGGGTGTCATTCAAGCTCAGTCTGCCCTTGAAGACTGCCAGATACCCAGTACATGCCATGCTCACCCCACCCCCCTCACCACCTAACCCTCCCACGCCAGTTTCCTCTCGTGTACCAGCTGGATTCGCACTCAGCAGCCCATTCCACAATTCACTTGATATCTGCAGCTCCTGCTTAAGTTGCATCATTACCACAAGGGACTGTCCAAAGGGACCTCACTGATCCTGCATAAACCTGAAACAAGCCAATCAAGAAGGGAATGACTGAGAGTTTATCAGAAAGGTGGGTTTTAAGGAATTCCTCATGGAAAAGGAAAGACAAATAGAGGGAGAGAGGGACCCCGAACATCAGATGTATTCCCCTTTATTATATACAGGGCTTGACTGAGAGCTACAGTAGGGTTTCAAATCTTTGGTAAGGTGTGGCTACATCAAGGGAGCACTCCCCATCTCAGCATCATGCACACACCTTTACAAGCAGAGATTACAACATTTCAGACCAGAAGGAACCCTGACTGATCTTTCTCTCTCTCTCTCTCTCTCTCTGCCAAGTGCAGGAATTCTAAGACCAACTGTAGCATCCATGTATATTTATAACACATCGTTCAGATAGTAAAATGTTATAAAGTGCTTCTCAGGAGCATAAATCAGGGACAGCTCAACTCTCAGCCGCATAAGATGATATTAAGAACAAGAGCTTGTTTGAAGAAATAAGTCAAATGATCATCTCAAAAGAGAGAGGGAGAGAGATGGGGATGTGTCAGGAGACAATGTCGGGTGTAGCTCCCAGACTGCTGAAGTCACAGCTACCAATGCTGGGGCGACTGCAGCGAGAATCAGGGATACTGAGGAGGACAGAATCAGAGTAGACGTAGATTTAGAATTAGCCTTTATTGTCACACTTAATCAATGAGTACAGTGAACAGTTTATACATCGACACTTACAGCTCTGACCTGTACCCCAGGTACAACTTTTTAGTTACAGGTCGATCTGCTATAATGCGCATTTCGTCAACGCGAATTTGCTGTAAGGCGATTGACAAATAGGGACGCTGTTTCCAAAGCTTGAACTTTTAAAATGTGTGTTGGCTGTAACGTGATTATGCCACCAACACTTTGTGAGACTAGTATTGCGTGATTCTTGGGTGGCACAGTGGCACAGTGATTAGCACTGCTGCCTCACAGCGCCAGAGACCCGGGTTCAATTCCCACCTCAGGCGACTGTCTGTGTGGAGTTTACACATTCTCCCCGTGTCTGCGTGGGTTTCCTCCGGGTGCTCCGGTTTCCTCCCACAGTCCAAAAATGTGCAGGTCAGGTAACTTGGCCATGCTAAATTGCACAGTAGTGTTAGTTGAAGGGGTAAATGTAGGGGAATGGGTCTGGGTGGACTGCGCTTCGGTGGGTCGGTGTGGACTTGTTGGGCCGAAGGGCCTGTTTCCACACTGTAAGTAAGTAATCTAATCTTGTATAGCACGGGGTCACACAGGAGCACATCTATCACGGTGTAGAAGAAATGCCTGTACAAGACCTTGAAAATAGAGAAATAAGATGTCTGGCATTGCAGAAATAAAAGTTCAGAACAGGCCTCGCTGGCACCTTGCCTCCAGTCCGCACTGGTACCCTGGCTCCAGACTAGGCAGGCTTCACCTTGAGGCTCATGAGGCTGGGAGATCACTTCAGACCACCACACCGCACTGAGGGCACCATGTTGGGAGACCACCCTGGGAGGCTGGGAGGTCACCACACCATCAGCAACTGAGATAACTCATAGGGCTGTGAGGCTGGAGGAAGTCACGGACGCAGGGAGGAATATGTGAGCCCACAGAGAGATGTGAAAACAAGTTCAGAAATCTTAAAATTGAAGCAATCCTAGGTCAGAAGCTAATGTGGACAAATAAGTGCAGGGGTGAGAGTGGATGGGGCTTGATCTAAGTTAGGGCACAGGCAGCAGATCAAAGGCTACCCCGAGTGAAATCAAAATGCCTTTGTCCAGGCCAGCGATGGACGTTATGAAGATAACAAGAGTGAACAATCAGAGGTCTGCTTTTTTTATCTGAGGGGTGATCGGGAATGAGGCCGCAGGATTCATCAACAGATTCCAGATGTTTAATTGTTCCCAGTTATCGCTGCTTGGGGCAGTAAAGGAAAAGAATGACCGAAAACCAAAGGAGACAGATTTAAGATAATGATGGGGAGAGACAGTGGAGGATGGCAGAGCTTTTTAGTTCAGTAAGTTGTTGGGATCTGGAAAGAGCAGCAGAAGCAGATTCAGAGATAACTTAAAAAGAGAGCTGAGTTTCACACATAGACACACATACACACACTCAGACATACACACACTCATACACACACTCAGACATACACACACTCAGACATACACACACTCAGACACCCCCATCCCCAACCACACATATTTCCTCACATACACACACACTGACAAACACACCCACAAATACTCATATACACACAACAGACACGCGTGCACGCACACACACACGTACACAGACAAACACACTCAGCCAAACACACCCACAGACACTCATACACACATCAGACACACACACGCAGACAAACACAATCAGACATACACACACACAAACACTCATATACAAACATCAGGCACACACTCAGACTCTCAGACAATCAGAAACACGCACACACATAAACATACAGACACAAAGGGGCGCTTCACAGAGCAATGGAATCGAGAAAGATTATCCAAGAGGCTCTTTCAAAGAGCTAGAACAAGCACAGGAGGCTGAATGGCTTCCTTCTACATTGTAAGATTTGGTTCATGCACGTAAATGGAACTGCTATCGTAATTTATCCTGCTAACACCGTATTTGCATGAAAATAATATTAACAACTGATGAACGCACGACCCTAATGAGAATGCAAATTTGTAGACGCATGGTTATCAATTGAGGGCTCTAATGAAAGCATCCTGTAAATGAGATTTTAAAGGGCACACAGTTTATCATTCACTGTGTGTCAGGCTGCAGCTTTTTGGCAGCTTTTGGAGCAAGGGGAATGCTCCCACCAAAAGAATGCAGTGAATGGCACAGGCAAGGGCCATGTGTGTCTGACTATATGTGTCTGTCTGTCTACATCTGTGTATGTGTCTGTCTGTATGTGTCTGTCTGTCTACATCTGTGTATGTGTCTGTCTGTATGTGTCTGTATGTGTCTGTCTGTCTACATCTGTGTATGTGTCTGTCTGTATGTGTCTGTCTATCTACATCTGTGTATGTATCTGTCTGTATGTGTGCCCGACGACATGTGTGTGTCTGTCTACATCTGTGTATGTGTCTGTATGTGCGTGCCTGTATGTGTGTGCATCTGTCTACATATGTGTATCTGTATATATATGTATGCATGCCTGTCTATATCTCCTAATGCATGTGCTTTTGTGTGTGTGTCTGTCTATACATGTTTATGTATGTTTATGTTTATATGTGTATATGTCTGTCATTATATGTTTGTATGTATATATACCTGTGTTTGCATGTGTGTTTATGTGTGCCTACAGATATGTATATCTGTGTGTGTGTGTGTGTTAGGACAGCTTATAGCTCATTGCCAATGTCTGACCCTAACAGAGAGAGGTTCTAGTGACTGTGCAGGAATGTAATAGATTGAACAGAAAAGTGCCCTGACTCAATTATTAATTAAAACATCTTTAGAATGACCAACCTTGCTTTTAATGGTGGACTGGAAAAAGTGGAATAAAAATATTCTTGAGATCAGAGAGTCATAGAGATGTACAGCTCAGGAAGAGGCCCTTCGGTCCAACTCGTCCATGCTGACTAGATAATCTAAATTCATCTAATCCCATTTGCCAGCACTTGCCCCACATCCCTCTAAACCCTTCCTATTCATATACCCATCCAGATGCCTTTTAAATGTTGCGATTGTACCAGCCTCCACCACTTCCTCTGGCAGCTCATTCCATACACGCACCACCCTCAGTGTGGAAAAGTTGCCCCTTGGGTCCTTTTTAAATCTTACCCCTCGCATCCTAAACGTATTAAAAGCTCCTTCCAAAATCTCTCAGTAATATCTCAGGTTCACTCTGTAGCAAGCAAAGGGTATCTAGAATCACTAGCCTACAATCTTTGTCTGTGAAACCACCTGTTTATTAGGCGCTAAGAGGCCTGTTCTTTTGAGTAGGGCTATGTCTGTGTCTTTGTCTGTATGTGTGTATGTCCGTGTATGTCTTTTTGTCTTTTCTTTTGAGTAGGGCTGTCATCTGAGATTGGACACATCCCTCAAGGTTTTGTCATTTGGTCTCTTGCCTCTAATTGCACACAATTCTTACATCTCCCAACAGCTCCCCTTCTCCCAGCCCCACTCCTGCCGACATGTCCACCATTGGCCCTCCCTGCTCTTCCGTCATGGCAACAGCCTGCCATCTCCCCAGCCCATCAGTGAGCCACTAAGTTGCTTATTACCTGAATGATTTATCATCGAATGACTTTACAACGAATAATTAAAAGTATTTAAAGAAACTGAGAGGACAGATGTCACCACTGACAGTGCGGTGCTCTCTCAGTACTGCAGTATGAACATTAACCCAAGACTCTGCAAGGGGGCCTGTAGGCAGAAGCGTTGGGCTGAGAGGTAAGAGTGCTACCCACTAGATTGACAGTCTCACTGAGTTTCTGAAAGGTCACCACACTACCAGAAGGACATAGAAGCTTTGGAGAGAGTGCAGAGAAGGTTCACCAGGAACTTGCCTGGTCTTGAGGGCACTGGCTATAAGGAAAGGTTAAAATGACTCGGATTATTTTCACTAGAAAGACGGTGGCTGAGAGGAGACCTATTACAAAATTATGAAAGGCATTGACAGGTTGGATATTCTGAGGTTTTTTTCCCAGGGTTGAATTTCAATTACAAGGGGGCACAGGTTCAAGATGAGAGGGGGAAAGTTAAAGGGAGATGTGAGAGGGGAATTTTTTACACAGAGAGTGGTAGGAGCCTGGAACACACTTCCAGAAGGGGTAGTGGAAGCAGGCACTTGAGTGACTTTTAAGAGACTTCTGGATGTTTACATGAATGAGGAGTCATGATGTGGAGATGCCGGTGTTGGACTGGGGTGGGCAAAGTTAAAAATCACACAACACCAGGTTATAGTCCAACAGGTTTATTTGGAAGCACACTAGCTTTCGGAGCACCTGATGAAGGAGCGTCGCTCCGAAACCTAGTGCGTCCAATTAAACCTGTTGGACTATAACCTGTTATTGTGTGATTTTTAATAATGAGTAAGGAGGGAATAGAGGGATATGGATCGAATAAGGGCAGGGGGTTCGTGTTTTAATTTTGTTAGGGCACGATGGCCGGCACAGGTTGTAGGGCCGAAGCGCCTGTTCCTGTGCTGTACGTCTCTTTTGTTTGGTTCTTTGTTTTTGTCACAGAGGATTCCGACCGAGAAGGCACTTCTGTAATACATGTACACTCAGGTGTGGAAACCCCGGCAACATAGGGCAGAGAAACTGAATTGGAAGTGTCAGGTTGTTCAAGTTAAGACACAGTCAAACACAGAGCTCAACAACCTGTTTCTTTAAAACCTGGGCCCCTGGTCCAATGACAGTGCACTACACCACATCGCTCTCTTTCAAAGTTTGAGTTTGACACCCACAGAGAGTATGCTACACTGAAGGATTTCTCACGTGAGACGTTAATCTGAGGTCACCTTTGTCTTTGTTGGTGAACATAAAATTTCTAATGAGGACTGATTTGAAAAAGTGCAGGCAAGATGTATATATATATACATTAGGAGCAGCTGGAGGCCTTTCAGCCCCACGACCCT
This sequence comes from Chiloscyllium plagiosum, assembly GCF_037043375.1. Taxonomy (NCBI): domain Eukaryota; kingdom Metazoa; phylum Chordata; class Chondrichthyes; order Orectolobiformes; family Hemiscylliidae; genus Chiloscyllium; species Chiloscyllium plagiosum. Next base: position 9,374,899 of record NW_028270150.1, on the reverse strand, counting down.
GCTTCAACATTCAGTTAAATCATGGCTGATCTAATTGTTAAATCACAAGCAGACCGGCACACTAAACTATGCACATGTACAGACATATAGAAACAGGCAGACAGAATTAACATATACAGACACAAAAACAGACACGCATTCTAGTCCAAGATATACATATACACATACAAACATACTGAAACTCACGCATGCACACAGACATATACACTTACATAATCATGCACACAGATACACACTCAGGTAAAAACAATGACTGCAGATGCTGGAAACCAGATTCTGGATTAGTGGTGCTGGAAGAGCACAGCAGTTCAGGCAGCATCATTTCAAAGCTCCTTGGATGCTGCCTGAACTGTTGTGCTCTTCCAGCACCACTAATCCAGATACACACTCGTGTAGATACAGACAAACATAGATACACACACACATTGATACCATTGACAGACATATATTGAACCTCAGATGCACACACATCCACAGATACACACACAGATTCTCTCTATCACACACACACATGCGCGCGTGCACACACACACACACACACACACACAGTCATGCACACAGGCACACGCATACAGTCACTCACACAGGTATATACATATAGACACACACAGTCACGCAGACAGACACACGTGGAGTCTCTCTCTCTCTCTCTCTCTCACACACACACACACACCCGTAAAGTCAAACACGCAAACACACACATACTCACACACATGCCGATACACCCAAATTCAAGTATACAGGGGTATCAACATGGACAGATATACAAAGAAACACAGAATGGGAATGTTTGGGAACTGAACCTTGCCCTTCTTTCCTCTCTCCAATCAGAACAGGAAAGGCCAGGAAAACAAAGCAGGTTTCTCTGTGAGCGAGAGGGGAAAGATGGCAGCTTGAGTGGGAGGTTTGAGCAGGTTCCACATTGGGGCTGGGTCAGTCCATCATCACTTCCTGTGTCTCCACATTTCCGATTTACATCATTCCAAGCTTTATTATGGTGTTATTTCTATATCTAGCTGATGACCCAATCCTAGGGCCCAGGAGTTTTTGGTGTTTTTTTCTCTCTTCCTCATGCTGTCAAAACAGATAATTGTTCCCCTGACTGAACCCAGCCCCCAGCTAATTGCTCCGGACACATTTGCTGCTTTAAAGCATCTGAGCATCCCAGGATGAGCTCACTCTCTTTCTCTCCACAGGCCTAGGAGGGCTGTGGCTCATTAAAAATATAACAGGCAGCAGCATTGTACAACAACAACAAGTGAAAATCAGCAATTACACAGCGCCTGCCACACAGCAAGGTCTGTATGTGATGGTCATCTCACCCAAGGAAGGTTATACTTGCTGCAGAGGGATGGAGGTTGACCAGATTGATCTCTGTGTAACAGTCGTGCCAGTGCAGGCACGATGGGCCAAATGGCCTCCTTCTGCAGTGTAACAATTTCGTGACAGTGATGGATAGAGACTGAGGAGATTAGGTCTATTTTCTGTAGCATTTCGAAGAATGAGAGGTGATCTCAGTGGAGCAGGAAGGATTCTGCCAGTGTCGATGCAGGGAGAATGATTCCTTCTGACTGTAGGGGCGGAGGAGTGGGAATGGAGTTTGGAACCGAGGAGCAAGGTCTTACAATAAGAGATGTGGCACTGAGATGAGGTGGAATTTCTTCACTCAGAGGCTGGGGAATACTTGTAATTCTATACCCTTGAGGGCTGTGAAAGCTCAGTCATTGAAAGGATATAGGGATTGAGTGGGAAAATAACATCAAGGTGGAAGATCAGCCATGATCATGTCAAGCAGGAGACTCAAGGGGCTGAATGGCTTCCACCTGCTCCTGTTTCCCATGCTCTGAATTGGTAACAAGATCTAACAAGCAATGGTTTAACAAGAACCACAAGAAAGATTTGAATTGATTTATTTATTGTCATGTGTATCTTGTTACAAAATGCAGTGAAAAGCGTATATATTGTAGCCTCTCTCTGGCACCACTTTAAAGCAAGGAAAAATAAACCGAAACATAGAGTATGAAGGCAGGAAAATGAAGAAATAAAGAAAGTGTCCAACTTCATGGTCCTTCTTGTTCAGTGCTGTGCTGTGGGCCTGTTGGCCAGGCTGGAGTCCCCTTTGCCTCATCACTGCCGCTGGAATGCATGTCTCCTCCTCGGCGCCATCTTGCCTTTGCCAAAGTAACTGGCCCCATCTTGGTTACACACTTGACCAAAACCAGAAGTAAACTCGGGACTCCGACAGCCAAAAGCTGAGGCAGCGAAGCAGGTTTTCACGTGTGTCTTGATGGTGGATGAGTAGACGGAGAGCGAATTCGAGAGTGGACTCAGCAACTAAAGACGCACCACCAACGCTGGGAATTGGGTGGTCTCCTGCCAGGGGGGTTGAGAGTTTAGCTGACAGCCCAGGTACGTAAAACCAAATCTTTACTACTCAGGGACATAACGAGTTGTTACAGGCTGCTCAAAGTGAACAATGAGTGTGGGCGCAGGACAGTGATCTGCGAGAATTGACTGGGGGATTATGTTCTGATCACATCAAGTATTTTACAATGGACAGACAGGAGTGGAAGGGAGAATTTGCCTCATGCGCTGCTGGGAAAGACACTCTAAGCCAGAAGCTGCTTTGTGTCCAAGTGTAGAACCTGGAGATTGCTCTGGACAGTCACCAATAATGTACAGAGATGCCTATAAATAGGGCTTTGGGTCAACTCCTGTGTTAATCTGTTAATATTGTCAGGGCAATGGGTGGTGAATGATGAACAGAGAAAGGAGAATATATTTGCACTGTCATCTGGCTGAATTTATCTGTAAAATGGCAACTCTTCTGGCCAGTCAGGGGAAGTCACCCACCCATTGATGGTTAACACAGATGGCGATGGGAAAGCCTCCTCAGGGCAGTATAGATCCTCTGTCCACAGGGACGGTCACTGGGTTTACTTTGAATTCCTCCCAAGTGTGGGAATTCTCTTCGATGGGATTGTGTTAGAAAGGGTCTATCTGACTGTCACCTGAACTCATTTGTAATCTCAATCACCAAGTACATTGTCAGGAGATGGCCCACATAGCTTTCTAATATAAAGAAAAATTTACAGCACTGAGACTGGCCATTCAGCCCAGTTATCCTGTGCTGGTCATCCAATGGGATTATCATTAAATGCACTGTGGTCACTACATATATCTGACAGCACAAAATCACCCTAGCTCAAAACTGTATCACCATATCCCCCTCTCTCATCATTCACCCCTCTCTTGCAATATCCCTCTCTCTCACTGTCTCCCTCTCTCACTGTCTCCCTCTCTCACTGTCTCCCTCTCTCACTGTCTCCCTCTCTCACTGTCTCCCTCTCTCACTGTATCCCTCTCTCACTGTATCGCTCTCTCACTGTATCCCTCTCTCACTGTATCCCTCTCTCACTGTATCTCTCTCTCTCTCACTGTATCCCTCTCTCATTGTATTCCTCTCTCACTGTATCCCTCTCTCACTGTATCTCTCTCTCTCACTGTATCCCTCTCTCATTGTATTCCTCTCTCACTGTATCCCTCTCTCACTGTATCTCTCTCTCTCTCTCACTGGATCCCTCTCTCATTGTATTCCTCTCTCACTATATCCCTCTCTCACTGTATCCCTCTCTTACTGTATTCCTCTCTCTCACTGTATCTCTCTCTCACTGTATTCCTCTCTCTCACTGTCTCCCTCTCTCACTGTCTCCCTCTCTCACTGTCTCCCTCTCTCACTGTATTCCTCTCTCTCACTGTATCTCTCTCTCACTGTCTCCCTCTCTCGCTGTATCCCTCTCTCACTGTATTCCTCTCTCTCACAGTGTATCCCGCTCTCTCACTGTATCCCTCTCTCTGACTGTATCCCTCTCTCTGACTGTATCCCTCTCTCACTGTATCTCTCTCTCACTGTATCCCTCTCTCACTGTATCACTCTCTCACTGTATCCCTCTCTCTCTCACTGTATCCCTCTCTCTCTCACTGTATTCCTCTCTCACTGTATCCCTCTCTCACTGTACCCTTCTCTCACCGTCTCTTTCTCTCTCACTGTATCTCTCTCTCTCACTGTATCTCTCTCTCTCACCATCTCCCTCTCTCACTGTATCCCTCTCTCACTGTATCCCTCTCTCTCACTGTATTCCTCTCTCTCACTGTATCCCTCTCTCACTGTATCCCTCTCTCACTGTATCCCTCTCTCACTCTATTCCTCTCTCACTGTATCCCTCTCTCACTGTATCCCTCTCTCACCGTCTCCCTCTCTCTCACTGTATCCCTCTCTCTCACTGTATCCCTCTCTCTCACTGTATCCCTCTCTCACTGTATCCCTCTCTCACTGTATCCCTCTCTCTGACTGTATCCCTCTCTCACTGTATCTCTCTCTCACTGTATCCCTCTCTCACTGTATCACTCTCTCACTGTATCCCTCTCTCTCTCACTGTATCCCTCTCTCTCTCACTGTATTCCTCTCTCACTGTATCCCTCTCTCACTGTACCCTTCTCTCACCGTCTCTTTCTCTCTCACTGTATCTCTCTCTCTCACTGTATCTCTCTCTCTCACCATCTCCCTCTCTCACTGTATCCCTCTCTCACTGTATCCCTCTCTCTCACTGTATTCCTCTCTCTCACTGTATCCCTCTCTCACTGTATCCCTCTCTCACTGTATCCCTCTCTCACTCTATTCCTCTCTCACTGTATCCCTCTCTCACTGTCTCCCTCTCTCACTGTATCCCTCTCTCACTGTATCCCTCTCTCACCGTCTCCATCTCTCTCACTGTATCCCTCTCTCTCACTGTATCCCTCTCTCACTGTATCCCTCTCTCACTGTATCCCTCTCTCACTGTATCCCTCTCTCTCACTGTATCCCTCTCTCTGACTGTATCCCTCTCTCACTCTGTATCCCTCTCTCTCACTGTATCCCTCTCTCACTGTATCCCTCTCTCACTGTATCCCTCTCTCACTGTCTCCCTCTCTCACTGTCTCCCTCTCTCTGACTGTATCCCTCTCTCTGACTGTATCCCTCTCTCTGACTGTATCCCTCTCTCTCACTGCATCCCTCTCTCACTGCATCCCTCTCTCTCACTGTATTGCTCTCTCACTGTAGCCCTCTCTCACTGTATCCCTCTCTCACTGTATCCCTCTCTCGCTGTATTCCTCTCTCTCACTGTATCTCTCTCTCTGTATCCCTCTCTCTCACTGTATCGCTCTCTCACGTTATCCCTCTCTCTCTGTATCCCTCTCTCACTGTATCCCTCTCTCGCTGTATTCCTCTCTCTCACTGTATCCCTCTCTCACTGTATCTCTCTCTCTCTCACTGTATCCCTCTCTCGCTGTATTCCTCTCTCTCGCTGTATCCCTCTCTCACTGTATCCCTCTCTCTCACTGTATCTCTCTCTCACTGTATCTCTCTCTCACTGTATCTCTCTCTCACTGTATCCCTCTCTCACTGTATCACTCTCTCACACTGTATCACTCTCTCACACTGTACCCCTCTCTCTGACTGTATCCCTCTCTCTGACTGTATCCCTCTCTCTCACTGTATCCCTCTCTCTCATTGTATCTCTCTCACTGTATCACTCTCTCACTGTATCCCTCTCTCTCACTGTATCCCTCTCTCACTGCATCCCTCTCTCTCACTGTAGCCCTCTCTCACTGTAGCCCTCTCTCACTGTATCCCTCTCTCACTGTATTCCTCTCTCTCACTGTATCGCTCTCTCACTGTAGCCCTCTCTCACTGTAGCCCTCTCTCACTGTAGCCCTCTCTCACTGTATCCCTCTCTCGCTGTATTCCTCTCTCTCACTGTATCCCTCTCTCACTGCATCCCTCTCTCTCACTGTATCGCTCTCTCACTGTATCCCTCTCTCACTGTATCCCTCTCTCACTGTATCCCTCTCTCACTGTATCCCTCTCTCACTGTATCCCTCTCTCACTGTATCCCTCTCACTGTATCTCTCTCTCACTGTATCATTCTCTCACTGTATCCCTCTCTCTCACTGTATCCCTCTCTCACTGCATCCCTCTCTCTCACTGTAGCCCTCTCTCACTGTAGCCCTCTCTCACTGTATCCCTCTCTCACTGTATCCCTCTCTCACTGCATCCCTCTCTCACTGCATCCCTCTCTCTCACTGTATCGCTCTCTCACTGTAGCCCTCTCTCACTGTATCCCTCTCTCACTGTATCCCTCTCACTGTATCTCTCTCTCTCAGTGTATCCCTCTCTCACTGTCTCCCTCTCTGACTGTATCCCTCTCTCTGACTGTATCCCTCTCTCTGACTGTATCCCTCTCTCTCACTGCATCCCTCTCTCACTGCATCCCTCTCTCTCACTGTATCGCTCTCTCACTGTATCCCTCTCTCACTGTATCCCTCTCTCACTGTATCCCTCTCTCGCTGTATTCCTCTCTCTCACTGTATATCTCTCTCTGTATCCCTCTCTCTCACTGTATCGCTCTCTCACGTTATCCCTCTCTCACTGTATCCCTCTCTCACTGTATCCCTCTCTCGCTGTATTCCTCTCTCTCACTGTATCTCTCTCTCTGTATCCCTCTCTCTCACTGTATCGCTCTCTCACTGTATCGCTCTCTCACTGTATCCCTCTCTCACTGTATCCCTCTCTCACTGTATCCCTCTCTCACTGGATCCCTCTCTCTCACTGTATCCCTCTCTCACTGCATCCCTCTCTCTCACTGTATCGCTCTCTCACTGTAGCCCTCTCTCACTGTATCCCTCTCTCACTGTATCCCTCTCTCGCTGTATTCCTCTCTCTCACTGTATCTCTCTCTCTGTATCCCTCTCTCTCACTGTATCGCTCTCTCACGTTATCCCTCTCTCTCTGTATCCCTCTCTCGCTGTATTCCTCTCTCTCACTGTATCCCTCTCTCACTGTATCTCTCTCTCTCTCACTGTATCCCTCTCTCGCTGTATTCCTCTCTCTCACTGTATCCCTCTCTCACTGTATCCCTCTCTCTCACTGTATCTCTCTCTCACTGTATCCCTCTCTCACTGTATCCCTCTCTCACTGTATCGCTCTCTCACTCTATTTCTCTCTCACTGTATCCCTCTCTCTCACTGTATCCCTCTCTCACTGTATCCCTCTCTCACCATCTCCCCCTCTCTCACTGTATTCCTCTCTCACTCTATTCCTCCCTCACTGTATCCCTATCTCACTGTATCCCTATCTCACTGTATCTCTCTCTCACTGTATCTCTCTCTCACTGTATCCCTCTCTCACTGTATCCCTCTCTCACTGTATCTCTCTCTCTCAGTGTATCCCTCTCTCACTGTCTCCCTCTCTCTCACTGTATCCCTCTCTCTCACTGTATCCCTCTCTCTCACTGTATCCCTCTCTCTCACTGTATCCCTCTCTCACTGTATCCCTCTCTCACTGTATCCCTCTCTCACTTTATCTCTCTCTCTCACTGTATCTCCCTCTCTCACCATCTCCCTCTCTCTGACTGTATCCCTCTCTCTGACTGTATCCCTCTCTCTCACTGTATCCCTCTCTCACTGTATCCCTCTCTCACTGTATCACTCTCTCACTGTATCACTCTCTCACTGTATCCCTCTCTCTGACTGTATCCCTCTCTCTGACTGTATCCCTCTCTCTGACTGTATCCCTCTCTCTCACTGTATCGCTCTCTCTCACTGTATCGCTCTCTCACTGTATCCCTCTCTCACTGTATCCCTCTCTCGCTGTATTCCTCTCTCTCACTGTATCTCTCTCTCGCTGTATTCCTCTCTCTCACTGTATCTCTCTCTCTGTATCCCTCTCTCTCACTGTATCGCTCTCTCACGTTATCCCTCTCTCTCTGTATCCCTCTCTCACTGTATGCCTCTCTCGCTGTATTCCTCTCTCTCACTGTATCCCTCTCTCACTGTATCTCTCTCTCTCACTGTATCCCTCTCTCGCTGTATTCCTCTCTCTCATTGTATCCCTCTCTCTCACTGTATCCCTCTCTCTCACTGTATCCCTCTCTCACTGTATCACTCTCTCACTGTATCCCTCTCTCACTGTATCCCTCTCTCACTGTATCCCTCTCTCACTCTATTCCTCTCTCACTGTATCCCTCTCTCACTGTATCCCTCTCTCACTGTATCCCTCTCTCTCACTGTATCTCTCTCTCACTGTATCTCTCTCTCACTGTATCCCTCTCTCTCACTGTATCCCTCTCTCACTGTATCCCTCTCTCACCATCTCCCTCTCTCTCACTGTATCCCTCTCTCACTGTATCCCTCTCTCACTGTATCCCTCTCTCACCATCTCCCTCTCTCTCACTGTATCCCTCTCTCACTGTATCCCTCTCTCACTGTATCCCTCTCTCACTGTATCCCTCTCTCACTGTATCCCTCTCTCACTGTATCCCTCTCTCTCACTGTATCGCTCTCACTGTATCTCTCTCTCTCTCACTGTATTCCTCTCTCTCACTGTATCCCTCTCTCACTGTATCCCTCTCTCTCACTGTATCCCTCTCTCTCACTGTATCCCTCTCTCACTGTATCCCTCTCTCACTGTATCCCTCTCTCACTGTATCCCTCTCTCACTGTATCCCTCTCTCACCAGCTCCCTCTCTCTCACTGTATCTCTCTCTCACTGTATCCCTCTCTCACGTTATCCCTCTCTCTCTGTATCCCTCTCTCACTGTATCTCTCTCTCTCTCACTGTATCCCTCTCTCACTGTATCCCTCTCTCTCACTGTATCCCTCTCTCTCACTGTATCCCTCTCTCACTATACCCCTCTCTCACTATACCCCTCTCTCACTGTATCCCTCTCTCACTGTATCCCTCTCTCGCTGTATTCCTCTCTCTCACTGTATCCCTCTCTCACTGTATCCCTCTCTCTCACTGTATCCCTCTCTCACTGTATCCCTCTGTCACTCTATTCCTCTCTCACTCTATTCCTCTCTCACTCTATTCCTCTCTCACTCTATTCCTCTCTCACTGTATCCCTCTCTCACCGTCTCCCTCTCTCACCGTCTCCCTCTCTCACCGTCTCCCTCTCTCACTGTATCCCTCTCTCACTGTATTCCTCTCTCTCACTGTATCCCTCTCTCTCACTGTATTACTCTCTCTCACTGTATCTCTCTCCCTCTCTCACTGTACCCTTCCCTCACTGTACCCCTCTCTCACTGTACCCCTCTATCACTATATGCCTCTCTCTCACTGTATTCCTCTGTCTCACTGTATCTCTCTCCCTCTCTCACTGTACCCCTCTCTCACTGTATCCCTCTCTCACTGTATCCCTCTCTCACTGTATCCCTCTCTCTCACTGTATCCCTCTCTCACTGTATCCCTCTCACTCACTGTATCCCTCTCTCACTGTATCTCTCTCTCTCTCACTGTATTCCTCTCTCTCACTGTATCCCTCTCTCACTGTATCTCTCTCTCTCTCACTGTATCCCTCTCTCTCACTGTATCCCTCTCTCACTGTATCTCTCCCTCTCTCGCTGTATTCCTCTCTCTCACTGTATCCCTCTCTCACTGTATCCCTCTCTCTCACTGTATCCCTCTCTCACTGTATCCCTCTGTCACTCTATTCCTCTCTCACTCTATTCCTCTCTCACTCTATTCCTCTCTCACTCTATTCCTCTCTCACTCTATTCCTCTCTCACTCTATTCCTCTCTCACTGTATCCCTCTCTCACCGTCTCCCTCTCTCACCGTCTCCCTCTCTCACTGTATCCCTCTCTCACTGTATTCCTCTCTCTCACTGTATCCCTCTCTCACTGTATCTCTCTCTCTCTCACTGTATTCCTCTCTCTCACTGTATCCCTCTCTCACTGTATCTCTCTCTCTCTCACTGTATCCCTCTCTCTCACTGTATCCCTCTCTCACTGTATCTCTCCCTCTCTCGCTGTATTCCTCTCTCTCACTGTATCCCTCTCTCACTGTATCCCTCTCTCTCACTGTATCCCTCTCTCACTGTATCCCTCTGTCACTCTATTCCTCTCTCACTCTATTCCTCTCTCACTCTATTCCTCTCTCACTCTATTCCTCTCTCACTCTATTCCTCTCTCACTGTATCCCTCTCTCACCGTCTCCCTCTCTCACCGTCTCCCTCTCTCACTGTATCCCTCTCTCACTGTATTCCTCTCTCTCACTGTATCCCTCTCTCTCACCATCTCCCTCTCTCGCTGTATTCCTCTCTCTCACTGTATCCCTCTCTCTCACTGTATCCCTCTCTCTCACTGTATCCCTCTGTCACTCTATTCCTCTCTCACTCTATTCCTCTCTCACTCTATTCCTCTCTCACTCTATTCCTCTCTCACTCTATTCCTCTCTCACTCTATTCCTCTCTCACTGTATCCCTCTCTCACCGTCTCCCTCTCTCACCGTCTCCCTCTCTCACTGTATCCCTCTCTCACTGTATCCCTCTCTCTCACTGTATCTCTCTCTCTCACCATCTCCCTCTCTCGCTGTATCCCTCTCTCGCTGTATCCCTCTCTCACCGTCTCCCTCTCTCTCACTGTATCCCTCTCTCTCACTGTATCCCTCTCTCTCACTGTCTCCCTCTCTCACTGTCTCCCTCTCTCACTGTAGCCCTCTCTCACTGTATTCCTCTCTCACTGTATCCCTCTCTCTCACTGTATCCCTCTCTCTCACTGTATCCCTCTCTCACTGTATCCCTCTCTCACTGTATCTCTCTCTCTCACTGTATCCCTCTCTCACTGTATCCCTCTCTCTCACTGTATCCCTCTCTCTCACTGTATCCCTCTCTCACTGTATCCCTCACTCACTGTATTCCTCTCTCTCACTGTATCTCTCTCTCACTGTATCTCTCTCTCACTGTATCTCTCTCTCACTGTATCTCTCTCTCACTGTCTCCCTCTCTCACTGTATCCCTCTCTCACTGTATCCCTCTCTCTGTGTCTCCCTCTTTCTCACTGTATCCCTCTCTCTCACCGTCTCCCTCTCTCTCACTGTATCTCTCTCTCACTGTATCTCTCTCTCACTGTATCTCTCTCTCACTGTATCTCTCTCTCACTGTCTCCCTCTCTCACTGTCTCCCTCTCTCACTGTCTCCCTCTCTCACTGTCTCCCTCTCTCACTGTATCCCTCTCTCACTGTATCCCTCTCTCACTGTATCCCTCTCTCTGTGTCTCCCTCTCTCTCACTGTATCCCTCTCTCACTGTATCCCTCTCTCTCACCTTAGTGCATTCTCTCACCGTATCTCTCTCTCTAACCGTACCCCTCTCTCTCACACCATATCCCCCTCCCTCAACTTATCCCTCTCTTTCACCCTATCCCCCTCTCTGCCACCTTATGCCCCCCTCACTGTATCCCCCTCTCTCTCGCAGTATCCCTCTCTCTCACTATATCCCTTTCTTTCTCACCTTATCCCCCCTCTTTCACCTTATCCCTCTCTCTCACCATATCCCTCTCTCTCACTGTGACTGAACAGCTTCCTCACTGTGTCGCTCACTCACTGCGCGATCCCTCGAACATTCCCTTGCAGGCAGCTCACGACAGTCCCACGATGAGCTATTTTTATTTTGCTGCTGTTGTTGTCCCTTGGATGAACTCACCTTTTTCGATCAGTCTCCTTCCTTGTTTGAAAGGGAGCTGCACGTGTTAAACACGCTGTACTGCTATGTGGCTGTGCAGTGCATTCCCTGCTCTGGCATCTCGACATGCCATCCTTGTGTGTATCTGTGGCCCGGGGGGGTTGTATGGGAACATTGGACAGGTGGTATAAAGGGGGAACGGAATCTGTCACTGATCATATTGATGTAGGCCTTTGCTATTCTGGTTCTCGGAGATTTTAAGCAGTGTCAGCACATGTGATTTACAGCAGCTTCTGTTCAAACTCTCTCATTAATGAGTCCAGTTGCGCACGAGAGGTGAGAGAATTGACGAGGCTGAGTTTGCCCTGTGTTATCCTAATACCCCAGATAGGTTCTCACTTTCCTTCCAATCAGATTGCTGAGATATTTGTTTTGATTTGTATTTCTCATTGCATTGTATTGCAAGGAAAAGAAAAGCAATCAATCTGGAGAGTCTGTGAAGAGATACAGAATAGTACAACACTGAGGCCTTGCAGCCCATCAAACTGTGTGCAGCTCAGTAATGCCACACCTGCATCTTGCCCTCCAGCAATTAATTTTATTCTCCATCAAGCATTTGTGGTTCTCTCATACATTTTTAAAACCATTCCCTTGTAATCCCTGCCCCTTTTTTAGTAATTTCCCTCACTCCCACGCTAATTTTCTTTCACCGCCCTCTCTTCAAAATGTGGGTGCTCCGCATTACCTTCTATTTTGCGTGGACGGCAAGACAAATGAATATAGAATATAGCACATAGAACAATACAGTGCAGAACAGGCCCTTCGGCCCTCGATGTTGCGCCGACCTGTGAACTATTCTCAGCTCGTCCCCCTACACTATCCCATCATCATCCATGTGCTTATCTAAGGATTGTTTAAATCTCCCTACTGTGGCTGAGTTAACTACATTAGCAGGTAGGGCATTCCACACCCTTACCACTCTCTGAGTAAAGAACCTGCCTCTGACATCTGTCTTAAATCTATCACCCCTCAGTTTGTTGTTAATCCCCCTCGTACACGATGATGTAATCATCAAGGAAAAAGACTTTCACTGCCTACTCTATCTAATCCTCTGATCATCTTGTATGTCTCTATCAAATCCCCTCTTAGCCTTCTTCTTGCCAATGAGAACAAGTTCAAATCTCTCAGCCTTTCCTCGAAAGACCTTCCCCCCCAGACCAGGTAAATCTCCTCTGCACCTTTTCCAATGCTTCCACATCCTTCCTGAAATATGGGGACCAGAACTACAATATTCCAAGTGTGGCCACACCAGTGTTTTGTAGAGTTGCAGTATGATATGAACCCAAACCCTCTACGAATGAAACGTAACACACCATATGCCTTCTTAACAGCACTATCCACCTGGGTGGCAACTTTCAGGGATCTATGTACATGGACTCCAAGATCACTCTGCACATCCACACTACCAAGAATCTTCCATCAACCCAGTACTCTGCCTTCCTGTTATTCTTCCCAAAGTGTATCACCTCACATTTAGCTGCATTGAACTCCATTTGCCACCTCTCAGCCCAATTCTGCAGTTTATCCAAGTCCCTCTGCAATCTGTCTGCGCTTGAATTTTCAGGAGCAAACAGATCTCTATTAACTGGAGGTTGAAAACAAACCGTCCATGTTGTGCACGTGCCAGAGCTGAGCAGCTGCCAGTGGGTCTCTTTGGAAGTGCAGGGTGGAGAGTATCAGTGATCTCACTCGAGTTGGCAGGGAGTGACAGTGTGACGATGAAAAAACACAGAGGTAGGCAGGACAGGACACCACCCTGTCCCAGAAGGATCAGCCACAAGTTACATCAGCAACAGGGGGACATGGGGGCTCATTCTTGAACTCCCTCTCTTACTTTTCCCCTCCATTTGTCATTGTTTCCCTCACCTCTTCATATTTTCTATCTCTGTCTTTCAATATGACACTCTTCATCTGTTGGTATTTTTCATTTTTCTGCCTCTTACCACCTCTATTTTCCCATCTGCCCCTCGTTCTCCCTTTAATTCTACAAATTTCTCTTCAAGTCTCTCTCATTCCTGTCACATTCTGAACCTTTCTCTTTCTCTCCACATCCCCCCCCCCCCCCACCCCCCTCACCTTCCCCTCTCTGCCTTTACAGTAACTTTCTCCCTATTTTACCAGCCACTATTGCTCTGTCTGTACATTTACATGTTCCAAGAGGTTGTTTCTCTTGGAACATATAGCCGATCAGAACCCTGTCTCCTTCTCAATGCGTTTGGGCTTTTGGTGTTCCATGTGTGCTTCTGGTTAACATACAATCGCAATAAATGTGCCCCCTCCTCCCCATCGCATTCATCTGTCTCTATCAAACCTACCTTTCCATCACTTTGGGATATTTCCTCAATCCCTCATTTCCTGTGGTTACCATGTTCAGAGGGAATGTGATTTGCAGATGGTGAGAACGTACAGTTACCTCTTCGATTTCACTCTCACATTCACTCTCACTCTGCCTGTCAAACTCTCCTTCTCTCTGCCTTTCACACTCACTCTATCTCTGCCTTTCACACTCACTCTCTCTCTGCCTTTCACACTCACTCTCCCTACCTCTCACATTCACTCTCACACTGCCTGTCAAACTCTCCTTCTCTCTGCCTTTCACACTCACTCTCTCTGTGCCTCTCACGCACACTCTCTCTCTGCCTCACATTCTCTCTGCCTGTCACATTCTCTTCTCTGTCTCTCACACTCTCTCTCCCTCACACTCTCTCTCTGTGCCTCTCACAATCTCTCTCTCTCTGTCTGTTATACTCTCTCTCTCTGCCTTTCTCGCTCTCTCGCTGCCTCTCACACTCACTCACTCACTCTCTCTGTGAATTCTTTTCCTGGGCTACCTCCATCTTCTGCTTCCTAATTCTCTCTTAGCTCTTTGTTCTCAGTTTCTGTGCGCAACACTGTTCCTTTTCCACCCTCTCTCCTTTTCTCCCCCTATTTGTCTCTTCTGATGCCTGATTCCCCAGGTATCCTCTTATCCATCTCTCAAACTTCTCTGGGTCTTTATTTTATGGTGCTCTCTCTTTCTCTCTTGATGGATTTACTGTTTCTGGGTAACAAGAATTTTGTCATGAAGGATTTAATTTTCTTCTTCGCACTTATGGCTGTGTAAATTTGTAATTCAAATTGAGCAGGAAATGAACTTTTGTGGGTGTGGAGTCAGTCAGTTTTGATATGTAAACTGTGATGATGATTTCATTATTTGCCATTAATCCAGTTTATTTGTCAACAAAATTGAGCCATTTATTTCTCTCCCCCCCCCAAATGGTTTAGTTTAATTTACATTACATTATTTCCATTCTGCTGTCAACACATGCAGTTTACCATTATAAAACATTCTGTATTGAAAGCAAGTGAAAGCCAGTGAAGACTGACTTGCATTTCGATGGCGCCCTCTGCGAAGTCGCAAGGCACTTGACTGCCAAAGAAACATTTTGCAAATTGCTACCAATATGGTAATGCAGGAAAAGAGGCCACCAATTTGCACGCAGCAAGATCCCACAAAGCAGTGATGCAGTAAGTGCCGAGGTCACCTGTTCTCAGGGTGTCTATGAGGGATACATTGGTGAGGATTTCAGGGAAGGTGCCACTCCATTCTTTGCCTTTGTACCTTGGGGCACTCAACATCACACACACATCTGTGGAGTTCCGCACTGTGCAAGAACCATTGCCACAGTTGGTAAATGTCAGAGAACTGTGATTCCTTGTGTATCACTGGACATAGACTGCCCCACTTCACCCCGACCAGAAAACATTTGATCGTCTTTCCTTAAAGCTTTCTTTTTCTATATTTCGCAGCGGTGATCAATCACTTTGTGACCAATCTGTCCAATAGCAGGCACACCAATCAATCAGCCTTCAGCAGAGCCTGGTAACTACACTCAGAGAGTAAATATAAACTTTCCTATTGATTTGATTACATGAATTATTCACATTCTTAATAACAAGTCAGTGTGACTCTGTTTGGATCTGGAGTACCAAGGCTGTTTCATATTTTACATTGTAATCCCAATCAATACAGTGATGAGGACATGGGAGACCATCTCTGTGTCGTGTTGTGCTTTTCGCATTCTCCCAATCCCTCTTTCTCCTTTTTCATTCCCTTTATCCATGGGGTGTGACAGTCCGTCCCTCTGCACCTCACTCGAGTCAATGTGGAGGGTGTAATAACTGATCTCAGTGCTCACCCCACCACCATTCCCAATCCTAGGAGCAAGTCATTGCAGATGCTGGAATATGCACTGAAAACAACAAATGCTGGAAATCATAACGGGTCAGGCAGCATCTGTGGAGAGCGAGCTAACCTTTTGAGTTTAGAATCCTGATGAAGACTCGTGTAGACTCGAAACATTAACCTGCTCTCTCACTACGGATGCTGCCTGACCCGCTGTGATCTCCAACATTTTTCATTCCCAATCCTATCCCAACCCAGTGCCGAACCCATTCCCATCCATTCTGTCACCATTCCCAAGCTCAGTCCCTTGGTGATTCCTTCATTCCCTCCACAGGGGCTGATCCCCAGGTAGCGAGCAGATCAGTAGCCTCCTGTTGTGTGCCTCAGAAGTGTTTTCTGTACACCGAGCAGAATAGATAGGGGTTTGTGTTCACTGTAATCTCTGTTCAAATGACTTTGTGACTCAATGGGGCCATGGGCAAGTAAGCATCCAAGGTCCACATTGAAAACCAGGTCTTTAGTTTGAAACAAGAACAAACAAGATGCTGTGTGCGAATTCATCAGATGTTTCAGGTCTTGCCTGAGGCAGTGTCCTCCACGGTGTTATGTCTTGAGTACTCTCTCTGTAGAATCGAGCCTTTCATGAGGACTTTGGGATGGTGTTTGTTCTGCTTTCTCCTGCTGAAGCAGCTGGTTTGCCAGTGCTGGCCTTGTCCTTTATAGAATTGTTACAGTACTGAAGGAGGCCATTCAGCCCAGCGTATCTGCACCAGTTTTATTATCTCCTGCCTTTCCCCATATCCCTGCACGCTATCTCGATCCAAATAACCGTCCTACGTCCCTCTAGAATGCTTCATTTGAATCTGCCATATTTCAAGGCAGTGCATTTCAGACCCTAACTATTCAAAGAGTCAGTCATAGTCATACAGCATGGAAACAGACCCTTTGATCCAACCAGCCCACTCCAACCATGTTCCCAAACTCAACTAGTCCCATGTGTCTGTGATTAAGACTTTTCTTACATCACCTTTGCTTCAATCACATAGCACTTTAAATCTATGCCCTCTCGACAGTATGAGCAGGTACAGTTTCTCCTGATTTGCTCTGTCTAGCCAACTCATGATTTTGAAAATCCTAGTCAAGTCTCCTCTCAGGTTCCTCCTCTCCAGATTCTTCAATCGATCATAGAGATGCACAGCATGGAAACCCGTCCATGCCAACCAGATATCCCAACCCAATCTAGTCCCACCTGCCAGCACTTGGCCCATATCCCTCCAAACCCTTCCTATTCACATACCCATCCAGATGTCTTTTAAATACTGTAATTGTACCAGCCTCCACCACATCCTCTGGCAGCTCATTCCATACACGTACCACCCTCTGCATGAAAACGTTGCCCCTTAGGTCTCTTTTATATCTTTCCCCTCTCACCCTAAACCCTATGCCCTCTAGTTCTGGACTCCCCAACCCCAGGGAAAAGACTTTGTCTATTCACCCTATCTATGCCTCTCATAATTTTATAAACCTCTATAAGGTCACCCCTCAGCCTCTGACGCTCCAGGGAAAACAGCCCCAGCCTGTTCAACCTCTCCCTATAGCTCAAATCCTCCAACCCAGGCAACATCCTTGTAAATCTTTTCTGAATCCTTTCAAGTTTTACAACATCCTTCCTTCTGCCCAAAAATAAAACAAAGAACTACAGATGCGGAAGATCTGAAACAAAAGATGGAAATTGTTGGAAAAACTCAGCCAAGTACCTGTGGAGAGAAAACAGTTATTGTTTCAAGTCCAGTGTCCCTTCACCAAATCTTCAAATTGGTTCCTGTGCACAGGTGCTGCCAGGCTCGTTGTGTTTCTCCAGCAATTTCTGACATCCTTCTGCCCTCTCTAATCCTTGACAGTAAGAATATCCTGCATTTATATAGCGTTTTTGAAAACATGCCAAAGCACTCCACAAAAGAGCATTATATGACAAAGTCTGGCACTGAGCCACATGGGAAGATATGGCAAAAGGCCCAATCAGGAGGTGGTTTTAAAAATTGACTGCAGAGTGGGGAAAGGGTGTTGGAGAGGTTTAGGGAGAGAGTTTAGGGCTCAGGCAGGCACCCAGTGTTGGAGCTATAGGAATTGAGTATGTCCAAGAGGTCAGAATTGGAGGAGAGCAGAGAATTTGGAGGCTTCTGGGGCCATACATTATGCATATAGCCTTGGAGGAATTTGAGCTGGGGGCTGAGGTACTGTCGAGGGGTATCTAAACTGGGGGAAAATGTCAGAGAAAAGATGGGCGAAAGCGACATAGAGGATTAATGCGACGCAGGAGATGTAGCAATCAATTTGCACGAAGTAAGATCCCAGAAACAGCAATGTGTTAATGACTGTTGTGGCGAAAGTGAGGACTGCAGATGCTGGAGATCAGAGTTGAGATGTGGCGCTGGAAAAGCACAGCCAGTCAGGCAGCACCCGAGGAGCAGGAGAATCGACGTTTTGGGCAAAAGCCCTTCATCAAGAATGAGCCATTTCTGATTAACGTCAATTTCTGACAAAACGTCAATTTTTTAGATTAGATTAGATCACAGTGTGGAAACAGGCCCTTCAGCCCAACAGGTCCACACCGACCCGCCGAAGCGCAACCCACCCAGACCCATTCCCCTACATTTACCCCTTCACCTAACACTACGGGCAATTTAGCATGGCCAATTCACCTAACCTGCACATTTTTGGACTGTGGGAGGAAACCGGAGCACCCAGAGGAAACCCACACAGACACGGGGAGAACGTTCAAACTCCACACAGTCAGTCGCCTGAGGCTGGAATTGAACCCGGGTCTCTGGCGCTGTGAGGCAGCAGTGTGTCACCGTGCAGCCCACCTTTTCCTGCTCCTTGGATGCTGCCTGACTTGCTCTGCTTTTCCTGCACCACTGTAATGAGCATTGTGGTCTGTACTGTTGAAACTGTATCCTGAACAAAGAGCAGAGTCCAGTTATTTGAAGAACAGACAGTGATTGATCTGAACTTTATCCTGCGTCAAATTCCTCTCAATCTAAGATACAGGACAGCTGTTATCGAATAGGTAAAGCCCTCACCTCTGGGTCAGTAGGTTGTGGGGTCAGAGTTCCAGTCCAGAGGCTGAGCAGAAAAGTCTGGGTGAATGTTGCAGAGTTGTCATCTCTGATAATGCCCCCTCCGCCTGCGCTGCTGGATGGAAAAGATCTCGTGGCCTTTATTTCAAAAAAGAGCAGGGAGTGGGGGTGCTCTCCCTGCATTTCAGTGCTAACATTTATCCCCCAGCCCACATTGTTATTAAACATATTAGCTGGCCATTATCCTGCTGTTTGTGCTCAGTTGCTGTGTGTAAACCAGCTGTCACATTAACAGCAACAAACACCGTCAAAATATTTCATTTTCTGCAAAGCTTTGGGATGTGGAAGGAATAATTTGTCTTTGCTTTTAGGTATAACAAGGGATTTTTAATATTATGCAGTCAAGATCCAGTCACCATTGATTTTAGTCTTTATCTAATGTTACTTTTAAAAAAAAACACATCATTTGGTAAGCTACTACATCAGTGTTTGGCTGCACCCTCACTGGTTGTTGTGATTTTAACATTATGACAGACAGCGTGCTTCTAAAGCATTACATTTAGTGGGAAACACTTTGGGGATTCTTGGAGTTGCTTCAACGTGTGTGTTATTATCAACGCAAATCTTTGCATCCACTGGTCCTCAGTGTTATGGCTGGCTTTCATAATCAGAGCTGTTGCTGTCCTAATGAGCACAGTGTCACTGTGCAATTGATTAATTAAAGAGGATCTTATTCCTAATGGAAGCTGATCACTCACAGATACTTTGACAAGGATCAGTCAATCCTTTGGCGGCTATTTATCGGAAAAGGCTAATATCCAGTGAACTCTAAGCGGACTGGGGAGTTGCCAGTCTCCATTGTGACTCGAAACAGCAGGAAGAGATTCTGCTGAGCCACACTGGGCATGTATAGGACTGCCATGGCAGAGTGTGCCACAATCCTGCACTTGTCTGGGTCACAAGGAGCTGGGTTCAAGTCCCACTCCTGTGTCACGCGAATCCCTAACCCAGTACTCCTGGGGCTGCCATCTCTCCGAGTCAATCTTACAAAGGGGGAATCAGAAAAGCAATTGAGGAGAAAAGGTTTACAAGGCTAGGGCTGAGGCGCAAGATAAGTTGGCTAGGTCCTGCCTGGCTTCAATGGGCCAAATGGCCTACTTGTTTGCTCTTAGCATTTTGCAAACTGCAACCTGAAAGTCACCTGACTTCTGAGGTGTATATAAAAGGTTTCAGGGCCACTATTTCCGTGGAGTGCAATTAAAGATTTCCCCAGGGTCCAGGAACCACTATGCATTGCTCAAACAACATCACAAAAAGGGATTTATCTTCCACTGCTCCAGGGGATCACATTGTGTCTGTTGATGTTAACTGGGATATCGCTGACCTTTCTGAGATGCAATCTCTTCCCAAGCCCCAGATTGACAGAGGGCACTCAGCACATTTGAGTATGTCTCTACTTCCCTTATCTCTCCTGCCCTCCCCCAACACAGCCCACCCTTGCACCTCCCTGCAGTCAGGAAGACGAAGGGGGGGGGGGGGGAGAATGCAAGAATATAAGAAAACAAGCACTGAACTAAAATATCCCATTCCATCAACATTTCCTTTGAGAAGCCTGCAGCCAGTCTGTTTGGCAGGACTGAAATACACATTGTCTGATGCCAAACCAATCAGCTATACAGTAACAGAGCTGTGAATACTTGGTGACTTTATAATTTGGAACATGGGGTTTGTGCTGAGAGTATCACTGATGGCTAAGGCCATGTAGATTAGACTGAGGATAGATCTCTACATCTCAGAGAGTGGTGGCCCTTTGGAATTCTCTGGCCCAGAGACCTGTAGCTAGAGAGAGAGATCGATCGATTTTTGATCTCTCCATGAACCAGGCGATAGGGGAATGAGGAGAAAGTGATGGCTGCAGATGCTGGAGATCAGAGTCAAGAGTGTGGTGCTGGGAAAGCACAGCAGGTCAGGCATCATCCGAGGAGCAGGAGAGTTGATGTTTTGTGCATGATCCTTTGGTCAGGAATGGAGATGGTTTGTACAGTTGGAAGATCAGTCATGATGATATTGAATGTTGGAGCATCCTCGAGGGGCTGAATGGCCTATTTCACATCTTCTCATGTTCCTATGATTGGCTGGAGTTTGGACAAACAGGTTTTAGTGAGAGACATCATCCCCTCCCTTGTCAGCCTTCCACAGGAGCTATTCCTTCTTGGTCCATTGCTCCTCCATTCCCAACACTGCCCCACACCCCCATGGCACCTTCCCATACATCTGTAGAAGGTGTAACACCTGCCCATTTACCTCCTCCCTCCTCACTATCCAAGGGTCCAGACACACCTTCCAGGTGAAGCAGCGATTCACCTTCAATCTCGTCTACTGTATTTGCTGCTCACAATGTGGCCTCTTCTGCACTGGGACGACGAGGCACTGACTGGGTGACCGCTTTGCGGACCACCTACATTCTGTCTGCAAAAGTGACCCTGAGCTTCTCGCTGCCTATCACCTCAATATGCAACCCTGTTCCCTGGCTAGCGTCTCTGTCTCAGTGCTCTAGCGAAGTTCAACACAAGGTGGGTGGACTGCACTTCATGTTCTGCTTGGGGAACCTGCAGCCCCCCCCCAGAATCAATATCGAGCTCAATAATTTGAAGGTCTGAGCACGTGTTCCCTTGTCCTTTACCCACCCCCACACCCCTGGCCCTGACATCACACGGGCTGCTTCCATTTTCACCTGCTTGCAATCCTCATTAACAGCTTTTGTTCATCCTGGCAGACTGTCATCCATCCCTCCGCCTCCCTAACGTTCTTCCCTTCACTCAGGGCTCCATGTCCACCTGATCTGCTCACTCATCCCCATGTCTTCAGTATCTCTGCCACCTTTTCCTAGCTGCAATGAGTTCTGAAATAGGGTCAGCAACCTCCAAAAGTTAACTCTGTTTCTCTCTCCACGGATGCTGCCGGACCTGCTGAGCTTTTCCAGCAATTTCTGTGTTTCTTTTTTCAGGTTTCCAGCATCCGCAGTTCTTGGTTTTAGTTTTGGTTTTAATAAGTGACTTAAAAAAAGGGAAAAAAAAACAGATCGCAGGGGAGCTGGAGAGGTTCGGTGAGGAAATTCCAGGACTTAGAATGAAGGCAGTTGAAGGCACCACAGTCAGTGATGTCATGACAGAATCCAGGGGTTCTATAGGGAATTATGGAAGAACAGATATTGCAGGGAGTTACAAGGCTGGAAGAGATTGTGAGAAAAGGAGGCATGTACTGAGAATTTGCACAGTTCCCTCATGATTGGGTGCTCAGAGGGTCATTAGTTGCAGGATTTCAGGCTACTCGTGACCCTGCATGCATTCCTTTACAATGTGTGTCGTGGAATGTCAGAAGAAAATAAACTACTCATTGCAAGAGAGTGTTCATGGGTATTACTATCACCAAATTTTATAATGATCAAGGTGATTAGTGTATGAGTAGACTGGGGCTGATTTCCCTCTGAGGCTGAGAATTGACCTTACAGAGGGTTGTAAAATTGTGAGGGGCATGGATAGACAGGATCCTCCAGGGTAGGGGACTCCAGAACTAGAGGGCATAGGTTTAGGGTGAAAGGGGAAAGATTTAAAAAGGAGCTGAGTGGTAACGTTTTCACGCAGAGGGTGGTACGTGTATGGAAAGAGCTGCCAGAGGAAGTGGTGGAGGCTGGTACAATTACAACATTTAAAAGGCATCTGGATGGGTATATGAATAGGAAGGGTTTAGAGAGATATGGGCCAAGTGCTGGCAAATGGGACTAGATTAATTTTGGATATCTGGTTGGCATGGACAAGTTGAAACCAGGGTCTGTTTCCGTGCTGTACATCTCGATGCCTCTGTGAAATGAAATAATACACAATTACACACTTTTTTATTTGCTCATGGAATGTGTTGCTGGCTGGGCCAGTATTTATTGACAGTACTGGGGGTAGAGAACCTTGGTTTGGAAGGAGCTGTCAGAGGAGCCTTGGGGATTTTCTGCAGTGTATCATTATTAGTTCACACAACCCATCACCACTTCCATCTGGAAGGACAAGGGTAGCAGATATATGGGAACACCACTAGCTGCAAGTTCACCTCCAGCCATTCACCATCCTGACTTGGAAATATATCGCCGTTCCTTCACTATCTCTGGGTCAAAATCCTGGAATTCCCTCTGTAACAGCATTGTGGGTCAACCCACAGGGCATGTACTGTAGCAGTTCAAGAAGGCAGCTCACCTCCACCTTCTCAAGGGGCAACTAGGGACAGGCAGTAATTC
Source organism: Chiloscyllium plagiosum (assembly GCF_037043375.1). Lineage (NCBI taxonomy): Eukaryota > Metazoa > Chordata > Chondrichthyes > Orectolobiformes > Hemiscylliidae > Chiloscyllium > Chiloscyllium plagiosum. The sequence continues at coordinate 9,351,810 of NW_028270150.1, read as the reverse complement.
CTAAGAATGCCAGTGGTGCTGACTTCCCATGAATGAATAAAAATGAGTAATTGATCTGTGGCCACCATTTACAGGGAAGTTTTTTCTGGACTCCAATTTGAACACTTCCCAAGCACTACAAATAACAGATTTTCTGGGCCTTATCATATTAGTGCTGGTAGTGTTGCTAGTGTTGATTCCTGATGAAGGGCTCATGCCAGAAACACTGACTCTCCTGCTCCTCGGACACTGCCTGACCTGCTGTGCTTTTCCAGCGACACACTTTTCGACTAGTGTTGGTAGGTGCTTGTTCTACATTGCAGCAATGACTACACTGGCTGTCAAGCACTTTGGGATATCTGAAAGGTGCTATATAAAGGCACAAGTCGGTTAATTCCTTTTAATGGCAACCACTTGTGACAGGTGGCTAGGCATGAATACCTGCTGGTCTAACAGAGCGGACCTGATGGTTTTCATATTCCTAGTCTCACGGAGAATAGTGAGAGTAGGTGTTGGTCTCCTTTGTTAGGACAGGTGGATTTACAGCAGCCTGGAAATCATACAGTGCCTATCACAGCATTGCAGTAAAACAGATCTTTGTTGACTTGGATGGCTGGTCTGTCATGCAGAATAATGCCCAACAGCTTAGTTTCACTTCCTGCTTTGGCTGGGGTTATCACAAGGGCCTTACCCTCTCCTAAGGTGTGGTCACCCTCAGGTTAAACTCACCACCAGCCGTTTCTCTCTAATGAGGAAGCAGTCCTCTGGGACGATGACAGCGACTGCCGTGAACAATAACCCAGCTTGCAAACCCTGCAGTGTTTGTCAGCTTGATGGCCACCTCCTTTTTAAATCTTGTCAGAGGGACACTTGAAGAAGGAATGAAACAGACATTAAAATACGGAGGGGGTACAGGGGAAGTGATTGACAAACTGCTGACCACAACACTTTCTGAATAACTGCATGGAACCAGTGTTTATTTAGCAGGGCATGGGTTAAACCTGTAACTGGTGTCGTTAAATAGTGAGAGATGAAATTGCTATTGCATCTTACTGTAAATACTTTATTACCTCAGTTAAGTTTAGCACCTGCCATTGTGCTTTTTTTATGGATTCATAAATGTTCTCAGGATATTGCCTACATTGGATAAAAAATAGAAAGTGGCTTTAATTATCCTTTTGCGGGTCTAATCCATGCAAGTTTACAGTGGGGAAGATAGCATCAACATTGTCCGTGGTGTGCGATCTTTACTTAATTCACCAGCCTTGACAATTTATGTTTTTCATTTGCTGTTAACAGCCCCTTCAGGAGGGTGACACTTTCTTCAGAATGTGCCTGGAATATTACTCCAGCTTTCGAGAGAGAGAAAAAAGATGTCACATAAAATAAAAGTGTTTTACATCGGATGCCATCCATGATTTATCACTGTAATTAGATTGTTCGAGGAGTGGTACAGCGGCACTTTATTTCTCCTTTTCTAATTCCTCCTTTCCAAAGCCCCTCCCCGCCCCCCGGCTCTCACCAAAGTAGTCACCAATCCGGGCTGCAGTTCCGTTGGCAGTGCACGGCCCTCCTCCCCAACTGGTGGCTATTCGACTTACAGCGTCAGCACACTCATGCCAATGCAATTCCTGCCTTCTTCGGCAAGACATAAAGGGGAGGAGTGGGAGGGGTCAGGCAAGTGAGGGAGAAATTGGGTGAGTGGAAATGTGATGGGAACATATAAAACACGTTTCGATTTCCTGAAATTTGGCTTTGGGGTGAAATATTTACAGGTTGTTCTGCTATTGCACGCGTTTCGTCAGCACGGATTCGCTATAACGCAATTGATGAATTGGGGGCATTGTTTTGAAAGCACAAATGTTGAAGACGTGTTGGCTGGAATGTGACAACGCTTTAAGTGCCGTTTCTAAAGCATGACTTTTCTATAATACAGGGTTGCATAAGAATGCAACTATCGTATTACAGAAGAACTGACTGTATCTCAGGTCCTAGTCGGTCTGCTAGCTCAGGTATCACACATTCCTGATGAAGGGCTTATGCCCAAAATGTCGACTCTTCTGCTCCGAGGATGCTACCTGACCTGCTGTGCTTCTCCAGCTCCATGCTTAGACTCAGGTGTTACAGACACCTCAGGATGAAGAGCAGGGCTGATTGCCTTGGATTCCTGTGGCAGCTAATTCTTCCCTTAACCCTTGATGCTCAATACTCTGCTTCACCTTGCTTTCATCCTTTCACTACCTGTGGAATCTGGCTGTGCTGAACATTTTCAAGCACTTAAAGTGTGTAGGGCTGCACGGTGGCTCAATGGCTGGCACTGCTGCCTCACAGCACTCGGGGCCCGGGTTCGATTCTAGCCTCAGGTGACTGTCTGTGGGGCGTTTGCACATTCTCCCCACATCTGTGTGGGTTTCCTCTGGGTGCTCCGGTTTCCTGCCACAGTCCAAAGATGTGCAGGTCAGGTGGATTGGTGTGATAAATTGTCCATTGTGTCCAGGGATGTGCAGGCTAAGTGGGTTAATCATGGGAAATGCAGGGTTAGGGGGATAGAGTGGGATGCTTTTCAGAGGTTCGGTGTGGACATGATGCACCAAATGGCCTGCTTCCACACTGTAGGGGATATCTATGTGTAAAGACAGGGGATAAGACACTACATATTGGCATTCTATGTTTATATAGCACCTTCTATGCTGTGAAACATACCAAGGTATTACACAGGAGGGTATCAGATAAACAGGTTTGTTGGGGAGATATTTGAGTAAAGAGTTAAGTTTAAAACACCTTAAGGGAAGTGGAGAGGTTGAGAGAGGGAATTCCAAAAGGGAGGGCTTAGGCAGCTAAAAAACATGGCTGCCATCAGAACATGGAAAACAGGAGCAGGGGTAGGCCATTTGGCCCATCGGGCCTGGTCCACCATTCAGTACAATAATGGCTGATCATCCAATTCAGTCTTTTGTTCCCACTTTTTCCCCCCACCCTTTGATCCCTTTAGCTCTTGGAACAGTATGAATCTCACGAGGCATAATGGTGAAGTGATTAAAAATGGGAACTTTCAAGAGTCCAAAGAGTTCAGAAATCTCGGAGTGATTTGAACCTGGAGGAAACTGCAGGGAGAGTAGTGCTGAGGGGAGGAATGGGGCCCATAGAGAGCTGAACACAGAAATTAGAATTTTAAGACCCACTTCTCATGGGGATTGACAATGACTTTAAGGACTGACAAGCCACATTTCTTCCCGCAAACTTAAATTTGCTGGGCCAAGTGATTTCTATTATCAGTGCACAAAGCTGTTAGTCTCTCAAGCCTGTTTACACTCTGCCTTCACCAAACTATCTGTTGTATTTGTTCTGTCTTATTTCCAAACTCCCACAGTCTATTAAAGTTACTCAAGAGATTATCAGAGAACAGTTCAATGATCAATCAGTAATTCATTACTTGCTTTGCAAATGTTTATCAGTCAAGAGGAAGAAGTAAACATTTGTCTTGTCAAATGTGATGTCAGTTAGTCTTTACAGAGTGTTTGGCATTTGTTCCCAGGGGACTGACCATGGGTTCTTTTCCACAAACCCAATTGACTCATCTTTTCTGGGTTATCTCCCCTCTGTTACAGGCAGCAAGGTCAGGAACATTAAAGGGGAAGGGAACAGAATTTATAAGGTAAAAACAATGACAGCAGATGCTGGAAACCAGATTCTGGATCAGTGGTGCTGGGAGAGCACAGCAATTCAGGCAGCATCCGACGAGCAGCAAAATCGACGTTTCAGGCAAAAGCCCTTCATCGGGAATAAAGCCTGCTTTATTCCTGATGAAGGGCTTTTGCCCGAAACATCGATTTTGTTGCTCGTCGGATGCTGCCTGAATTGCTGTGCTCTTCCAGCACCACTGATCCAGAACAGAATTTATAAGTTTAACGAAAAGCTGCAACAACAATAACAGGGAGTGAGAGGTGGTCCATATTGAGAATAAATATGGGTGTTTATTACTCAGGCCCAATGGCCTGTTTTTGTGCTGTATGCGCCATGCTGTTGGGAGTTGGTTTGGCTCAGTTGGCTGGATGGCTGGTTTATGATATGCAGTGATATCACCAACATGAGTTCAGTTCCTGCACGAGCTGAGGTTTCTATGGGGAAATCTCCTTCTCAACCTCTCCCCTTGCTTGAAACATAGTGACCCGCTGATTAAACCACCAGTCTGTCTAACGAGAGAGCAGCCCCACAGGGTGGTGTAATGTTGCTCCTGGAGAGTTTTACAGTTTCTCACTGAACTGCACAGCCTTGCTCTCAAGAGGGTTACATTCTTGCACCATGTAACTTAACTGAATAACTATTTCAGCTTGGAACAGCTTGTTTTAATTGCATTGTTTTGGAGTCACAGATAATGGGTGTAGAGTATACCAAAACTCATGATGAAGCTGCTGTGGGGTTTTAGAAAAGAGTCATATCGGACTCAAAAATGCTATCTCTGTCTCACTCTCCACCAGACTGCCAGACCTGCTGATTTCCTCCAGCCCTGTTTGTGTTTGTTTCAGATTTCCAGTGTTTTGCTTTTCGTAAGGAGCTATAGGTCCAGCTCGGGCTAATGTAGCAGAGGGCACCAATTCCTGGGAGAAAGTGAGGTCTGCAGATGCTGGAGATCAGAGTTGAGAGTGTGGTGCTGGAAAAGCACAGCCGGTCAGGCAGCATCCAAGGAGCAGCAGAATCAACGTTTCGGGCATAAGCCCTTCATCAGGAGCATCTGCAGGAATTTCTGATGAAGGGCTTACGCCCGAAATATCGATTCTCCTGCTCCTCGGATGCTACCTGACCTGCTGTGCTTTTCCAGCAAACACTCTGGAAATCAATTCCTGGTCTTACTACAGAAGCCCCATGTAGCTAATCAGTTAAGGTTTATTGTAGTTTATTGTGTGTTCGCAGCTCGTTACAGATGAGAACGATCAGCAAGCCATTGTTACAGAGACTTTGAAGAGGATCTGGTTGTAGGGTTTGAACTGCTTCAAGATTCTAACTCAAGCCACAATTCCATGTGGCATCATTACAGTGGGTGGTGATAATGCAATCCCTCTTTATTAACCCTTTCGGACCCATGTGCAATGCAAACGGCTGAGAACACAAATAACCTTCTTTCCGTGTTATTGTCGTACTTGATCTCACCATGAACTTTCCACCGCATACCTGAGGCATCACTAAAGGGTTCTATTCCAGCTCTGTCACATTGCCCGACTCTGCCTCTTTCTCAGCGCATGCACTGCTGTTGCCCTGTCACCTTGACGATTATTACTGGCTCGTGTTTTACGTTCCAGCCTCCAGGACATGCACGCACCAAGAGCTCTGCTACTTGTATCGAAACTCGGCCCACATCTCGATCAGCCTGTGCTCACTGCATCGGCTCCTGGTCAAGCCATACTTTGATTTTCAAATCTCCTTCTCTTCAAATAGTCCAATGGACTCACTCTTCCAGACCTCTGGAATCCTCCCTCACTCCCATGCCGAAATAGCTGAGGAGAACGCTCGTCTCTCAGTCAGAAAGTCAAGGGTTTGAATCCTACTCCGAGACAACAGCACTAAATCGAGGATAACATATTCCAATGCTATGTACTGCAGTCTCAGAGAGTCAGTACTGAGGGAGTGCCGCACTGTCAGAGGGTCAGTACTGAGGGAGTACTGTACTGTCAGAGGATCAGTGCTGAGGGAGTGCTGCACTGTCAGAGGGTCAGTACTGAAGGAGCGCTGCACTGTTGGAGAGTCAGTGCTGAGGGAGTGCCGCACTGTCAGAGGGTCAGTACTGAGGGAGTACTGTACTGTCAGAGGATCAGTGCTGAGGGAGTGCTGCACTATTGGAGGGTCAGTACTGAGGGAGTGCTACATTGTCGGAGCGTCAGTTCTGAGGGAGTGCCACATTGTCAGAGGGTTAATACTGAGGGAGTGCTGCACTGTCAGAAGGTCAGTACTGAGGGAGTGCTGCACTGTCAGAGGGTCAGTACTGAAGGAGCGCTGCACTGTTGGAGAGTCAGTGCTGAGGGAGTGCCGCACTGTCAGAGGGTCAGCGGTGAGGGAATGCCACACTGTCAGAGGGTCAGTACTGAGCGAGTGCTGCACTATTGGAGGGTCAGTACTGAGGGAGTGCTGCACTGTCGGAGCGTCAGTTCTGAGGGAGTGCCACATTGTCAGTTAATACTGAGGGAGTGCCACACTGTTGGAGGGTCCGGACTGAGGGAGCACTGTACTGTCAAAAGGTCAGTACTGAGAGAGTACCGCATTGTCAGAGGGTCAGTACTGAGGGAGTGCTGCACTTTAAGAGGGACAGTGTTCACTCTGTAGGTGGACATTAAAGATCCATCAGCCACTATTTGAGCAAAGGAATTCCTCATCAGCTACTATCCCAGTGTCATTCAAAAATTATTATCTGGTTATCATATTGCTGGTTGTGGGAGCTTGCTGTGCACCTGGTGCCTGGCATGTTCTCTATTTTTCTTTAGTAATTCACCGTTTGGGTGCCACGGGCTGGGCCCAGCATTTATTACCCATCCCTAGTTGCCCCTTGAGAAGGTGGGGGTGAGCAGCCTTCCTGAACCACTGCAGTCCACCTGCAGTAGGTGCACTCAATAAAATTGATTCGTCCAATTTTATTCCCTTAATCAGACATTGTAGTGTTTTAGATCCAACTGAACAGATCACTGGGCCATTCAACAGACAACCATATTGCTGTGGGTCTGGAGTCACATGGAGTCCAGACTAAGTAAGAATAGATTTCCTTCCTTAAAGGACCTTATGAACCAGATGGCTTTTTAACAGCAATTGGCAATAGTCACATGAATACAATCAGAGTCCCTTTTTAGATTCTGGATCCACTTTAATTGAATTCAAGCTGCACCAGCAGTGGAGGCGATGGCCTAGCGGTAATATCACTGGACTGTTCATCCAGAGATTCAGGAAATTATCTGGGGACCTGGGTTAGAGTCCCACCATGGCAGATGGTAGAGTTTGAGTTCTCTTTTCAAAAATAAAAGTGGAGTTGAGTCCAATGATGACCATTGCTGATTGTGGGGAAAAACCCATCTAGTTCTCTCATGTCCTTCCATCCTTACCTGGCCTGGCCAACATGTGACTCAAGCACACAATAATATGGTTGGTTCTTAACTGCCCCCTGGGCAAAATCTGCTGGCCTAGTCAGTGACACCCACACCCACAGCCCTTTTTAAAAGCTACCATGGTGTGATTTGAACCCTTGTTCTGGGAACATTAACTTGGATCTCTGGATTTTAAGTCCAATGTTGTTACACCACCATCAACACCACCTTTTTTTGGGAAATAAAAACGTTGTTGAATGTGTCATTGGTTGATAGACTCTTAGAGATTGTGAAAGGAGCCTCCAATCTGTAAAGATCTGCTTTGGTTTTTCCATTGAGAAGATCCAGGGTGCATTGAGCAACCGTTTTGCACAAAGACACATCAATAGGAGAAGAATGAGGTGAAACGAAAGTGTTTCATTGATCTAGCACTATTCATGACCACAGCATGTCTCAATATGTTCCATTGCCAATAGAGTGCTTGTCAGAGGTGCTGGCTTCGTGTCTTGCAGGAAATGTTTTACACCCAACAAGGCAAACCAGGTTCCAGAACCAATCCCACAAGGTCAGACAATGGCCTAGTGGCATTAATGCTGGATTGTTAATCCAGGGACCCTAGTAATGATTGGTGGGCCTGGGTTCAGATCCTGCCATGGTATTTTGTGCAGTTTAGATTCAATTAAAAACCTGAAGAGTCTAATGGTAACCATGAAACTGTTGCTGATTATCAGGAATACTAATGTCTGAGATCTGCCTAAGTTACCTGGTCAGGCCTGCATGTGACTCCAGACCCACAGCAATGTGGTTGACTCTTAAACTGTCCTCTGGGCAATTAAGGATGGGCAATAAATGCTGGCCCATGAATTAATAAAAGGAAGGATGCAACAAGGTCCTACCAACAGATCCAGAAAGGTTACATTAACTGCAGTGTGAATGTTGGTACTTTTTATGGTGTTGGTTGAGGGCTCCAAGTGTAGCTCCTCTGCTCCTCTGATGTAGTGGCTGTGGGTCTGTTCACCCAAACAGTGCAACGGGGACTTAGCTTGATGAGTCACTGCTGAGGCAGCAGCTCTGACAGTGCTGCACTCCTGTGGCACTGCACTCATCAGCTGTGATCTTTGTAGGGGAGGTGAGGAGCTGCTGGATTCAGGAGGGAAGCAGTGTAGGCCGGGAAAGGCGAGGCAGAGTAGTGATGTCACAGTGGGGATGCTGATGATGTCTGTGTGACCAACTTCCTGAGCGGGTACTCTGTGCCCAGCTCCGAAACGGCGGGCGAGCCCCAGCGTGGACAGAGAAAGTGTTTCAGGGATACCCTCAAGGCCTCCCTGGGGAATTGCAGAGACCTGGGAATCAGTGGCCCAAGACGGTCCAAAGTGGAGGAGCAGCATCCAGGAAGATGTCGAGCACCTCGAGACTTGCCGTCGGGAAGGAAAATGGAAGCCAGGTGAAAACAGCGTAAGCAGCGCGCTCCCTCAACCCTTCCCATGACCACCACCTGCCCCAAGTGTAACACCGTCTGTGGTAGCCCCATCAGTATGTACAGCCACCGACAGACTCCCCCTGAGAGTGAGAGAGAGTTATCTCCATCTGCGAGGGGCCACCAGTGATGGTGATGATGATGGGTGGCAATAGTTGCTTGGTCTTTTCCTTCTCCTTGTGTTTGTTTTTCGAAGTTTCAGTGAGGACCCTCATTCTTGGAGGTAGGGGTCAACACCATGGGAGTGAGGGAGGGAGCAGGCACGCGCTCACAATAATATTGCCTGGAGCTGCCTGGAATGCTAGTCATTAGCTGGAGTTTACAACTCAGAACTGCTGATAATGTTTTTTTTTCCTCCAGCCCATTTATAATCCTGTCCATTGTGGTGTTGGAAACAGCTGCAATGTGCTATTTCCAGCTCCCGATTATTGCTGTACTTGTTAATTAAGAGGAAGCTGTTCCCTCAAAATGACTTTTTCCATTGTGTACACTTTGAGGGTTTCTTGGCAAGGTGACAGCGAGCAGAGGGGGAGGGGGGGGGGCGGAGACTCTTGGTTTGCTTTTTATTATCTGTAATTTTCCTCATTTTGTTTTCTGCTTTTCATTTACATTCATACCCTGCAGGAGCGATTGACTTCTGAGAAGAATGAATCTGGATCTATTTCCTGTCATAAGTATTTTCCTTTGTTCCAACTGGTTGGAATTCAGAATGTGTGCAGTTGTGTCCAACTCTGTGTAGGAGTTGCAGACTCTTGGAGGGTCACCTTGCCCTTGTGGGTACCAACCTCTCTTAGCAGCACCCACCTTGCCCTCTGGGCTGTTGGTACACCAGAATTGTTGACTTTCTGATTTAGCCAGCTAAATCAGGAGCCTGTGCACTGTCCTCAATCGAATGACGAGTGTTGAAATAATGTGTGTTTTTTGGCATGTGTGTCACAACATCTGTGTGTATCAATGCATGTTTGTTTATCTGTATAAGTACAATTGTATGTGCATCAATGTGTATGTCGTGTATCAATGTTTGTGTGTGTGGGCGCGTGCATCAATGTGTTTTTGTCTGTTTATCAATCTGTGTAATTGCAATAAAAACAGAAATTGCTGGAGAAACTCAGCAAGTCTGGCAGCACTTGTGCAGAGAAAGCAGAGTTAACGTTTCAAATGCAGGTACCCTTCTTCAGAATGTGTCTTCAGAAGGGCCACTGGACGTGAACCTGTTAACTCTGTTTCTCTGTCTGCACAGATGCCACCGGAAGTGTGTGTAAATCTGTGTATTTGTATTTGAGTGTTTGTTTTTAAGGGCAGTTATACCCTGTGGCTTTAGAACCAGTACTGTTCGGTGTTCTGCCCTTAATATCACACATACATGGAGGACCGTGTATAGTGAGCAGTGCTACGCATGTCAGCTGTTAGTGGGAGTGAGGAAGATAAGATGACTTTTATAGCTCTTCCCTCTGCTTTCTCCTTACAAATCCTGAGGAAGCTTTCCAACGTGAAGTATACTTGGAATACTGTGAACGCTCTCGGTAGCCATATTACAAAAGGTTTGACAAAGGGTCAGTTAGACTCGAAACACCAGCTCTTTTCTCTCCTTACAGATGCTGCCAGGCCTGCTGAGATTTTCCAGCATTTTCTCTTTTGGTTACAAAAGGTACTCAGGGACAGTGGAGAAAGTGCGAGTGTGAGACCAGAGTCAAGAAGGCTGAATCAGGTAAAGAATTGAGGATGACTTTTTTTTTAAGATTCCCTACCGTGTGGAAACAGGCCCTTCGGCCCAACCAGTCCACACCGACCCTCCGAAGAGTAACCCATCCTGACCCATCTTCCTCTGACTAATGCACCTAACACTATTGGCAATTTAGCATGGCCAATTCACCTGACCTGCACATCTTTGGATTGTGGGAGGAAACCAGAGGTAACCCAAGGAGACACAGGGAAAATGTGCAAACTCCACACAGACAGTCGCCCACGGCTGGGATTGAACCTGTGACCCTGGTGCTGTGAGGCTGCAGTGCTAACCACTGAGCCAACCTGCCACCCCTCTTGCAGCTTTTTAAAATTAGAAAAAGGTCAATAGGTAGGTGTGGAGAAAATGTTTCCACTTGAGGGGTATTTAGAAACTCGGAAGATTATTGGCTGTGGCTAATCGATAAGGAATTCAAGTGGGAGTATAGGATTTGCTATCATTTGAAGTGGTTGAGGTAATTAGTGAGGATATATTTTAAGATAAATCTTTTATTTCTTTCTCTTTCTTGTGTTTGTCTAGCTTCCTTTTAAATATATCTGTATTCTTCACTTCAATCACTCAGTGTAGCAGTGAGTTCCACATTCTCACCCTGTCTGGGTGAAGAGAGCTCCCCTGAATTCCTCACTGGATTTATGAGTGACTGTATATTTAGGGGCCTTGCTCTTGCTGTGCCCCGTTGTGGTCGCACCTTCTCTCTGTTTATCTGACAACAACTGCATTTTATCATTTTGAAGCTGCTGAATATGTCAGCCTCTCAAAGAGAAAGAGCACTCTCTCTCCTGCTCACTCAGTCCTGACTGGTATTGTCTCTCAGTTCCGGGATCATTCATCAGGACTGCTCATTTGAAATGTCGACAGAGCTTCTGTATCTACTTTGGGGAGGCCAGAACAGCACACGATCCCCTCAGCAAGGGACAGGAAGGGAATAAGGGTTAGGATGTGGGATTCATACCCCAAAGGTCTGGCCTTTCAGTTTAAGGACATTGGTTCAAAACACACCGTAGGTGATGAAGTTTAAACAAAAGCAGGGATATATGGGGGCCCTTGTGGTGCAGTGGTATAGTCCCTTCCTCTGAGCTAGGAGGCTTGTATTCAAGTCCCAACTGCTCCAGAAGCATGTAATAACATCCTTGAACAGGTTGATGAGAAAATATTTTTCTGGAAATCCAGAACGTGAAGCTGGCTGTAGAAATGGTGACCATGCGACTGCGACTGGTTGTTGTTAAAAGCCCATCTGGTTCCCTAACATCCTTTAGGGAAGGAAATCTGCCATCCTTCCCTGGTCTGGTCTACATGTGACTCCAGACCAGAGCAATCTGGTGGGCTCTTAACTACCGTCTGAAGTGGCCGAGCGAACCGCTCAGTTCAAGGGTAGTTGGTGTTGGGTAACCTCGCTGGTGTCACCCATATCCCCTCATGGAATGAAGAAAATAAGGCACATTCAGCACGGGGCTGAAAGTGTAGCTTGGCCAAAGGGTGGGCTTAGTGTAGGGAAAGTCAGCCATGGGTCAAGGGGAGAAAGCCCACCGTTTTTCTTGCTCTAGATGGGAGGCCATGGTGATGGGGGGAGTGCAGGGATGCAGTGTTTTGGGGGGATGGTGAGTTGGGGATGGCTGGGGGAGGTCTGTCCAGTGAAGATGGTCGGTGGAGCTATCAGCTGGCCCTGAGAATGATGAATGCCTTTCCGACTTCAAGCTGACGAACAGATTCTTCATCATTAATTCAGCCCATTATGAGGTGGTTCATCCGCATTGATTCCAGTGCGCAGGCATCATCTGCAGTTAAGAGGGTATGACGAGCTAGTGGAAATGAGGACTAGGGAAGAGGTAATAATGTACAGTTAAAGTGCGAGCTGGCAGCTTGCTGAGAGGGCTGTGGGAGCATTAATATGGAAACAGCAGACTTGTGGGCAGGTCTCATTAAACACCAGTGGCCTCTCCCAGCATTGGAATGCAGATGGCAAGCCCCATTAGAAAATAAATGCAATTAAATTGCCTCAAATAGACCCCCCCTCCCCACTCCCTCACACACCTCCAGATCGCCACCTTCTGATAGCCTTGCAGAAATAGATTATTTTGTTTGGAAATCGTGCATTGCTAGGGGGTGGGAAAAATTAGTCAGTGGAAACGAAACATATAAATTAACGCAGGAGGAGGCCATTCAGCTCCTCTGGAGTTTGGCCATCAATTTGATCATGACTGATCTGTACCTGAATTACATTTACCACCTTGATTTTATCATCCTGAATACCGTCTGGGTGAAGATCAGTTTCCCAGACGGTCTTTCCTCTGGGCATAAATCTGAGAAAGTTGCTAAAAGGCAGCAGCAGCTATGGGGGTAGGAGAGAGGAGAAAGATGGGCAGGGCAGGGCAGGATGTTGAAGGTTGAGGTGAAGCTTTAAAGATGGTAGCTTTGGCTAAGTGGGTTGGACCCTCACCGTTAAAGCAGAAAGAATTTCCAGGGCATGAGTTCAAAAATCTGGACTGATGCTCCAACTGAGCATCACACACTGTCAGAGGGGCAGCCTCTTGGACAAGATCTTAAACTGAGGCCGTTTGGAGGAGTTGATGGTGGACAAGTGAGGCAGTGAATGTGAAATATATCACAATCCCTTCACTGTCACTGAGTCAAAATCCTGAAACTCCCTCCCTAACAGCAGGTGGACTGTAACGGTTCAAGAAGGCAGCTCACCAACACCTTCTCAAGGGCAACTAGGGATGAGCAATTCAGGTCCAGCCAGCAACACCCACGTCCCATGAATGATTAAAAAATAAAATCTCACCTTAAAGAGTGCAATATTCCCTTAATATTGGCTCTGGGATGGTCTTCCTGGATGATGTGACACACAAACATGTTCTCTATCTCATAAACACACTCTCTCTCTCTCTCTCTCTCTCTCTCTTTCTCTCTGTAATTCTCTCTCAATATACACACTCTCTAATACTCACACACACAGTCTTATACACACACACACTCTCTAATACTCACACACATACACTCTCTTATACTCGCATTCACACACACATACACTCTAATACACACACACTGTCTTATACTCTCACACACGCGCGCACACAGTCTTACACACACAGTCTCTCTAATACTCACATACACTCTCTCTAATACTCACATACACACTCTCTAATACTCACATACACACTCTCTAATGCACACATACACACACATGCACACACACATACACAGTCTTACGCACACATATGCAGATACTCAGATATTCTTTCGCACACACTTTCTCACTCATTTACACAGTGACAGACACACAATGCCAGAACACTTCACATGCAAACTCTCTCACAAAAAAATCTCTCATGTACATGCTCACTCTCACTTTGACACATGCACTCTATCTGCCTCTCTCTCTCTCACACACCCATACATACTTGCATTGGAAGGGCTTCCTGCTTAGTGACAGCAGAGAGGTACCAGCTCCTAGTTCTTATATTAAGTCAGTCAGCAGAGGCCTGAATCCAAAGATCCATCCCAAATGAGCTTATAATAACAGAATTAGAAGTTGGAGGAGGCCATTCAGCCCAATAAGATCATGGCTGACTCTTCACTGAACCAAGACTAAGGCTGACCATTTGCTGTGAGATCCAGGACCAAACCCAGAATTAGCTTTTGTTTTGATTATTTTGTGAATTCAGTTTGTGAATAGAGTGTGAAGCAGGGTTGTATGACAGAGGGGCAAATTTCATTCAAAACGGCAGTTTACATCAAGGAAATGGAATGTAATATTGTATTCCTGCCTGCTTTTTCCAACTATACTCGATATTTCACCACTATTTGATACGTGAGTGTGCCTGAAACAGTGCAGGCAAAAATATGGGAGTAGTCATGTGGAGATAAAAGTATTCTGACAGTGACTGAACAAAACCTGCGCACTGTGTCAGAGATAGCATCAACTTAAGTAATGACCCACCATCCAGCATCTTATCCTGTCGGAGAGTGAACCTCAGTATCAGGACACATTCCAACCATCGAGGGAGCTGGAATTAATCAGGAGGCTGGAGGTGGCTGCATTCCCTTGGGTGTCTAGGCCAGGCTTTTGTGGGGATTCTGGGATTTCCATATACCTTTGCCCTTTGGTTAAAAAAAAGTAATGAGATATCAAATGAACCAAGTACAAGAACTCACACACGCACGCACACACACTCTCATACACACACACTAACACACACACTCTCATACACACACACTAACACACACACTCTCATACACAGACACTAACACACACACTCTCATACACACACACTAACACACACACTCTCATACACAGACACTAACACACACACTCTCATACACACACACTAACACACACACTCTCATACACAGACACTAACACACACACTCTCATACACAGACACTAACACACACACTCTCATACACACACACTAACACACACACTCTCATACACAGACACTAACACACACACTCTCATACACACACACTAACACACACACTCTCATACACACACTCTCACACACACACTAACACACACACTCTCATACACAGACACTAACACACACACTCTCATACACACACACTAACACACACACTCTCATACACAGACACTAACACACACTCTCATACACACACACTAACACACACACTCTCATACACAGACACTAACACACACACTCTCATACACAGACACAGACTAACACAGACACACACTAACACACACACTCTCATACACAGACACTAACACACACACTCTCATACACACACACTAACACACAAACTCTCATACACAGACACTAACACACACACTCTCATACACAGACACAGACTGACACAGACACACACTAACACACACACTCTCATACACAGACACTAACACACACACTCTCATACACACACACTAACACACACACTCTCATACACAGACACTAACACACACACTCTCATACACACACACTAACACACACACTCTCATACACAGACACTAACACACACTCTCATACACACACTAACACACACACTCTCATACACAGACACTAACACACACTCTCATACACAGACACTAACACACACACTCTCATACACAGACACTAACACACACTCTCATACACACACACTAACACACACACTCTCATACACAGACACTAACACACACTCTCATACACAGACACTAACACACACACTCTCATACACACACACTAACACACACACTCTCATACACAGACACTAACACACACACTCTCATACACACACACTAACACACACACTCTCATACACAGACACAGACTGACACAGACACACACTAACACACACACTCTCATACACAGACACTAACACACACACTCTCATACACAGACACTAACACACACACTCATGCACACACACACTAACACACATATGCACACAGACACAGACTGACACAGACACACACTAACACACACACACTCATACACATACACACAGACACACACATTCGCACTCACAGTCTCACACACAGACACGTGCACACGCAGTCTCAGTCTCACACACAGTCAGTAACACACACATACACATGCACACTCACACACACGCACTCACACTCACTCACAGTCTCTCTCACACATACACACTCACAGTCTCTCACACACACACACTCACAGTCTCTCACACACACAGACACACACTCGCGCACACATGCACTCACACACACACGCGCACTCTCTCACACACACACACACACAGAACCGAAAGAAAAGCTTCTCAAAATGGATGCTTCTGAAAGAAAGATGTTTCTATGGAGATTTTAGGATGTCCTAATGAGTGCTTAACAGCCAGGGAGGTGATGTCACTGTAGTGTTTTGGGAAATACAGCAGCCAATTTGCGTGTGGCAAGTTCCCACTATATGCGATGTGATAAATGAACAAGTCGTCTGCTTTCCCAGCACAGTAGAACATCGATTATCCAAACAAGATGGATGGGGAATATTTTGTTTGGATAACTGAGTGTTCGGATAACTGAAACCAAGCGGTAATTTATGAGTGCCAGTTATCCGAACCTATCTCGGTTATCTGGCAATGCACACCATAATGCCGTTTAACTGATAACTGAACGCTGAGTTGCCTAATGCCATTTTTACAGGATCTTGAGACCTTGTTTGGATAATCTGAAATTCGGATATTTGATGTTCGGATAATCGAGGTACTACTGTATTTGTGTGAGCTAACGCTTGCCCCCAAGATGTTGTAGGGAGCTCCTGTTCCACTCTCCGGTAATGTGGTACTGGGATCTTCACACCCAGCTAGATGGGGCCTATTCTGATCTCTAGTCTAAAAGGTGGCACCTTTCCCTGACTGTGTAGAGTTCCCTCAGTACAGCACTGGACGGCCGCACTGCCTAAAGACTGGAGGGATAAAAAGTACAGTATGGGGATGGGCGACAGATGGAACAACTTTGATTTTTGGAAGGGACATGGATCTAGTTTCAATCCAATCCATCCATTGAGAAATTCCCAGAATTGGGTCAATTGTTTTATGCCCTGCCTGATCTTCCTTCCCATTCTGCAGCAGGTTAGTGTAACATTGGACTGTGCTCTCCCATACCACCACCACCATGCCAGCCTCAGTTCACTGATGTTAGCAACAGGATTATCACTTGAATCCCAAGCAGAACAAAAGCAGGCGCACAGGCACACACACAAACAAATACGCAGATACACATGGGCATATACACACACACACACACTGTGAGCCACTAGGGGACACATTGCTCAGCTGACTGGGGATTGGTTGAGTGGGTTCAAATCAATATTTGTGAGATGGAAGGAAGTTGACCAAAGTGGATTGGGTAATCCAGGATGCTGGAAGCAGGAAAGCTCTGGACCGAGAGAGCTATGCAGGGGAGAAAGGTT
This sequence comes from Chiloscyllium plagiosum, assembly GCF_037043375.1. Taxonomy (NCBI): domain Eukaryota; kingdom Metazoa; phylum Chordata; class Chondrichthyes; order Orectolobiformes; family Hemiscylliidae; genus Chiloscyllium; species Chiloscyllium plagiosum. The sequence goes on along the minus strand of NW_028270150.1, from coordinate 9,334,677 downwards.
CCTGGTGACAAAGTACATTCCTCTAAAGCATATTAGAGATTGTAACCTTCCTCATTAACTCCCTCACTGACAACAGCTACACTCAGTGTGATCTGCTGTGGATCAGTGACTGTGCAGACCTGAACGTTAATCTGAGGCAGACCCTCCACTGTATCACTGAGGCAGTACTGCATTATCAAAGTTGTTGTCTTTAAGATATTCCAAAACCCTGTTCAATCTCTTAGGTGGACATAAAGGATCCCAAGGCAGCAATTTCAGAGAAGGAAAGAAAGGCTTACTCCTGTTAATTGGAGGCAATATTTATCCCTCAATTCGTATTTGTAAAGGCCATTAATTGATTGCTGTGTTTTGGGACCTGCAATGCACAAATATCAATTTCTCTATGAAATACCTCCAGGATGGTATCCTGTCACCAAGTCCCCCTTTATGTACATATTGAGAGAGCCTGTCACTGATCCAGTTCCCTCAGAGCTAGCTCTCAGAGTGGACTGAACCTCTGACTCTCCTGTTTATATCTGCCAGCCAGAGCTCCCTGATTGGACCAGATTAACAGCCCCAATGAGGGAACTCATATTCTCGGAGGTCCACCTGGCTGACCTCATTATAATCATTGCACCCTCCATTAAAAGAGTGGGTACACTTCAAAAGTTCTTCAAAAGCATCGGGATATGACAGGCATTATCTAAGTGCAAGTCCTTTGTTTTAACTTATAATATGAGCCAGGATTCAAACCACTGACAGGCCTTATGTTGGACATTATTAATCTCAAGGAGACGTACATTTTTTAAAAATCTTTGCTGTGAGACAGTTTGTGCATTCCCTGGACCCATCTCAGTTCCTAACTGGGCCCTCTGCCAATAGAACAACATTTCATGTTCTCTGTCTTTCTGTGTGAATGAATCACTTTTTTTTAATAAATCTGGGAATACAACTGGCCTGGAGTTCCTCACTGGTTGTGTAAGTAGTAATGTGAACATGACGCAGTGTACAACATTTTGGAAATGTTGGTACAATGGACTCTCCACTCTCACTACATTGAAATCTAAACTCATATAGCAGTCAGGCTTGTGTTGTGGAATACCTTATCTCCCCACATCACTGGGGAGGCAAGGCCTAGTGGTGTTACCGCTGGACTGTTAATCCAGAGACCCAGGTAATGTTCACGGAATCCGGGTTCAAATCCCTCCAGAGCAGATGGTGGAATTTGAATTTAATAAAAATCTGAAATTAAGAGTCTCATGATGACCATGAATTCATTGTTAGGGGAAAAACCCATCTGGTTCTTTAATGCCCTTTAGGGAAGAAAACTGCCCTCCGTACCTGGTCTGGCCTACATGTGACTCCAGACCCACAGCAATCGGGTTGACACTTAACTGCCCTCTGGGCAATTAGGGATGGGCAATAAATGTTGGCCGAGCCAATGACACCGTCGTCTCGTGAATGAATAAAATCTATCTCCTCATATTGTCTTAATGTCCATACATGCACAGATAGACTCCCATACAGAGATATAACAGACATCCATACAGACACCCATCTGTAAACATACACAGAGAGATGAATACACTTACAGACAGACTGACCCACATACAGACACATGCATTAATGTACCCAGAACTACATATAGATACAAACAAACTCAGAGACACATGCACATAGTGACACAGAGACAAACAGGCACACACATAGATACATAGAAGCACAGATATACACACTCAGATTAAAGGGATCTCTTGTAACAACTGGGTACTGTGAAAATTCAACAACAGACCTAAGTCCAGAATAAAGCGAAGGTCCTTAAAATTATATCTGGGATGATATCAGAATCAAAGCACTTTACACAAAGTGGAATGGGAATCTGTAACAGTCTCTCCTATGAATTTCTGTAGAGGATGGGGCAGGAGGGGGAGGATGAATGTCAGAAAAAGGCTATTGTAGTGATTATGGAATCAAAGCTAGCCAATGAAGTGAAGATAGACATCGGCATTGATCTAATTGAATGGTAAAGCAGACTAAAGGAGCTGAATGGATTCCTTCTGTTCGTATGTGCTGAGTGATGATCTGAAAAAGCTGTAAATTCTTCTTGTACCTCATCAAGTCTCATCTACAATCCATTTGTGTATAATGAGTAGCTTTGGCACACAATAGCTGGTAATATGTTCGAGGGATACAGCAGCCTGTTCTCACCAACTCAGCTATGATTGGAAAGGAAGGAGACTAGATAATCTGGCTAATCTTTTAATGGCTATTTAGGGATGGAATATTGATCACCCAACAAACTTAGCATCCCATCCAAAGTGAAATACCTCCACAGAGGCTGGTATCCTGTCACCAAGCCCCCCTTTGTTTACATGTGGAGAGTCCTTGACCCTGATCCAGCTCCCTCAGAGCCAGCTCTCAGAGTGAACAGAACCTCAGACATTCCTGTTTATATCTGTCAGCCAAGCCTCCCTGATTGAACTAGATTAACAGCCCCAATCAGGGAACTCATATTCTTTGAGGTCAACCTGACTGACCATTGAGAGTGAAAATGCAGCAACTTGCAACAATCAGATTGGTCAGGTCTACACACACAATTTCAGTCAGTCATTCCTTGCTGGTTTTGTGTGTCCTTAAACTCACTAACGTTCACAACAGACAGTAATTTTGCTTTAATTCTGAATACTTGACTGCATTCTTACGCTACTGTGCTTTTTTATTGGTCTACATTATGCCAACAGGACAGCTGCAACACAGATTAGATGCAATGTAAAGCTCTCCCTACGTTTTAAACTGAAAGTAAATTTTCTTCTACACTGTCCCCATCAAGTACTCCCAGGATGGGAATATACAGGGTTAGATACAACGTAAAGCTCCTAAAAACTGTCCCCACCAAATGCTCCCATGATGGGAACTTGGGATACAGAGTAAAATTCCCTCTACACTGTCCCCATCAAATACTCCCAGAATGGGAACATACAGGGTTAGGTACAGCATAAATCTCCCTCTACACTGTCCCCATCAAATACTCCCAGAATGGGAACATACAGGGTTAGATACAGCATAAATCTCCCTCTACACTGTCCCCATCAAATACTCCCAGAATGGGAACATACAGGGTTAGATACAGCATAAATCTCCCTCTACACTGTCCCCATCAAATACTCCCAGAATGGGAACATACAGGGTTAGATACAGCATAAAGCTCCCTCTACACTGTCCCCATCAAATACTCCCAGAACATGGACAATATGGGGTGAGATACAGAATAAAGCTCCCGCTACAGTGCTTCCATTAAACACTCCCAGGTCAGGGACAGCATGGGGTTGAGATACAGAGTAAAGCTCACTCTACACTGTTCCCATCAATCACTTGCATATTGATGTGGACATCATCAGGTAAGATATAGAATAAAACTTCCTCTACACTTTCACCATGAAACTCTCCCAGGACAGGGACAGCATGGGATTAGATACAGAGTAAAGCTCTCTCTACACAGTCCCCATCAAACACTCCCAGGACCGGGACAGCACTTGGTTAGATACGGGTTAAAGCTTCCTGTACATACTGTCATAATAATAATTTCTCATAAAAGATATTACACATCAAATGAGCTGTTTGAATGCGCAATGCCTTAGAAGATGGTGAGGACTACAAATGCTGGAGAATCAGAGTCAATAAAGTGTGTTGCTGGAAAAGCACAGCAGGTCAGGCAGCATCCGAGGCACAGGAAAGTCGACATCTCGGGCAGGACCCTTCATCAGGACTTGGGGCTTATCAGAACTGGCTTGAAACGTTGACTGTCCTGCTCCTCAGATGAGCAATGTCTTGCTGATTGTTGTTCCTCCAGTTGCATTGTTGTGCACCCACAGCGATTAACCCAGGACCTTAGCCACAGGAAACTATTCTCTGCTTTTGGCACAATCAGAAAAACCATGAAGATGGTGGTCCTCATGGTTTACCAACGGCAGAGAATTCCTTCACCTCTTTGTGGTCATGAGCCCACCTCTGTGTTTGAAGGTCTCAGCTGCCAAGTAATGGTGTCCAAACTGGTTGATGCATAAATTATTTTGATATAAGAGCATTGGACACCAGTGCACTTCAGCCTTTGAGCCTGCTCCACCACTCAGTGAGAGTCCTGCAGAGGAGATTGACCAACCTGGCGGTGTGTGAGTTGTTTGGATAGATTGAATGTGTGGATAGCTCTTCTCTGAGTTGTATTTCTTGGTTCTTCTGATCACCCACTGAATCAGTGAGTCTCTGCAGCATATGGACAGGAAGAGACTTAAATCTGAGTCTCCCTGATGTTGAGCTGGGCTAAACTCAGTTGAATAGCTGGTTGGGTTGAATGATCTTGAGATGAATGTCACCTCAGTGCTTCCCCTTGTTATAGGAGTTGGTGAAGAAGCCAAATGGCCTTCATAGCGAGAGGATTCAAGTACAGGAGCAGGGATGTCTTGTTATAATTATACAAGAGCCTTAGTGAGACCACACTTGGAGTACTATGTGCAGCTTTGAACTCCTTATCTGAGGACGGATGTTCTGGCTATAGAGGGAGTGCAACAGAGGGTTAACAGACTGATCCCTGGGATGGCAGCACTCATTTATGAAGAGATTAGAGAGGTGCTGGAAAAGCACAGTGGGTCATGCAGCATCCAAGGAGCATGAAAGTCGACATTTCTGATGAAGGGCTTTTGCCCAAAACATCGATTTTCCTGCTCATCGGATGCTGCCTGACCTGCTGTGCTTTTCCAGCACCACTCTGATCTTGACTCTGATCTCCAGCATCTGCAGTACCCACTTTTGCCTCATATATGAAGAGAAACCGGATCAATTAAAAGTTTAGAAGAACAAGGAAAGATGTTGTAGAAACCTATAAAATGTGGACAGGACGAGACAGAGTAATCACAGGAAGAATGTTCCTAATGGTCAGAACCAGGGACCACAGTCTGAGGATACAGGGTCGGCCATTACGGACTAAGATGAGGAGGAATGTCTTCAACCAGAGACTGTGGGATTCTCTGTCACTGAAAGAGTGTTTTCAAGGAAAAGTTAGATATAGTCCTTAGGTCTAAAGGGATCAAAGGGTATGGGGGAGAAAGCAGGAGAAGGGGACTGAGTTGGATGATCAGCCACGATCATATTGAATGGTGGAGCAGGCTCGAAGGGCCGAATTTCTATGTTTCTGTGTTATCACAATGCTTCTCACACCATACCATGCTTCTCTCCTGCTGAATCAGGTAGCACCTTGAACAGACCCAAGCCAGCACTCCACAAGTCCAGAACATGCAACACTGAACTGCTGAAATATGGCATGTACTGGGTGATGGTGAACAACCCCAATCGAAAATCACTGACATGGCCTGTTTCTGATGGGAATTAGTGGTGCCACAGGAAAGGGTCAGGAGCCACATGTAAATACTTACTCAGGGAATTCACCATTTTGCGCAGAGAATTTATTCCTGGATCGCACAGTGTCCCAGTGTTTCATGTAATGAGAGCTGACATGATGTGTATTTTCCTTCCTCATGACACATCAGTGCAAATTGGCTACTAATTTAATTTTTTTCATTAGAGGATATTGCTGGTAATAGCTTGAACATTGAGCATTCAAACTCTATTAATATCTTAATTTTCAAAAAGAAGGCTTCCCTGACATCCAGCCAATGTGAGCAGAATGCGTAACGACTCAGCTACAATCTCTCAGACTGTCGCTCCCCCTTTCTCTTCCTCTCTCACTCTTCCTCTCTCTCTCGTTCACTCGTTCTTGTACACACCAAGAAGTCACAGGATCTGCCAAGTTTGAGAGGAATCCTGAATTGGAGGCAGGTCAGAGGTTCAGAGGTGATTCCAGAGGTGAGGGGTTCAGCTTATGAAGAAGGATTGTACAGTTTAGTCTGATACTCACTGGAATTTGGAAGAATGAGGGGAGATCTAATTAAGGTCTATAGGATGCTAAAGGGGATTGACAAAGTTAACACAGACAGGATGTTTCCCTCATGGGGAGCAATCAAGAGCAAAAGGTCATGGTTTTAAAATAAGAGAGGGGCAGATTTAAAACAGAGATGAGGAGGAATTACTTAGAGTCATAGAGTCATAGAGATGTACAGCATGGAAACAGACCCTTCGGTCCAACCCGTCCATGCCGACTAGATATCTCAACTTAATATAGTCCCACCTGCCAGCTCCCGGCCCATATCCCTCCGAACCCTTCCTATTCATATATCCATCCAAATGCCTCTTAAATGTTGCAATTGTACCAGCCTCCATCACTTCCTCTGGCAGCTCATTCCACACATGTACCACCCTCTGTGTGAAAAAGTTGCCCCGGTGGTCTCTTTTATATCTTTCCCCTCTTACTCTAAACCTATGCCCTCTAGTTCTGGACTCCCCCACCCCAGGAAAATACTTTGCCTATTTACCCTATCCATGCCCCTCATAATTTTATAAACCTCTATACGGTCACCCTTCAGCCTCCGACGCTCCAAGGAAAACAGCCCCAGCCTGTTCAGCCTCTTCCTATAGCTCAAATCCTCCAACCCTGGCAACATCCTTGTAAATCTTTTCTGAACCTTTTCAAGTTTCACAACATCTTTCCAATAGGAAGGAGACCAGAATTGCATGCAATATTCCAACAGTGGCCTAACCAACGTCCTGTACAGCCACAACATGACCTCCCAACTCCTGTACTCAATACTCTGACAATAAAGGAAAGCATACAAAATGCCTTCTTCACTATCCTATCTACCTGCACTTTCAAGGAGCTATGAACCTGCACTCCAAGGTCTCTTTGTTCAGCAACACTCCCTAAGACCCTACCAATAAGTGTATAAGTCCTGCTAAGATTTGCTTTCCCAAAATGCAGCACCTCGCATTTATCTGAATTAAACTCCATCTGCCACTTCTCAGCCCATTGGCCCATCTGGTCCAGATCCTGTTGTAATCTGAGGTAACCCTCTTCGTTGTCCACTACACCTCCAATTTTGGTGTCATCTGCAAACTTACTCACTGTACCTCTTATGCTCGCATCCAAATCATTCATGTAAATGACAAAAAGTAGAGCACCCAGCACTGATCCTTGTGGCACTCCACTGGTCACAGAGCTCCAGTCTGAAAAACAACCCTCCACCATCACCCTATGTCTTCTACCTTTGAGCCAGTTCTGTATCCAAATGGCTAGTTCTCCCTGTATTCCGTGAGATCTAACCTTGCTAATCAGTCTCCCATGGGGAATCTTGTCGGACGCCTTACTGAAGTCCATATAGATCACATCTACCACTCTGCCCTCATCAATCCTCTTTCTTACCTCTTCAAAGAACTCAATCAAGTTTGTGATATATGATTTCCCATGCACAAAACCATGTTGACTATCGCTAATCAGTCCTTGCCTTTCCAAATACATGTACATCCTATCCCTCAGGATTCCCTCCAACAACTTGCCCATCACTGACATCAGGCTCAATGGTCTATAGTTCCCTCTCTCAAAGAGTCATGGATCAGTGGAATTCACTCCCCCAGAGTGTGGTTGATGCTGGGACATTGAATAAATTGAAGGAAGAGACAGGCAGATTTTCAATTTGTAATAGTTTGAAGGGACTAAGAGAGCAGGCTGGACAGAAGAGTTGAGGCCGAGATGAGATCAGCCATGATTGTATTAAATGGTGGTGCAAGTGGGGGGCTGAATGGCCTCCTCCTGTTCCTTGACCTTAAGTCTTAACTTATTATTCTACATCTGATTTTGGTCTTGGTGGGAGCTGAAGTGTGCTTGTGTCTAAATTCAGTTGAATTTAGTAGAATGTGAGGGATCTTATGGAAACAAATGCAATTCTGAGAGGGCTTGCTATGGGGCAGTTGCTAAGGAAATGTTTTCCTGGCTCAAGAGTCTAGGACTCAGGGCTACAGATTCAGGATAAGGGCTGGCCTCTGAGGACTAAGATACAGAGGAATTGCTTCACCCAGATGGATATGAAGGCTCAGTCAATGAGTATTTTCAAAAAAGAAATTGATCGATTTTGGGGAACACATGGGGAACTAAGGGATATGGAGAGAGGACAGATCCAGAGAATTCAGGTAGAGGACCTTATGGAGTCTTAGTGTCTGGAAGGGTTCATTTGTTTAGCCTCTTCAACATCCTTAGGCCACATCAAAGTTGTTCACAATGCACGTTCTCCTTCATCAAGCCTGGCCATAATTGTAACACAGGGAAGCGCAGTGGCACAAATTGTACACAGCAAGATCCCAATAGTTTGTAAATGTTGAAAGCGTGTTTCCTCCATGGGAGAGACTGGAATGGGGGAGACACAGTACGTTTAAAAATGAGAGGGCTTCCATTTGAAACAGAAAAGTGGAGATTTTTGTTCTCTCAGAGATTCACAAGTCTTTGGAAATCCCTTCCCCATTTCGTGTTGGAGGCAGGGTTATTGAGTGTTTTGGGGAAGTGAGAGATTCTGAACTAATAAGGAAGTCAATGGCTGTCAGGGAAAGTGGAGTTGATGCCACAATCACATCAGCCATGGACATGATGGGCCAAATGGTCTGTTTCCATACTGTAGGGATTCTCTGATCTGTTGCAGTCGGACGTATGATGTTTGGAGAGTGACACTTGGTTTTGACCCTCTGCAACATAACATAGGGAGTTTACCAGTTTGAGTATGACCCCCTGTGTGCGATAGGCAAAGAGTGCAGATGTACATCTCGGCTGAGATACTCAAAGCCTGAACAACCACTCGGTCATAGCCAACAGGAAATGATGGTTTTAAATGGTGAAATTGTTTTTGAGTCACTGTGCTTTGAAGTCTCGGACTGAGGAGTGTAATAACTGCCATCTGTCTTTTTCAAACTGTTTATTAAACTGTTCTGAGGCTCGGCTCTCTGAGTTGCTTTGGTTAACTGTGTTTAAAGGGGAGGGGACGACGAGTGATGGAGCTGAATCGTGGCCAATATCAGAATGAGAGGTTGGCTTGAGAGCTTTTCAACTAACAGAGAGGGTTGGAAAATGAGTCGGATGTGATAGGATTCAACAATCAACCTGGAACTACTCACAGCTCACCACCACTGTTTGTCATTGTCTTCCTTTCCTGCTTTGAAGACGAATGAAAGAGTTACATTGCTATAACGCCTTTCCTGACCACTGTACATCTCAATGAGCTTTGCAGCGTTGGGTGAAGTAATGGTCATGTTGATATATGGCCTGGTCTCCTCAGGGAGCCATATGTGTCTGACCTCCTAGGAGAAAGTGAGGACTGCAGATGCTGGAGATCAGAGTCAAAAGGTGTGGTCATGGAATAGCACAGCAGGTCAGGCAGCATCCGAGGAGCAGGGGTGTCAACATTTCGGGCATAAATGCCGATGAAGAGCTTATGCCCAAAATATCGATTCTCCTGCCCCTCGGATGCTGCCTGACCTGCTATACTTTTCCAGCACCGTGCTCTTGTATCTTACCTCCCCCTTGTTAGTAATAGTTAACATAGCAGAGAGTTCATGTAATCTGCACACAGTAGCTGACATGAAATAAACACCATTTCAATCAAGGATAAGAACCTTTCTCGTTGAGAATTATCCATGGTCCATGCCCCACCAACAGACTGTGGAACAGCCCCTTAGACAAAGGGGGATTGGTGGCATCTCTCAACCCCAACCATAACCCACATGAGGCTGGAACCTAGGCATATCTCACCTTGAGATTTTGGAGAAGAATTGTAGCTCAGGTTGTGGATCAGGTTGTCAGTTTGCTCGCTGAGCCAGAGGCTCACTGACGATGTTACCTTGCATGGTGACAAAACGTCTGAAAGCAACCAGCTCAGCGAGCAA